>NC_136304.1:10000-445000 GCF_964198595.1 Lampetra fluviatilis | reverse complement strand
AGGAGACAAGGGCTTCAGGAGACACCTTCTTTATTCAACACCTTCGAAATTCACAGGTTCGCCCTCGCGCTCTCCCTAGCCGCCTAAACACAACCCTGACCGTGTAACACCGACTGCACTGACCGAGACGGCCAACAACTATCTGGAAGACGACAGTGACGAAGGTGGCGAAGACGACGACAGCGACGACGGGACGAGTCCACTCCCAGAACCGGCAGCCACGAGCTCCCCGCTCTCAGCTGCTTTTATGCTCCCAGCGCGGCCTGGCTCCGCCCTGGCCGCGCCTCCCTTCTCGAACCAACTAGCAGGTTCCAGGGCCTTCCAGATGGGGTCTTCCGTGACCCTTGCCCCAGTTCCTCCGCCCCGCCGACACACAGCCATGTATCTGCTCACCGGCGTGTGTGCTGTTTGTCCACCGCAGTTGCCGTTGCTGGACAACAAGCGGCGCTATTACACTACGCAATAATAATACCACGGTGGTTTACGTCGGGGACGCGTTCCTGATTGGTGCGACGACGAATGTCGAAACGACGTCAATCAAAGAAGCGATGTGCAGGGGAGTAGTGGGTGGTGGTGGAGGAGAAGGCTGAGAGGTGACGGATAGCAAGAGAGAGGACGGACGACGATGCTGTCAGCGACGTAGGTGTGAGATTTAACAGCAGAGGTCTCACTTCGAATCAGTAGAATGGCATTATATTTGTATTGGCTACGTAACGCCGTGTGGAAGCGACCTGGTCTGTTGCTCTACACGAAACTTAGGGTCTTCTCGGACATGATCATGCCCTCCCTTCACTATGCTTGCAAAACATGAACCCCCCTAATGGAAATTTTTCACCGGCTAGAAACATTCTGGCTGGCCTGCCTACGATCCATCCTTGGTATAACCAGGCTGGATTGTGTAAGGAGCTCACAAATCCTTGAAATATCTGGACAAAATCCCATCGGTGACCTCCAGCAGATAAGGCTGTGTTGGCTGGATCATGTAGCCCGCATACCCAGCCACCGCATGCCTAAACAGCTATTGTTCGGCCGGATAGAGGGGGGCAAACCGGCGTGGCACGGGCTGGAGAAGAGACGGAATGATGTAGTGCAAGAGGATATGGAGCTGAGTGGACTTGCCGAAGCGTGGTACCCGTGGTGTCAAGATCGGCCTCTGTGGAGAAGGCTCGTGGAGGAAGCTGCTGGGCAGTTGGAGGCAGTCATCCTCCAGCAACAACTGAAGGCAGAGGAGTGACGCTCACAACAACGAGCGGAGCGCCGGGCGAATAAAACACAGTAAGTTGGCAGAGTATGGAGCACAGGTAGTGCATCGGCCAGTCATCTTAGTCAGTCAGCCCATGGCACTTGGGTCTGTTCCGTGACATCCTTCCAGCGGGCATTCGACGCTTCACGTGGCCTTAACGTGCGCATAGCCTGGCACAAGCGATGTGTTGACATCACCGCCACTCAGTCGCGAATGACAGTTGTTGTTGTGTGTGTGTTTGGGGAGCGGTAGTATAGCGGTTAGCGTGCTGCACTACGAACCTGGCGAACCGGGTTCGATTCCGGCAAACACCAGTGACGATTATCTGAACCGGTCCTGGGCCTCTCCTAGGTCGACTCAGCCTCAAATGAGTACCTGGTGCGATGTGTAAACATCGCCGCTCAGGATACAAAGGCGGCCGGGCGTGGTGTGGGCCACCCACCTCCTCGTGTGCCGTGCCGGCCTTTATAGGTGCTCGCTAACAGCACTTTCCCCTACAGTCTGTTAAGGCTATACGGGGCATCTATGTTTCGTGCAGGAATTGTTGACCGGGCCGTGCCCACCAACCGCCTGAAATTGAGAACCCGGTTTAAACGTGGAGAGCTGACACTGGAATACAACTCAGGATCTCAGTGGTGGAGGCAGAGTGCCACAACATGGCCATTGCGAGCTTCAGGAGGAGCCACCCAACCTTACAGCGATTGTGGTGTTTTCATTATTAGTATTCTTATCTCTGAACGCCTGCCAGTGGCGTCTTCAGGACAAAATGAAATCGCTCAGGTGTATTCAAGCAACATTACACAGTTCACCACTCCACACGACCCATTGTGCAGCAATTACAAGAAACGCTTAGTGGCAGTGCTAAAGAATGTAGGGGGTGCAAATCGATGGACACAGTTCAGAAACCTGGGTTCAATTCGTGGGCAGGCCGATGTGTGTACGTATTTATGCGTGGTGGAGAGCAATGACTACAAACTCACTGACCTGGGTTAGATTGCTCGCCATGGATAACACCAGTGGTAAGTGGTTACTAAACCGTCCTGGGCCCCACTAGATTAACTCAGCCTTAAATAAGCACTCAGTGTGGCGTGGTCAACATCAGTACCGGGGAGTCAAAGAAGCCGAGTTGACACTATTTTCTGGCCACATTAGTCCGTCCATCTACCGCTGGCTAGCAGCACTTACCTCCCAGGCTATATATAAAGCTAAACAGGGCATGTCTGTCTGTGTGTTCGATCGTGTGCAAGCACTGCTCCAAAATCTGGACGACATACAGTCGCTTCAATTCTCGGCCGCGATGTGCAGGGTGCTCCAGATGTCTTGTGATCCCCAATGAATCGACCCCTAACGTTTTTGTGTTCCTTTGCTTTTCTACTTTAAACATATTCTGTTTTCGAGAATTCCATGGGCCACCCGGCACCTCACCATACCGCAATTGGCAAGTGGTGCCCGAGCCTTGAGATTGGGCCACCTCTCAGTTATCTCAGACAGTGTTGGCAACATAAGTACTGGAGAGACAAAGGCGGTCAGGCGGACACTGTTCTTTAAAAGCAAGGTGCTCGCTCACAGCGTCTCTTATCTGCGTAGTGTAAGAGGGAAGATCTCTGTGTGTGTGGTTTGTTCTGTCGCACGCTTTCATCGCTGCGTGTGTTTGCCCTCAAAGTCCTTCCCAAACTCGTTTGCAGCTTCCTCCTGTGTGCTCGGTCTGTGTCGTTAAATATCCCTTGGACAGCGGGAGGATAAAAAAACAGCAAAGCGAAGCAAAAGGCTGTGCGAGAGAGGGGGTCAACACGGATGACCATTACCAGAGGCAGAGCAATTCAAATGCGCCACGCTTGAAGGAGCAAGCTGGGCAAGCCAAGCACACAATTGGGCCGTTCCTCTGTGTTCACATCAATAAATCCTTTTTTCCGATCGAATGTATTTATTTTTGAAGAACAAGAACTAAACAGCGGGGTTGTCTCCAACGTAACGTAACATCGAAGTGTATGGGCCTGCTGGGTTGACTGGATCACCGCTTGTTTCTGCAAAGCTACAACGCTGCTGATGAGACTCGGTGGACCAGCTCGGGTTTCCGTTGCGTGAACAACTATTTCTGGATCACATTGTTCCAGAAGGCCCATTGGTTAATGGAATTAAGTTTTACTTCACTGGATTTAATTCTGGCAATAAAACAGACTCCTCCCCCTGTTGATTAAATCATCATTATTCCATTACTCACAAGCCGCCTAGACAGACAGCACATGGTATAATTACGATTATTTTTTTCTCTTCACTTGCAAGGCACTACAGTATTTGAAGTTGCCAACATGGCGGTGGATTATTTGATTTGTTTACCTTCCCCAGAATTAACACCCCTATCGTGTTTGTTGTGATGTTTGTTGTTGTAACATTCTGACCCGCCCCTACTTGACATCTGTGCAAAAGAGTTTTATAGCTCTTCGGATTCCTCCTGTTTAGATAAATACTCTGATTCTGATGCTGACACCAAATCACCAGTAGTGAGTCCGATCTCTTCACAGATGCTACGCATGGTTGAGCCTGGATAATGCTTTAATGAGGGCCACCACCATGATCCATGGACAAACAGGTTGCTATAGGCTGCTGCTGCTACTGCAGGTCTACGTGAAAGGGATCAGAGGGCAGTGCAACAAAAAAAATATTGTTGTACTGTATATATATGCTACCACTAGGAATGAGCTTCAGATTCAAAAGACGTTTTCAGATTTTTTTTTGACAATTTTAAAGATCCGCGTGGTGAATCGTGTGGCAGGTTCACTCGTGCTGGCTGTCTGTGGAGTCTTTTAATTGAGACATCTGCGGGAGCTCTACGGGAGCACGTACTCATGTCTAGCTTGGCTGCCAGAGGCGAGTGGCCACTATTTTGCTTCCGCAGATGTTTTTTTCCTCTTCGAGTTTCACTGAAATTTGCATTGAAAAGTATGAAAAATATCTCGCTGCGTCTCTTCTAACGGCGCCACGAACCACAGCAGCGTGGCCTCCCTGATAAAGGGCATTTCAACAGGTATCCGCGGATGAATTAGCGGAGCCTGGTACATCGTACACAATAGGCCATAATTATCTAGCAATATAGATAAGCAGACAACGTCTCCTACATATATCTGTCTCTCCACATAACAAATAAAATTATTCCTAACAAATTATTTCCCAGGATCATTTCTGTAAATCTACTTGCAGTTAAAACAATTGGTGGCAGTTGGCCCAACTGTTTTGCTCAGTTTAATCTTGCAAAAGTGCCACGTGAAGTGTCGAACGCCTGCTGGCAGGATGTCACGGGACAGACCCAGGTGCCATGGGTTGACTGAATAAGATGACTGGCCGATGCACTACCTGTGCTCCATACTCTGCTAACTTGCTGTGTTTTATCCGCATAACAGAGTGAGCGTCACTCTGTTATGATTTTTTTTTTCAAACATTGTATAAGAGCCTCCAAACATTGGCTCACGCTAATTATGAGAAAAAGAAAGACATGGACAAGTATTCAATGCAATTAAATATATCTATATCGCAAGGACACAAATGGTAAAAAATCACCAGAGTACAGTGTCAACCTGAGCCAGTTATTGAAGGCGAACCAGGATTACAATTGTGAAATTAAGAGGCAGAAGATATCATATTTTAATACATGATCATGAAAAGCAACATGCCAGTGCTGTGCCTACTTAAGAACGGTTTTCATCATTTTGCGTATGACTTGCTATTACTTGGTTGAGGAACGTGGAGATTGACAACGACAGTAATATAACCGAGAGCTAAAAAGTGTGCAAAGAAGCGTGGAGAGTTGCCCGCGTGGAATGGCACCGAGGAAGCGAACGACCCCACTGCTAACGTCCTCAGAGACAACGTTACTGGACGTGCAGTCAAGTCGGGGGCTCGGGCAGGACACGTCGCTCGACGGGACGCTGCCTCTCTCAGGGAATGCGCCTTAGAGAGATGGGGGGGGGGACCTCCACAAGGGAGATGGCGTGACGAAATCAGCTCCTGTGCGGGCGGTAAACGTCTTGCTGCATCGTAAAAACTGAGGGATGGTGATGGCTATCCAGTAATGCATAGATAATGATGATGATAAAACATACAGCAGCATTTAACTTAGCTCGTGAGGTAGGCTAATGGAATTGTTTAGTTGTAAGCTAATAAACAGCCATGTGAAAATGGTTATGTAATTCATTGTATTTTCACACGATTACGTGCGTTCAATTTTGTTTACAGCGTTGTATGACTAAATACTGTGTTTATTTCATTAAGATAAATTACCACTTTATTTTCAGTTTAGAAGAGGGAGTAAACTTTGTGCAAGGGCGTTTGAAATATCGAAGCATTGCTCTGCTTTCATTCCAATATCCTTGTAGGTTATTGCTTTGCTTATAAAATCATTTATTTTCGAAACTGCTTACAACTAAGGTACAGGAACGGTGGAAATTAAATTATCACCAATTAAGGGACAGATTGCACCAGGTCTCCTGTTGTTACTAAGCCCCGGGCAGCTCGCTATATAAAGTAGCGCATTCCATCAGCGAAGGGGCCTCATTCACATCCAGTGCGTACAAGGGCATCGGACAGAGGGAAGGAGGAAAGGTGCCGAGCACTATCGAGTGAATGAACCAAGTCAAAGGGGTAACGGGAGGGTTGATGAAGAGTAGTGGTGCAGTGCTGCCAACCCAGCGATCCGAGCTAAATTCCTGGCCATGGCTAATATCAGTGGGGAGTGAACATATCTTAACTGGACCTGGGTCTGCCCACCTTTAAACACAGAAGGGATTTCCTTCCTGCTCTAAAAAGCATTGAGGCATCGGTGCTCATCTCCTGTTTACATCCTTGAGCCGGTGGTGGAAATTCCACATTCCTATGACATGTGGGAGTATTCTTTTTTTTCCAAAAGTATTTTATTGAACAAACGATTCAGGTACACACGGAGGGCATGCATGGGAATTGACACTAGGATAGACACAATGCAAAGTACAATTATTATTACCAACGTTTTATATTTTGAACCTATCTGTGTGTTACAATACACACTCCATACCTGCTGTCTACTTCCTTGACTCGGATCACCCTCTAGGCAAGTGTTCTTCACTAATGTTCAGAGGGGGGACACTTTCTCCGATAAGACATCATCAGCATGAGGGCCGCTACGCATTTGAAACCATTGGGGGTTGACAGCAGCCCGATGATGATGCTGATGAGGGGTGTTTTCACTCGTTGCCTATTGTCGGGGGCCGCACATGAGGAGCCGCACTCAAGGCCGCCAGGGGCCGTGAGTGGCCCGCAGGCCTTGCAGTGAAGAACGCTGCCCTCGGGGAAGGACGGGGAGGGGGGGGGAGAAGGAGATGGGTGGGGGTGCCTAAATGCCCGAATGGACGAGCTTAAAAACAATGCCCACTGGAGGAGAAGCAGTGAAAGGGAACCAAGTTTGGTGATAAGCTTCTTCGCTCACCCTTCATTTTATACAACCGCTTTTGTCTTCCACCCAAAGTGTTAGCCTATTTTATCAACCACGTAGGGATGATGTGTTGAGTCAACCCGCAACCTGGATTTGAACTCGAAACTTTCCCATTACAAGTTGCTCACTCTGCCGCTGAGCTCGCCTGGAGCAAGTCGTCATGACCATCGTGGTGACGGATTGTCAACAACCCCCGTGCCAGATGATGCTTACGCAGCCCTTCATGCAGCAGTGGATTTACAACGGCGGCCTGTACAACAACTAGTTCACAGCCACAATGTGTTTCATGATTTAATTATTGAAACGCATGTGTAGAATTGTTTATTTTATGTTTATGTGTGTAACGATGTGATGGCGTAGTAATAGGTTTTTACCCTTTCAACTGGTACAAAAACTGACACCTTTATACAAAATCTATTACTATATTTTGCCACTGGTAAAGGAGGTATCATAGTGTTGATGTGATGGCGCTTTGGGTGGCAGATTTGTGCCAAAAAGGCGCCACGTGTTAACCCAAAACAAATTGACTAGACCTGTAAAGTAAAGCAAACGCTGATCACCTCCATTGAGTTTCTGACCCAGTGCCATGCACACATCGTGAGGCCATCGTGGAACAGGAGGGCAATATTAACCCCTCGAGATGCCGAATGCAAAAGTCTATTTTTCACAACTGTCCAGTCGATTACTTGAGAGACTGATGGTGGAGCCGCCGACGAGGAGACATTGGGGCAGTGCCACCGCGGCGACGAGCCGCTGCCTCGTGCCTCGAGACAGGGCCACAGATTGCTGGGGCTTCAATAGGAGGAATGATTTGACCAGCACCAGAGTTGTAAGGTTGAGGAGGTACAATCAGCAAGGTTGAGGTTAGTGTGGTGTATAATTCAGTGCGACCGTCATAGGGTGTGATAGTAACCGCCGTGGCTGCCAATGCGGCGACCAATTGGGGGAGATGGAGACCAAGAAAGGAACAAAACACATCTCCATATCTCTCCCGCCACATAATTATATTTAAAAAATATTACATTTCATCAGGCGTACACAGCCTTCTGGGAGTGAATTACTTCAAAGGCAACCCTCAAATAGGATTTGGACTCATTGTCTTCCCCGCTTTAGTCTAGCTCTACACAACGGTTATTTTAAAATAAAATTATATAGAGAACAATGTGTGTGTCGTGTTATTTTTTTTATTGGGCACGGACATCTCGGCTGAATGTACTTAGCCATGAGACCTCTCGACATGGATTAGCTGTGCGCAATGTTTGTTCGTTCGAGACAAGTCGGCTTTATATGTCGAGTTCACACGCCGATGCGTTGGTGACACAACGGAGAGCGACTGCATTGGCGGCTCACAGGAGTCCTGTCGTCACCTTCACCATTGTGAGATTTCCAGACAGCTTTTGCGCTCAATATCGTTTTGTTGGCGGTGGTGCAGTTATTGTTTGACTGCCAGAATGTATCACGACTTTTGTGTGTGTGTGTGTGAGATGTTTGTGCTAGTGGGGAGCAGTGGCGCAGTGGTTAGCGCATTGAACCGGTTAAGGCCCTCCACTAGGTCGACTCAGCCTCAAATGAGTACCTGGTGTGATGTGTAAACAAAGTTGGTCAGGCGTTCTACTGGCCACCCACCCCCTCGTGTGCCGTGTTGGCCTTTGTAGGTGCTCGCTAACAGCACTTGCCCCAACAGTCTGTTAAGGTTATACGGGGGAGCTTAAGCTTTTTTTTGCGCGCTAAGATTGTCTTGATGGACAACAGAAAGATGCCTCTTTTGATGTTGCAGAAATGTCCTTTTTATTTATCACTGGAGAACATACCCAGCCTCAGGACATCATTCCAATGGCTAAGACGAGTGGGCTTGGGCAGGACACCTGGAATTAAGGGATGATGAAGGCTAGTCAAGAATAATAAAGAAGTAGCAGCCTTCCTGCCACTTCTTCACATCCGAGGGGGCATTCGCCACGGATATGGAGCGATGAAATCCGCTTGTATATAAGTGGTAGGTGGATTGTTGCATCGCAGGATTGTGAGAGATCGTGGTGTCTTCATCCAGCAGTGGTTCCACCAATTCTGATAGTACCATTTTTGGTCACCCTTGCATAAAATATATATTTGTTTTAATCTAAGCGATGCTCAAATGAGTTCGTGTGGCCACTGGTGGAAATTCCGCGTTCTCATGGTGGTGGTCAGTCTCTCCATCGGATGACTGCTTTATTTTGGTGCTATGGATCACTGTGTGTGTGTACTTACGAATGCATCCTTGATACATTCATGATTTGAAATAAGCCATACAAAAGAAATGGGCAAATAAAGGCAAGCATAGTAAGGGAGGTAACTAACAAATCGCAAGGGCAAGCGGTACTACGACGTAGTTACTGTACTGTATTCTGGCAACAGTGTGGGGAAGCCTGCATCTAGCAGTGGATAGACCACGCTTGATGGTGATGATGGGGATGGCTCTATTCTGAGAGAGATGTCAGCCTTGAGCACAGAGTGAAGTGACACGTGGTGCCAACAGCAGCAGGGCAGGTTTGAGTCTGCTGCCACCACCTGGTAAACGTCATCGTCAGCAGCATGAGAATCGCCAACATCAGCCCCAGCGAGAACATTTTGCTTCTAATACAAATTAGCTGATTCGTCATACATGTTGATTGTTAACAGGTAATTCACTATTCATATGCAAATTTCTAGCTGTTCATCAGCTAGAAAGATTTGTGAATGTAGTGCTAAGCTTTCGGTTAAGTCACGTAGAACAAAAACATTTACCAAAAATGTGTTCTAGAGTGACTTTACCAAAAAGACCCAAATAATATAAATCCTGCAGTCACGAAAGCTTTAAGTCAATATTTTTTTGGGTTAGATCGCATAAATATAAATGTGTCGTTAAACCCGCCACCACCCGACATAGCCAACGAGTAAGTTTTGCCGCGTAAACAGAACGTGCCAATTCGTTACTAGTGCAGCACATCGGTGTGTTGGAGAGTAAATCCACAACATTTACAATCTGAGGACGATGCTTCGCATGTGATTACAATTAGCATCATCAGGCGACCGCCAGATTGCTATCGACTCTACATATAAACTATACAAATAACTCTCAACTCTCCTTTTCATTTACCAAATAAGGCCCACTGAGCTATATAGTTATATTTTTCAGAATCTACCTGGCCACAAATGACAGCTCAACAAAGTGGCTTATCGCGTGGAAATGTATCGCTGCCAAATACTCTAAACGCACGTTTCTAAATGTGGAGGGAAAACCCGGAACACCCGAAGAAAAATCCACGCGACTACGTGGATAACATGCAAACTCCAAATTTGCAGGCGTCAAGGTCGGGATTGAACCCACGACCTCCTGTATACCAGGCGAGGAAGATCACATCTCGCTACGTGATCCGCATGACGCGGCAATTTGCCACGGTCATTGGAGCGAGGAAAGTGGAGCGGAATGAGACCTTGAAAGAGCGTTTGATTGCGCCGGATGGCACGTTTATTCTAAATGTGGAGAGAAAAAACCGGAGAACTTAGAGAAACTCCACGCGACCACGGGGAGAGAGACGCAGAGTCAAAATACTGTATACAGCAGGCGTCAGGGTCAGGATCGAACCCACGAACTCCTGTATACCAGGCGAGGCAGTCAACATCTCCGAGCCACCGTGACCCCCTTTCTGGCGTCTCAACGTGCTATGATGAAGGGACATTGCCCGAAACATCGCCTAAACTCAATGAGTTCGTCAATAACACACAGTGTCATTAACAAACTCATTGGGTTTATTTTTTATTGTGCACCACTACCAACGCAGCATCACCATATTATTATTTCGTGTATAGTTAAGTAGTTATTAATTTTTAGATAATTCGATTACTAATTAGTACAATCTGTCTTCTTGGTTCTTTCGGTAAAGTCACGTAGAAGGGAAGCAATAAAACAACAAAAATAAAACACAATAAAACAACTCTCACGACGTTTCGGCCACAACGCAAGCAGCCATCCTCAGGCGAAGAGGATGGCTGCTTGCGTTGTGGCCGAAACGTCGTGAGAGTTGTTTTATTGTGTTTTATTTTTGTTGTTTTATTGCTTCCCTTCTACGTGACTTTACCGAAAGAACCAAGAAGATGAATCCCTGCAGTCACGAAAGCTTTAAATCGAAATTTAGTACAATCTGACACATGCCCTAGTTTTCACAGCGAGTCAGCCCCCAACTCGCGCGCGCGCTGTGGTCCAACGTCACCGTGACGTCATCGCGAAGGGGAAGTGCCGTTGGCAACAGTCTGAGGCGGTTCGCGTCGCCAAGCGAGTAAAATTTTAACTCTTTAACATCAACACTTGAGTGAACCTTGCGACGGGGAGATTCCTCTAAAATATATAGTTTACTGAAGCCGTGCTAATGTCTGCGACTATGGACTGGAAGCAGCTGCTAAAGGACCGGTTGGCTGCCTCTAAACACGGTGAGGCCTCGTCGACTAGGCCCTGTGTGCGAGTCGCCATGGGCCGTGCTCGATCCACTGCTGGACGTGGAGGCTGCTACTGTTGTTGCTGCTGCTGTTGTTGCTGTTGTTGCTGTTTTTGCTGCTGCTGTTGCTGCTGTTGTTGCTGCTGCTGTTGTTGTTGCTGTTGTTGCTGTTTTTGCTGCTGCTGTTGTTGCTGTTGTTGCTGCTGTTGTTGCTGCTGCTGTTGCTGCCGCTGCTGCTGCTGCGCTAGAGGCCACCGCCACTTCTCGCGCGGCCCTGCAACGTCGCGGTTCCAGAGAACAGCTGCGCACGAGCCGATCTCATCGCTCCGTCTCCTTCGTGGACGAGTTCGTCTCGACGTCTTGGCTCCCATCCCCTCCTGACCCCCTCACGTTGCCTCTCGTCACCTCTCCCCCGGCCCCAGCCCCCCACTCGCCCCCAGCCCCCCACTCGCCCCCCACTCAGCCCCCCGCGCCTCTCCACACTCGGCCACGACGACGTCGGCGTCTCCCGGGGCACGCGGCCCGTGCTCTGCACCTCCCACGAGACGCTCGTCTCGTCTCACGTCCACGCTTCTTTGCGCACTTGTCAATGTCCCCTGCTGCTTGAAATTGTCCACGTTTATAAAGCGGTTACTTTATAACAGGTAAAGCAACTAAATTGTATGTTGCTTTTCATTACACTTGAGTTTTTTTCCTGAGCACTCTAGCTTACTCTCATAAAATAACATTTGAAAGTTTAAATTCATAATGTTATGGTTTCTAATCTGGCATTGTTATAGTCTTGTTGATCATCAACGGCTAGTCTTATGGAGGGGTGGAAATTCGACATTCATATGGCAGGCGAAAGTCCCGTACATAAGGCGACTACGTACGACGTCCCATCAAGTGATACCGATTTTAATCATCACGGAGGGATGAATGGCTGATCGTGTCTCGAACCTGAAACCTGATTGGGCATTGATTAAAGTCCTGATGTGCAATAGTCAATGTTTGCCATTATTGTGGAATAACGATGTGCGTTTGAGACGTAACAATTCTATTTATTATATTTCGTTGTCCTGATTCTGGGTTACAAATCAGTATTTTTCGTCGTTGTGGGTTACAGGTACTGTATATGTAACATCTCTGTTGGTATGATTCTGCAGGATCAAATTGCATCCTGCAGAGAAGTATAGGTGTTAATGATGTAACGCATTGAGTTGACACTTGATGTGTCTTGCTTTGATGGTGCGCGAACGCTGACACTGCCCTTGCTGTTGTGGCTTCAGTGTGGCGCTCGGAGCAGGAGATGAAGGATGAGGAGAACGAGCTCTTTCAGAAGTTCTACACTGCCTGGAAGGGAACCAAGAGGGAGGACAAAACGCTGAAGGCCATCCCTCGCTTCTACTACCGGGTGGGCAGGCAGTCATTTCCTGGCATTCCTTGCCCATGCCAACGTTGCCAATCAATCTTTATTTTACGTGCCAACATCGCCCTCAATAGAGTAGGCATCAGTGCAGCAGAGCGGGAATGGTTGCAGAGGCATAGAGCAACAGACATGCAAAATGGAATCCGCACTACCTCAGCAGTTTACTGACCTACTGTATGCATATTCCACACAAATCACAATCTACTATTCCCGTATACATCTATAGCACTTTCTTGCCACGTTCTGCTCCGAACTTTGGCGTTGCTTATCCTGTCCTACCTTGCCGCTCGTGTGATTTCACGCGGCAGCTGCCCGGTGAGGATGAGCTGCTGCTGCAGAAGCTGCGGGAGGAATCGCGCGCCGTCTTCTTGCAGCGCAAGAGCCGCGAGCTTCTCGACAACGAGGAGTTACAGGTGAGGGGCGTACGAGCACGAACGTACACACGTGTCCCTTGTTACAACATTAGGCTCAATTTGTCACTGAACGTTTTCTGGGTCGATGGTAGCCTGGAATAGGCACGTGACTTAGCCACAGCTATAGTGGGAGATATACTGGATGGCGTGTGCCGGTTTGGGTAACTAGTTCTACATGTCATGGACCTGAACAGGCCATGCTGAGTTGAAGCCCTAGTTACACCACCGGCAGTGGATCAGAAAACAATAGCAGCGACACTGGTGGGTTGTAATACATTATCATTTGTAACGAACGCTTCTTAATAGCGGATGAATGTCAATGTTGGATGGTCACTGTCGTTTATTTTGCCTAATGTTTTATTATTAATGGTATAATGCATGAATGTATAACTTTTAACTGTCTGTCACATATATATCTTAAAAGTTGGAGTAAAGTGCGTGCACACGCACGCAATCTCCCTGGTGTAAACGAGCGTGGGCGTGATCAACACTTGACACTTGTTGCTCTGCACAGAACCTGTGGTTCCTCCTGGATAAGCACCAGACGCCGCCCATGATCGGTGAGGAGCAGATGATCAACTACGAGAGCTTCCTGAAAGTCGGAGAGAATGCTGGCATGAAGTGCAAGTCAGTAGGCCACCCTATCTGCCTCTTCTTCTTTCGTATGGCTGATGTAGATGCAGAGCAACGACTCCAATTTCACATTCGGGTGGTCAAGCCAGATCACCGCACCAGGAGTAGCAGCAGAGTGTATCCCTGTGATGTCTCCTTCGTATTTGTGGATCGGGGCATTGCGTCGTTATGTGTTGTGCAGTCTGTTCTAGATGACCACAGTCGCACGCTGGAGAGTTTTTAAGTTTCTATTGATGCATCGGATATCTGCAGATGCGGTTTAGGGTGAACCATGAGCTGCTGCCCCTAATATCTGTCCCTAGCAATAGCCCATAGGTCGGTCTGGAGTGTAATTATTTATAAAGGCACAATGAATACACGTGCCTATTTTCTTTAAAGAAAGATGCAACCAGAAACACAATGAGCTGTTATATTGAAGATACAGACCAAGGTTGTGTGTCACAGCCATTCTGGCATGATGTTGATGCCTTGTTAATTACAAAGACATTCCGACGTGATTCGTGCAGGCTCTGGGGAATTGACTAGAGGTTGCGTGGCTGCTGTGCCTTGTAATGCAGTGTCACTGCAGAGACATCACTAGAGAGTGACAGAAAGTAACTTTAGAGTATTTTTTTAACCATTAATGAAGATATTAAACTCGTTTCAGACAAACTAAGGCAGACATCTTCATGAACTCCAATGCCACTCACTGGACCAATCAGCCTATCAGCCCTCAGGGGTGACTAAAATAGGTCATGTTTTGGAGGCAGTCAAAATCATTGCCCGTACATATTCACTAACTACTACCAAAGGGATATTCAACTTTCACCACTGGCTCAGGTCTGCCAACAGAGATGAGCAACCATAATAGGGGTTTTTGGGTTAGGTCGCTTAAATATATAAAAGTGTCGTTAAAACCCGCCACCACCCGACACAGGCGACTAGTAAGGGTTGTCACGTAAACAGAACGTGCCAATTCGTCACTAGTACAGCACTAGTCTATAGTGTAGTATACTAGCACAGCACACCGGTTGTTGGAGAGCCAAGCCACAACATATACAATCTGAGTACGACGTTTCGCCAGTAATTACAACTAGCTTCATCAGGCGACAGCCAGACTTGTGGAGAAGTCCAACTGTTTCGTTCCTTATATAGAGGCGTAGATGTGGTGACCACGCTTCTGCGCTCTTGCGCAAAGTGGTGGGGGGGGGTTACTGAGTCAAAGTACATTATGCATGTGCATTATGCGAGCCCTTTGATATTGTCCTTCCTGTCTATTGTGTGTATTAAAATAGCCGTACCAATGGTAATCTCTACTGAAGTATGCTGCCCTGCATAGGTATGCTTTTAAATTATGTATTATTTGATGATTCGCTTCCACGCAGCACTAAGGCGGTAGCTATCCGAGCGGTAGCTATCCGAATGATTTTAATGATACTTTTATATACTTCAGCGATCTGACCCAAAAAAACTCTATTATGGATGATGTTGGTCGCGAAAGCCTACGTGTTATACAGGGATGAGCAACACCCAATGCTCATTTAAACAGTGAACCACTGACTTTTGATGATTGCAACATACGTTTGTGATAATCATGCTGATGACATTCATATTAGTAAGTAAGGTCAGGGGGGTATAAACCCTTGTGGTGGTTAATTAATCATTATTTGCCACGCTGGTCAGTGTGGGTTGGTGACTATGGGGGGCATGGATGTGGGAGCATCGAAGTACTGAACAATGTATTTTGCTGTGGTTCTCTCAGCTGCTCACCATGTAATCTCAAAGTCCAATAAGATCCTGCTTGTTCTTTACATGGTGGTCACCATGCTTAGCTTTCGAGAGTTGACAAGATTGGGCACATTTTGAGTGATTTGGTCATAGGCATGTATTGCTCCTAGAAATACTGTGTAGTTCCTCAAACCACTGAGCGTTTAATGGTGATATTGTGTCACGTCCACAGACAGTTCTTCTCAGCCAAAGTGTTCGCCAAGCTGTTGGATCGTGACCCCTACGGTAGAATCTCCATCATGCAGTTCTTCAACTATGTCATGCGCAAAGGTGTGTCTCCTATCGTCACCACCACCACATGGCCATGCTTTAAATAATAATTTATGGCCGTATGTCAATTCCACTTCCAGTTGAAGGACTCTACGCATCATGTCGGTCACAGGGTAGTATGATCATACTTGATCACGTTGGTCAATGCACGTTGGGAAAGTGGTTTGGTGGGCAATTACCGAGGATCAGTTCAGCTTTTTGCCATGGCTGGGAACGGAACTCAGAATGCTGGGTTGAGCCTGGTCAAGCACTTGGATGGGTAACCACTACGGCTTGCCAGGTGGGGCTCGGAGTTACCATTGTTGAGTGTTACCCTCTTGTCCGTGGATTTTCTCCAGGTATTCCAGCTTCCAGACAGCAAATGCTCGTTAATGGTAATAGTCAAATATCCCAATGTAGGACCCAACTGAAAACGTCTCGTGACACAGTGGGCAAATAATTGGCATATTCTAATGAATGTACATCGAACAACTATGTGCAGAGCATGAAAAAGTCATGTCCAATGTTGGCTATGAGAGAGTTGAAGTGATTTCAGAAGTAGTTCTGTGGTGTCATCTTTAAGGTGTCATCTGTGACACTCTTCTGAATGAGATCATTCCAAAAAGATGTTTCTTTACTAAAAACATCACCATTATCAAGCATGTTTAATCCACTGCTCTCTCTCATCACTCGACGCCATTGGAAAATTTGGAATCGTGTGATAATTAAAGTACTTTAAAATGAGTGTGTATTCATCCACATATAATTGCGTGTACATAGGAATGAAATGCGGATATTTGAGCTGGTACTATGTCGTGTACATTAACATTCTGTTTCTGTCGATATCTGCCTAATTACTCCGCTGCTATCTCTTACGTGATCTGATTTCTCGTGGTGTCGCCGCCCTTCCCCCGTCTGTGAGTGCAGTCTGGCTGCACCAGACCCGGATCGGCTTGAGCCTCTACGATGTTGCTGGGCAGGGCTACCTCCGGGAGTCTGTACGTCTGCCGTGTCGTTGTGACCGGACACAAATATCACCACTCAAATATCAGTCGTCATAGCTACTGTGGCATTGTCTTAGTTTATGACAGTCCTGTCAACTTATCAGGACGGCACTGGTCACATGGAACTTTTGCTTGGTGCACTATCCTTTGAACCTCGCAACTCCGGTTTGATTCCCAGCCATGACTAACAACACTGGCGACATAAATCTGAGCCAGTCCTGGAGCCGCCCAACCCGCTCTGACCTACGTGATGAAGTATGGCCGAAAGACTCCATGTTTTATAGAACCATGTTCCATTGCTTCATCGGTTCATGCACTTCGTTTAGTTTTCAGTCTTGCGTTAAACCATGATTCTTATAATATGGTTGAGCCATTGGTTATGGAAAGAGAGTGTCATCAGTGGTTGAATGCATAACCTGCCTGAATTTGCTAATGAGCCATTTCAGTTTAGTATGCAAAGTGTGTGAAAAATATGTATACCATAGGGCGCATTGATTGTTTATTCATGAAAGGTGTGGTATGAACACAATGTTTGACATTCATATGATATGCATTTTTAAATCTGTATCGGAAGCATTTGTTTCTGTATTTGTTTATGAAATAATGAAATTGCGACAACTCTATCAAGAATAACAGAAATTACAGTGAGTCGTGCAGTTTTACCAAACTTCAGTGGTGATTAAAATAATTGTATGTGTGTATGTTGAACTGCTTTTGCACCGTATGTGGCCAACCATTCTAATCGGAGGTGTGGGACATTGAGCTGTTAATGCCCTGTGGATAAGCTGTGCCTGTCCTTTTGCCCTGCATCCTTACCCTGCCCCTTCCTGGCTCATGCAGGACCTTGAAAATTACATCCTGGAACTGATCCCCACGCTGCCTCAGCTGGACGGACTTGAGAAATCATTTTACTCCTTCTACGTATGCACTGCCGTCAGGAAATTCTTCTTCTTCCTTGATCCTCTGCGCACAGGTAGAGGGACGTGGCCTAGTGCCTCAACATCCGCTTGTGTTTCCTTGTGGTCGTGTATTTATGCGCAACCGTGTGTTGTCTCTCGTACGGAATCTGTGTGTTTGTTTGTCAGCAATGCAAATAATTTCATTTAAATCGATAAATACGTTATTGTTAAATGATCTGGCAGAACCTATGCTTTCACGATTAGATATCTTTCTCTGGGTGATTCCAGCTATGCACTGTTTCTCGAGTTGCCTCCGCCCCCCTTCTGCACCTGTAACAGAGAGTGGGCCTGACAACATTCCATTTTGAACGAGTTTGAAGCCCATTTTAGCTAAAAGGATTCTTACGGTTGTCGAGACAGTCCTCATCCCTTTTGCTTTCCTCCTCATTGTTGTGTACAGAGATTGAGACATTTTAACTAAAGGGGCTGTGTTGGTTGTACCCCCAGCCCCGGCTGCCAGAATTACTCCTGGGGGGTGGGGGGGGGGGGCTTTTTTCCACTCTTGAGAAAGAGGAACCAATCCAATGAGACAAATGGCAAAGTAATAGGATGCCCTGGATAAATGACATAAATACCTGGGCAATGACGTTTCTGATGGAGGTAAATGTCAAACCAGCTGAAATTTTCAGGCTAGCCTCCAGTCTGGTGATGTGTGTGTCTCATGCAGCAGTGTGTTGGTGAAAAAAGGTTTAAAAATGGGCACAAGTCAGTAAAATGTGATGAGGATGTGCGAGCAGATGTTCTGAAACAGCTGCGCCCATGTCCTAAAGAATTCTACGCAACTGAAAGCAAGCGCTTACAACACTGGTGGGACACATGCTCAAGTGCAGCAGGGGAATTCCTTGAATAATAGGGCAAATTTAATTTACTTCATTTCACTTTCAAATTATCTTGAACTTTAATTGCAGGTTAACCTTGAACGACCCTTGCAGAAACAATCCATCCCTTGTGTACATAGCTTACATGTTATCTGCATGCATGTGGTGTTAGCAGGAGCTGTATCCGTGTTTCCCCTTGTGCAGGTAGAATTAAGATCCAGGACATTCTCGCGTGCGGGTTCTTGGACGATCTGCTCGAGGTGAGTCTCCACCTGGGTTGATTGCAGTAGCACAGGTGTCAAATGCTTGAAAAAAAATTCAAATCATATCTGAAGGGCCCCTCTCTTGTCCAATTCGAGACCCTGTAAGTGTGTATATGTGACCATCCATTGCAGTTTGTATCTGTCATTATTTGTTTGGCATTTTTAAAGCCATTGACAAAGCATTACAACTGTGTGAGTTTGGAAATCAATTTGATGGCATGAGGAGTTGCTTGATGTTTAGCGTTCGTACCTTATCGTATTTTATATGTATACGAGTGCCTTAAGATAGTTTAAAAAGAGGTAACAACAACCGAGTGATTATATGGCAGGGGCATGCAAGGGTCTGGGAATGAATGACCGGAGCAGAGGGCACACGAGGGTCACGAGAGGGCTATCGGGGAGGTACGGGACAGAGTGGCGGGGCGAGGGGAGGGAAGAGGAAGGCAATGGGCACCTCTTGTGTGAGCATACAACATGCAGTGGTGGGTTACGGGATGGACACGTTGCACTTCTCCAGATTCTCAAAAAGGCAACTATCTAGCATCATTCACAACGTTTTGAGAACAATTTAAATTATGCATGCATTTTAATGTTCATTGCAGTTGCCTTCATAGACTCACCTGGTTATAAACAAAGTACATTTCGATATGTAGGTTTGTATTGTTCAATTATACACTTTTTATTTAGACAAGGGCTTTAAAATAGAAACACCAGTACAGTAGTGTGTTTTGTTTTATTAGTTTTAAACATTTAAAGGTATGTATTGCATGTATGTTTAGTTTTTAGTTTGTTGTCCTTCCCCCGCACCTCCGAAGAAGATAAAAATAATTTGTATATTGAATTTCTTTAACGCCGTATGTAGCCAACCGTGCTCATTGGAGGTAGCCAACCATGCTATTTGGAACCTCCTGTGACCAAATCTCCTGGAGTGGTCGTCTCACAAGCCGAGCATGTCTGGGCCTGTATCCTGCTCGTGTGGGGGAACACCATGCACAGACAGGCTGCCATAGGCCTCGGGGGCTACCTGGTGTAGACCAGAACATGTGGTCAAATAATCCGCACAAGGGTAGGCCCTCATCTTTTAGTGGATTGACACAAGGGCTGTACGTGCACAATGTATTCGATACACATGTTTTTATTGTTGTGCATTGTTTAAAAAGCATGAACGCAATGCCCGAGTGTATTTCTGTTTTTCAAAAGGGCACCGCACATTCCGCCTTAAACATTAATTAATGTCATTATAATGCGCGTTGATGTAAACGTACGCGAGTCAGTGCGAGCACCTGCGTGCTTTCACTCATTTTTGAATCAATGGAGGGAAAGATCCATAAAATCTTACTTAAGGAGATTGAGGTAGCACTTGGTTTTAATGAAGTGAAATTGTGGATAATTGCCTGGAAATTGCTTTGCAATTACAAAGTGGAATGAGCTTCATTAATGTACATGCCTAATGTGAACTGCAGCTGCAACACAAAACATCGGGCTGATGGCTTGTTTTCACGCACTTGGATATTTATTGCTCTTGAGTGTAAATATTCTCGGTGTTATAAAAATACAACAAAAATTACATTACTATGAACATTTTTCATGTTTTTAAATGTATATTTAAAGATTCATATTCATGCGTATTGTTACTTGATCATTAAAGAGGTTCACATTTACAGGTGCCGCCCCACTCGACTGAGCAGTGCCCCCCACTGAGTGGTCGGCAAGAACCCAGTGCTGACAATTCCACATTGCTATGGTGGAGACGCTAAGAATATTTGAATTCACTCTTTTGCTCTACATAACAGTAGTTATTTTATGATGGGCTAAGTTAACTCCCACCTAAGATACCACCATTTGAACTATTACACCTCTTGATCAGATTACATTTCAGTTTTTAGCATGAACTATGCTAATTGTGCAACACAAGTAGGGTGACGTAAGAAACCGCTGCTGTGTGAGCACATGCAAGTTATATGTTTCATATCTTCTGTCTGAACCACACATGCTCACGTGAAAATATTTCTACGTGTTAGCGATTGTTAATTATTATTTGTCAGGCTCATCTTGCCTGTGTTTTTTTTTGTTAACAGCTGAGGGATGAAGATCTATCCAAAGAGAGTCAAGATTGCAACTGGTTCTCTGCACCGTCTGCCCTCCGTGTCTATGGTGCGCTTGCCACTAGAGCCCCCGTGTATAATTAGCACACTTGGCTATGAAAGAAGTTCAACATACATTACCCATGTTTACTCGGCATACAACAATTCAGCCCCACGTGATATGGTAAATTGTCTCTATTTGGAGTTCTGATCGAATTGTAGATTTTTTTTCCCAATTATTTTTGCTGTCTCATTGTTTCTCATTTGTTCTGTTTCATTACTCAATTATCCATGTTACTGGCATGAATCATATAAGTAATTGATTCTTACAAGGATAATCTCTGCGTGTATCCTCAGTATAAGAATCTATTTTAACTTTTGAATTGATGAAGCGTTATCTGTTACAGTAAAGGTTCACCAAGTTAAAAGACCAACTTTTGGGAGGGTCCTGATTTACATTGTTGCAGCCTTCCCATATGTGTACATTTTTATACAAGTAGGAGGGAAACCCACGTGTGCATGGAGATGGCAATAAGATTCTGTACACACAGCCTGGCTGCAACCCACTTGTGTTTGGAGCGAAAATCTCGAACACCGTCACGAGCAGGACGCAGTAAAACTTGATAAGACACCAGGGAGCTATATGGCACAACCGTGAAACCTACGCACCAGAAACTTACGTTATCTTGTATGGGGGTGACTTGCAAAGATTCTGCACGATCTGTATTCTCAGTTGTAAAATGTGAATGTTTCTCATTGTGTAAAGACGTGCACTGCTACCATTCTCTCATGCGCCGGCGTCCGTGCTCTCTCTGTGTGACAGGGCAGTACCTCAACCTGGACAAGGACCACAATGGGATGCTGAGCAAGGAGGAGCTGTCACGCTATGGCACGGGCACACTCACCGGCATCTTCCTCGACCGCCTCTTCCAGGAGTGCCTCACCTACGACGGAGAGATGGTACTTAGCCCCGAGTGGAATGCGTGGTGTGTGTGCGAGTAGAGGACAGTACTGGTCACTTAGAGGCAGCTGCTCTCCAGCGACGGTCAACACAACAGAGCGCCGGCGACTAGAATACAGCAATTTTGCACAGTGGAGGGCGCATTTTGTGTATTTGCCAGTTGTCTCAGATAACCCTGAACACCTGGGTCTGTCCCATGACCTGCCAGTGAGCAGTCGCCACTTGACCTTGCCTCAAATTGTACCCAACCCCATACTAGCACTGTGGTGATGTCTCCATCACTTAGTTTTGAATGTCGGCGGTTGTGATGTATGTGGTGTACGTGCATATGTGTCGTTCTCCACTGCTATGATCCCAGTGACCTGTGGCTGATTAGCAGTACAGAAAACATCAAGTGGAAAGTGATCTACGAGCCTGTCCTGAGTCTAGCATCGAATAGGGTTGCTTGGTCTTCAATAAGTACCTCTGTGAATGAGCAGTGGGGAGACAAAGGCAGCTGAGCTTGATTCTGGCTACCCCTCCCACTTGTAACAAGCACTTTCCACAACAGTCTGTGAAGGCTATAGGGGGGATCTTTTGAGTGTAAATCTTTTCACTGCGTTCCTCGATGTGAGCAGGACTACAAGACGTACTTGGATTTTGTCCTGGCGTTGGAAAGCCGCAAGGAACCCGCCGCACTGCAGTATTTCTTTAAGCTGCTCGATGTCCAGAGCAAGGGCTACCTCAACGTCTTTTCCCTCAACTACTTTTTCCGGGTAAGCCGGGAGTCGTGGCAAGTGTCCGTTACCCACTTCGGGAAGTGAATTTTTTACTCATGGATACTCAAACGTGTTGTTGGAGTGAAAATCATTGCTGTGTTTTACCATTATTACAGTTATGCGAGTGGAGGGAGGGCTTGTGTGCATGCCTGGAACATTATTATTTATATATATATATAAAGTGATGATGGCGATACTGTTCAGGACACGAGTGTAATATAAACCTAATAGGCACACTCCCGTAAGACGACCAGGGACATTTCTAAATAGACCCTCGCCTAATTGAAAGAAAGGTCATCGATTGATGTGCGAGATGGCACAAGGCAGTGTTGAGTTGCGCTGAGCGTGTGTGGCTTAGTGGTGTGTTCCTGTCCCAGGCCATCCAGGACCAGATGCGGGCGCACGGGCAGGAACCCGTCTCATTTCAAGACGTAAAGGTGATGCCCTTTTGTTGCTGTGTAAATGACATGTGTCCATAAAATTATCTCCCACGATACGAAATCACGCGGCACGAGTGCTGAGCTCTTAATGTTAACAAGTTGACGCTGTGTGTACCTGTGCAGGTTCAACGTGTGTATACCCCCGTTCCGGGGTTTTCTCAGCATTGCCCATTCAACATCACGCGTGTTTCTTTGTGTTAATAATTAAGTCATATCGAGGAAATTCTGAGTCTTATCTTTTCCAGCAGACTTTTGTATTGTTTGGCCAATTCCATTTTAAGGAGTGTTGCTGTTGTGTGTATGGAGATAACGGGTACCCAGAGAAAACCACCACTCACGAGGGGATAACGCATACAGATCCAGAGATGGGTTCTCAGTCCCCTTACTGACTCTTGGACAACTCCCTTCAATTGCTTTGGAAGTTTGAAGAAACCAAATTTGAGCCAACAACCCTTGCCTCCAAATAGCCGGATTATAAGCATTGGCCACCTTGTGCTGAACAGTCTATTTCAAGTAATATTGCAGCGTTTAAAACACTCTTACAATCCAGGTCACTTGTGTGCAATTCCTGGCTACGCTGTACAACATCGGTGACAAACAACATCAGAACCTGGCCTCCACCTGACTGGGCTCAGCGCAGTCTAAAATAAGTTATTGATGGTGAGGCCAACATCAGCACTTGGGAGACCAAAGCATCTGGGTTTGTGTGATGCTGGCAGCTCCTAGATTAAGGATGAGTATAACGACGACGATGATATGTTGCATTGCAGGATGAAGTGTTCGACATGGTGAAGCCGCAGGACCCCCTCCATATAACCTTGGCTGACCTCATCTCCAGCAACCAGGGCGACACGGTGGTGAGCATCCTCATCGACCTCAACGGCTTCTGGACTTACGAGAACCGGGAGGTGCTGGTGACCGATGGCAACGAGCCTGCCACCACCGACCTGGACGATCCGTAACCTGCACTCGTTACTGGACTCATTCACCAGACCCCCCCCCCCCCCGCCTCTATCCCCCGTACCCTCCTCCCCCCACGTTCACCAGACCCCTACCTCTCTATACTTCCCCCCCGTCCCCCCTGCTTCCCTTCCTTCCGACAGTTATGCTGAGATGCGGTAACACCATGTACCCTTGCTTTGATCAAATTTATCGTAGCAACTTTGATCATACAATGTCATTTAGGACGGCCATATGACATCCATAAGGATGTGCCCGCTCGAAGGATGGCACCTGACAGGTGTTGTTTTGAAGTCTGAGTAGTTCAGATGTTTTGTTCCCCCGATATACAAGTTGGGATGGCATTGCAGGAATCCTACAGAGAGGCAACGATGCTACAAGCTCGGCGTTTGCTGTAGGCGTAGACAGCATTGAGTGGATGTTCCATTGGGCCTCAAGATGATGGCCGTGTGCCTTTATTGTATGTACTTGGTTGTCAAGTGAAAAGGTAGCATCCAAGGAAACGCCAAGGATTTTTAGGTGATATGAGAGGCTAATGGGTGACACCAGCAACAAGTCGACTTTAAGGTGGCGACACTGTCATTAGCTGCTGCCTGGGTGTAAAAAGGGCTGCGGGTTTTTTCAGCATTTAATAGCCGGTTCTACCAGAACCACTGCTGTAAGTTTGAGGTGCAATCAGCAAGGTTAAGTGGACCCTGAGCAGAGGTTAATGTGGTTGTGGTATAATTGTCATCGGCATATATTTTAATAGCACCGCGGCGCGATGAGCTGGCCAATTGGGGAGATGTGAAAGGAAAAAGGGTCGAGGGGAGATCGCTGAGGAAGTTTGGCAGTGGATGCGGCGACTGGATGGGGAATTGGCAACCTTGACACCGGACCTCCCATCGGACAGGTGGGATGTGAGTCACTGTCACGCTGTCGCAAAGAGCAATTTCAGATTCGCATGCCAATACTCTGCCCATAAAGGGACATTTCACTTAATGATCTACCTTGACACCTCTGCTTTGACATCTAAGTCGATTTTCCATCTCATTGTGTTTCATTACTGTTAATTTTGGTTTACATAAACCATATTGTTAAATATTGTAATTATGATGACTGTATAATGGGCGATTTTGTTTCTTCCTCAGTGCTACTGACTTTGCCTAATAATAATGTGCAGCCCTTAATTCCACTGCTGGATGAAGGTCTGAACACTGTGTCGCTCATGGGGGTTGTTTGACCTGACTTCACCTTAGTTGGTGGAGGCAGGGCCCAGGACCTGTTCATATATCACCAAAGCAAATTGTGACGAGCATTGTAAATCAGGTCCCTGGGTTCATATCGCAGTGTTGTAAACACTCAATCACTTCCCTTGTGGATGCACGTGTGTACATATTGTAATGCCAGAATAATGTAATATTTTTTTTAAAGTGTGATAATGTTGCTAATTTAACTGTTCTATGGCTTTGAGTTTCATATTGTATAGTAAATACTCTTATATAAGAATTGTTTGAAACAAAACTGCAGTTTGTCTCTTTGTTTCCTTTAAAATGTTTTTATTATTCAGCAATACACATAAGCAGTTAATCAACATACAATAAGTCATCGTGGTCATTTTAGTCGATGCCACGTCACTTTGCCATCACTTCCTTCTGTCACAACTCACAGCTGTTTTACAATCGACCTGCGACCTTACAGGTCTGACAGCCTCATCGTCACTATCTGTCAATGGAGTGAGATGGCACAAATAAAACAAAAACATGTGTAATAGTCAACTATGTTCTACAACATTTGTTCTGCCTACGTAGAATGGGTGTCAAGATGTTGAACGCCTTGGCTTTATTTAAACTTAATGTAATTGGTTGACTTTCCAACATGTCTGTGGTCACATGGGCACCAACCCACAACGAATGAATAGCAGCGAACAATTTGGAGAACTCTACAGCACAACGACGAATGAGCACAATTAGACAACCTGAATCATCTTTGGTTTATAGAGAGTTAACTGTCATATCTATTAAATGCAGTGTTTCATTATGTAATGTGGTGTAAATGTTGGTAAATTACTCCCCAATCCAAGCTTCCCCAGTTAATTGCCTTGTCATGTCAGTTAAAACCTCTGATGGACAACCTTGGCACATTTTTAGTTTCCACCCATGTCATATGGCTTGAATTTGATTGCCAACTTGCTTGTGGTGGGATAAAGTGGGGGGGGGGGTATGTCATCGCATCTTATAAACTTCCCTGACCAACCTGGCGAGTTGAGAGAAAACGCAGAGTCTCCTTAACAGCAGTGCACATTCACTGGCTTGTGTGAAGGAACCGCTCTTAGGAAATTGGCGCACGGGAGTATTCCATTCACGAGGGAACGTCTAATCGTCTTGCTTGTATAAACCCTTGCCGTGAAGAGTGGGGAACTCCCTTGGTAAAGATGCAGGCCCTCCGAAGGTTAGATTGCAAGTTCGCACCCAGAGCGGAGTCGACAACATTGATCATCGTCGCTCCTCGGTCCATTCATTATCCACCACCCGCTGAGGCTGCGCCACTTGGTGAGAAGTCGGCGGTTTGTTGTGCTGTGGATAAACTGGCCCCCGCCGTCGCAATGCGTCTTCTTCACCAGTGGCTCAATACCACCATCCAGCACTGGTTAGAGCGCGGGGACATTTCACATTTCCCTTGGGTCACCCTCTGCAGAGGAAAACCACTGTGAGCTTGCTGTGACGGCTCCATGAGAGCCACTACAGCCTTGGGAAGTTTTACTTTGGGGTGGACGCTTTTCTCCGAGGGCCCGGAGGAGGCGGTGACATCGCCCGGCTTCTCGCGCCTGCAACGATCAACGGAGACAGCGCCACGAGCAGCCGGGCAGATTTCATTTGTTAAAACAACAATACTGCTCTTGTTTGGACGAAAAGCAAGGTCAGTGGTAACTATCAGAACACATTCATGTCTTTCAATATTTTTGTGTTTTTTTACAGTTCTAAATATTTCATCATACTTATGGGAACTTTACGTGAAGGAAGATGGGTAGACTTAATGCAAAGGGTTTTACTAAACCATGTAAAATAGCGATTTATTTCGTATAGTGTAGCGAATTATAACCGACGTCAAAGAGGTAGTTTATTTTAGCATCTAGGCCAAAATGCACTAAACCAATTCATATAATTGTATGTACTATGGGCAATTGTTGCATATTGTTTGCACATGCCAGGTTATATGTTTTATCACCATATATTCTCAAACAAATTATACAATTGTTGCACAAACAGCGCCTGGATACTATTCAATTCATAATGCGCATTAATGAGTTTATATCGTATACAAAGTCATACATGAAACTTAAAATGACCAAATCGCCCTGAATGCACCTGACATAGTCATGTACCGCAGGGCTCTTCAGGACGAAGCCTGATTGGTAGATGTGGCTGGGAATGCCAGTGTTGTAGCCTGGGCTGCGGAGTGGCCAGCAGATGGTAGTCTGGCAATGTTTTGTATCGAACTGTGCAGAACTTTGAGTGCGTGGGTTTTCTTCAGGCACTCTGGTTTCAAACCAACATGCCAAACACTCATTTGTGATGGGCCAAACACTCATTTGTGATGGGCCAAACATCCTAATGAATGACCTTCACGAAAAATAACCTTGAGACTTAGCGGGGGCTTTCCCAGGTAAACCAAAGGGAATTCACGATGACACAAATGTGTACCTTCAGCTTGGTTTGCCCGGCCCTGAATGCAAGGCACGTGGCGTGGGTCGTACGGTGGGGCTGGGCCGTACAGCGGAGCTGGGCCGTACAGCGGAGCCGGGCTCCGTGCTGGAGGAAACGCTCTAGGAGGCTGCGCAAAGCCCCTGTGCGGAGGTGGAAGAGGAGCAGCAGGAGGTGGGCTGGGCAGCAGCAGCAGCGTGCGGGGGTCCATCAGCGGGGAGAGGTTGCGCCTCGGGCCCATGTCGCCCCCTGGAGGCGAGAGCGGTCCCCACGGTGCAGCGGGGCACCAGCGCGGAGCTCCGAGGAGCGGGGAAAGAGGGCCTCCTCGGCGAGGTCGGAAAGGCGAGGGCTCCGTGAAGGAGCCTCCGAGGGTGGGCGGTGGCGAGAGCGGAGCTCCGCAGTGGGAGGATGGCCGTCGTGGTGGCGCCACAGCCAGGCGTCCGTCTGCTCTCGCGATGGAGAAGGGAGAGGAGTGACTCCGAGTGCATGTGGATTTAGAGCTGGGTCATTTGTGTCGCGCACGCACAGTTTTACGCAACCAAATCACCCTCCGAATGCACTCGCTGTCATCATTTACTGCAAACTAGGCAATTCATACTTGATAGGGGACTCGCTGGATATAGAAGGAGCCAACTGCAGATTAGTGCTCACCATTATCGACGTCCAGACTGCAGCTGGATGCCAGGGAGCTGTTGGATCCGTGGTGCTGGGGTCCCCTGTGTTGAAGGGGGCCAGGAGATGGAAGGCTCCTCCTTCTGTCCGGCACCAATCCTGGGGGGCAGCGTGCGGTTCGCACAAATCCAAGGACTTGAAGGAGAGCAGTGGGAGTAGCCTCCGCTGATAGCGCTGGAGCTCAGCACTTAGGAGATACATAGGAGATACGAAGCCTATGTGCTACATTTAGACAGGGTTTCATTTTAACTGGGTCTGTCTGTGTCGGTGGCCCAGACAAAGCTTCGGTTCCTGAAGAGAACCTCCACGCACGTGGAGCGAAACGTCGGACAATGTGCCAAAGAGTAAGCGGCAGGACTAACACATCGGAGAGCTGTAATTAATCGCTCAATATGCACAACCATTATCGCACCCGACTGCAAAACTCTTGGCAGGACCCTCTTAAAAAGGAGCCGTCAGATTCAGCGAGGCTTTCCTGGGTAAACAAACCGAATAAAACAAATCATAAAGGATATTTATCATTTTTAGGAGTGGGTGCTCCCTGTGGTACGAAAGCACACGCGTGCCACGCTGCATGGGCCGCTGTCGTTGAGTGCGACCCTTTTACCGCTTGTAGGTTCGGGGGGGAAGGCGCCCAGCGGCGGGCCGGCGGGAGGGCGACTTGGCGTGGGGTGCACGAGTTGGGGGGCGCTGCCTTTCACCTCGGACAACCTGCGGCGGGTCACGCGGGGCGAATCTGGACGTGAGACGGAGTACGCACTCTGTGTCCTGTAGATATGTTCAACTTCTTTGGCACCTTACATAGCCAACCGGGTTAAACAGAGGTGCGGGGGAAGGACAACAAACGTATTCGCCAGATATGGGGAATTTAAAACCGGCCCCTCGATTTAATTTCACACGAGACCAACCACTCTGCAGCAGTGCACAAACTAAAATTATTTTCACACGTAGGCTTTCACGACCAATATCGATAATCGAGGTTTTTTGGGCGAGATCGCATAAATATGTGCCGTTAACCCACCACCACCCATGTGCAATGTTTGTCGCGTGAGTAGAACGTGCCAATTATTTTTAATACTTCAGCACACCAGTGTGTTGAAGATTAAACCCACAACATTTACAATTTGAGTCTGACGTTTCGCTGGTGATTACAACAACCAGCATAATGAGGCGATTTGTCAGAATTGTGATTGTCCGTCACGGCGACTATTTTAGCCCCGCGAGTCTGTCAGGGATACTGTGACCTGGTAACATCGCTGCGCTTCGAATTTTATCACCGCACTCAGTCACCTCTGACTCGACAGGAGCATCTTGTCGTGAGAGATGTGACTTGGATATGTATTCATGTGTGACCCAACCAAAGGTTTTTGAAAATCCTGCTAGTGTCTACCGTAGTGCATTAAACTGGAAAGCGGCATCATACACAGAGGGGGTAACAGCGATGAAAGGGAATGGCCAATATTAAAATATAATGACAATAACGTTGTCACCAACGCAGTGTGATCTCGGGACAGCCAAACTTGTGTTTGCTCCTGACTTGAAAATTAGTTTAAAACATTTCTAACGCGTTCGGCTTAAAACATCTTCTCGGTTATCATCAGCATCAGGCCCATGTGCTTCCTCGTGTAGCCAAAAGTTCCAGAGCAGAACATGAACAGTGGAGCTCCGTCCACCGGAGTGCACAAACACACCCGCCACATTGACCACACTCATCGCATCGCCATCGGGCCCCACTTCAGAGACACTGGGAATTGGACTCGAGGTCAAGTTACCTCTGGAGCACGCTCATTTCTTTCCTGACCTCCACGAGCTCCCTCTTGGCCTTGCAAGCAGCAAACTACGGGGTACACACACATTGCCGAATGAGTTTGCTCTACCTACATAGCAATGTGAAAAGAATACGCGCATTCGAAACTTAAATAATTGTTTGCATTACTGTCCAGAGATAGATCGTCTTTAACAAAACAACTGGAAAAGAAGCGTCTGGCCTTCGAATCCAGGTGCATACATAATAATGATGACAATTCCTATAGGGTGCTAAGCAAGCAACGAAAACATTAACCACAAGTCTATTGCAGTCACTTGTGGCAACTGACAAGGCGGGTCATTTCGAGTGATGGCTGCGACTCAGTGGCTCTGACATGCAGTGTCAGAGCCACTGGTCCGGGCAGCACGTGGGCCGGTTGTTAGGAATGTATTGCAATGCCGAGGTAAACAACTCGGAAGTTCAGAATAGTACTTGGCAGGAATGTGTTGTATCTGTAATCAGGAGAAAGAGGTTGCGATGAGTGGGATATGCATGCATGCCCGCATGGTGGATGACGGTGGCTTATGACGGCAACGGAGCGGACACCCCGAGGCGTAACCAAGTGGAAAAGCTAAAAGCCAGATGGAGGGTTACTCTCACGGCAGACATTGAAGGTCAGGTGTGGAGCTCACACCATCCATGAGATCTATCCGAAGGAAGCGATGGTGAAGTGTCAGTATATCAATGGCAATGGCCGTGACGACCTCTTGAATTGACATGGCAATGGTTCCCATGTGTCCATCGCAAATAGAGAAAGCATATCAATGAACTGTCACTTGGTTAAAGGAAAGCAATCTGTATTTTGTTAAGCAGATTATGTGATGCTGATGCTGCTGCATTGGCAGCGGCACACCAGCACAAATAACACAGAAGTCAACACATTTGTCAACAACACTGTGGCCTGAAGTGGAAAATTATATACGAAGCAAACGTTTTAGGCAATTGCCCTTCTACATAGCACAAACCTGAAAAAATGTGTATTTTATTTTATGTATTTTATGCATAGTATTGTATATATTGTTTCCTTTAAGGCTACAGTGTTATCAACGAATGTATTGAGTTTTTTGTTTATATTAGAAAAATGTTGAGAAATGTTAATATGGCCGAGTTGTATTACTTTGTTGCATACATATCCCAGGTGCAGCTGTTTTCTTACCCACTGCTCGTGAATGTCCTTCTCTTGCGTAGAAATCTGCAATGAGAGCCCAATGATGAACATGACCTAAGCGTGCGCACTCATCACAGCAGTGTCCACTGCGCTACAGGAACATCGTCGTGCCTCCAGAAGAGGATGTTAAGGCTGCTGTCTGCTCACCTATAAATGTCATATTTCTCAGAGAACATTCTTCGTAATTAGCAGGTTTTGATAATTCAATTAACCAGGTGAGACACCTTAGAGATGCATTATTATTTTTACAGTGAAGGCATCGGCAATTCAAGTTACTTTTGGGCAAATTCATGATTTTTCCATTTTACTTTGTGAATAAACAAATTTAAGATTTGAGCGAAAATTTCACCACATAACGGTGTACTCTGACGAACGATGATTTGTGATAGCTATTGATGTTATGGATTAATGATGTGCTTTGGTAATAATTATGTCCAAAAATGATCACGCAACTTTGGGTGTGGAATTGGTGATTGTGTGCACTGCCCCAGTGGACTGCTTCGGCTACTTCAGCCATACCAAATATACACACGCATCACTCGCCAAAGGCTGACGAGTGCCATTTAACGACACAAGGCGACTCACTCCAAGAGGCAAAATAATCAAACAAATTGAAATCGTAAAATAACTCATGAGGACATGAACTCCAGCATCTCACACAAATTGCCCATTCAGAGCATACTACCATGACAAAATGTGACCAGACAAATTTGGCTGCAGTGGCGACTGTTCCTGCTCAGGGACATTGTCGTCAGCCTGCAACTTCCCACTGCTGGGCAAAGGCACCGTCCCAGAAATAATACTCGTAGACTCACACAGAGACCCGTAGACTCACACAGAGACCCAAAGACTCGCACAGAGACCCATAGACTCACACAGAGACCCGTAGACTCGCACAGAGACCCGTAGACTCACACAGAGACCCCAAGACTCACACAGAGACCAGTAGACTCGCACAGAGACTCATAGACACACACAGAGACTCATAGACTCACACAGAGACCCCAAGACTCACACAGAGACGCGTAAACTCGCACAGAGACCCGTAGACTCGCACATAGACCCATAGACTCACACAGAGTACCCGTAGACTCACACAGAGACCCGTAGACTCACACAGAGACCCGTAGACTCACACAGCGACCCCAAGACTCACACAGAGACCCGTAGAGTCACACAGAGACCCATATGCTCGCACAGAAACACGTAGACTCACACAGAGACCCGTATATTTCACAAAACAAACGCTGACCTCACAACCACACGTCTGAGTCGACCGGTTGGCTATGTACGGTGTGAAAGAAGTCCAACATACATACAATATACAGATTCATAGATGTTCCATCAATAGCTGGAGGGTGAAGCATTCCAAGACGTGGATTTTGCAACTTCCCATGTCAGACTGTTTAAATCGGGCCCCTGAGCGTATGGGCACAACCCTCAACCGCATCGACACAAACTATGGCAGCGGATGCGGATACCGGACGCACAAATAAAAATGTGAAACTCTCCGGCAGTGCCCGGGGACGGTGGTGACCCAGAACAGAACCGGGGAAAATGTGACGACTCAACGTCCCATTCATAAACACAAAGGAGGCATCATCGCAGCGATACGCTCCGCGACTCCTGACGCAATTAACCGGCGCAACCACCTCAACGTAAAATTACAGTCCTTGCCATACACCGACATCAGCCATATGCAGAAGAAAATCCCCTACAACAATATGTACATAAAACCATTCAATGTATTTTCTCTGGTAGGGCTGGCGATCACCCCCCACCCTCCCCCCTGGATCCACTGCTGGGCAGTCCCCGTTCGTCTAAGGAAGGACAGCGGCGATGATTTTGGAGTCGTTTGGGAAGCGCCGCTGCGTGCAGGCTGCTGGGGGTCGCTCACTTGGTCCCTGAAGGAGTCTTCCATCTGCCTGAGCTCCCTTTTGAGGTCACTCACGCGCTGCCTGGTGGATGGCAACACGCACACATGGCAACACGCACACATGGCAACACACACGGTTCATGGCAACACGCACGGTTCATGGCAACTCCAGGGAAACAAGATCCAGCTAGCGAGTCCAGCATGCGGAAGAACAACGTTGGACATTGTGCCAAACGGCGCGTGGCGCAACCATGGCGCCCATACACACCGGCCTGCTTTTAGTAAGGCATCAACAGGATCTTCTCTGCCCACTTGTGTGTAGTATCATTGTTACTACTACTCGTGTAGAGGAGCATTGTGAGTAACCAATGAGGGGGCGAGCGGAAGGAGGTGCGAGCGGGTTGAGAGTCACGCGGGGCCAAGGATGACGTCACATAAAGAGCTTTCGGGAATGTAGGCGAGGCCGAGCTGGGGAGAGGAGCCGCCCAGGGGGTTCTTAAGGGGACCACGTGACGGGGGCGTGGTCGTCGTCTGGGGCCAGGCGAATGAGCGGCTGGAGTGGGGTCTCTTCTCTGCTCGTCGCGGGGCGGTGTTGGCTGATCCCCCGCCCCGGGCAGACGAGTGAGAGAGCCAAGGGGATAGCCGAGGGGTAGGGTCCAATTAGTGAGTCAGTGTCCGTGTGAAGGATGGAGATGGAGTGCACCTCCACTGGTGTGAGTAGAGGATGCCGAGTGAGAAAGTGTTTTAATAACGGCAGCCGTTACAGTATTCCTCGTCTCCACGTGGTTGTACTGCACAACGCTATCATGGTCACATGGTTATTAACCCTTTCCTGTTCCGAAACATCTACAAGTTGCAGGGGCCTCCCACTGACTGCAGAATCTCGCAATGCACAAGTGGTTCAGTATACATTTGATTTAGATAGGCGTAGCACCGTTGTTTTTAAAGACATTGTACTCACCGCAGTGAACTGTAGTGATACGACCGCACTCCATGATAGCTGGCGGAAAACTGTACCACACCCCCTCCCGCATTCTGTTCCGTACGTCATCGCAACGGGATCGGAAAAAAACCCGATGACGTGCACATACATCATCGCAGCGGGAAAGGGTTAAACCCACAGCGTTAATCAGCGGGACCGTTGGATGAGAATTGTGAACCTCTGCAACCAGCGGCGAGCGCGCGACCGCTAGGCCACGTCACCGCCCAACGATGAGAACACTCAAACCTCGCACTGACAAACTGGTTACTGCACTGTTTTCTACATGCAATCGGTTGCACTGCAGGAGGGTATCTCACACATGGCTCCTCCCATCCCTGCATGACCCACTAACCCCCCCCCCCCCACCTCTAAGTTGTACGTTTATAGTCACACAGCCTTGTCACTACACTTGCTCCAAATCCACGACTACATTATCCCACAAACTCAGCTGATAGGTGTGGCACTTGAGGCTGCCGCTTACAGCAGGGAATCGTAGACATTGACTGAAAACCGAGCCAAGGCAGGCGTGGGGGTGAATGCATGCAGTCCAGTGCTTTGGAGCTTCAGGGTTAGTGGAACGCTGGACAGAAAGTTGTCCAACAAATGGGTTCATGAACCCGTCTGTGCAGATCTTTTAAGAATTATCCCCATGCACGTGTGGCCTTTCTCCAAGGCGCTCAACTTTTTAATCAGATGCAAAACACCCCTTTAAAAAATTTCATAGCAAACTTTGAAATGCAAGATCCTCCTGAAAAGAAGCATTGAGACTCAGTGTGGCTTTCCTTAATGAATGAATTACATATTTATTTATCTTCAACCAGAGGGTTAAATGAAGACAAATCTCGAATAGTTGTTGGTCCCTTGAGCCCAGGGGTGGCCAACCTTGAACAGACCAAGAGCGAAAAAGTACCCACGAGTTTTGGAAGTGTTTCTATAATAAATTATACCATACAACTTTAATTAATTATTCTTTGCGACTGCGATAGGAGTATGTTCTACATTATGCCTCTTCGAAAGAGCCGCGTGTGGTGGATTAAAGAGCCCCATGCGGCTCGGGAGACGCCGGTTGGCCACCGTTGCTTTAGTCGTACTTGTATTGTGTGGCTTCCTCCGTCGCTTGCAATGCTTTCTGTTCAGCCTCTGAACACGCAGAAGCCTTCGTCTGCCCAGAGTTCTCCTTTTCAGACAACTCCCTGTAAAGCGTGGGAAACACAGTGACTGTTGATCGGAGCTGGAGAAATATTGTACACGTCTATGTATCAACAACTTCAATGGGCTGTCGGTCTACCAGTCTGTCACAGTGTTTACTTGAGTCATTTCCATTGTACAAGGTCAGTGTGTAACTCGTTTTGATAAGAATAAATTGGGGGCCTGCGGTAATGAAGATGAGCTGTGGATGACCTTTAACAGATGTAAACAAAACCATGACCCAGGTGGTGGAGAGCTCTCTGGAAGGGTTGGACCCATGGGGAATGGCCAATGATGGAAGGGGCAGGCCAATGGAACTACACACGGCCTATCCGATCTGTCTGCTCGATGAGTCATCGGCCACCACGTTGACTTGAGAAGTTTCCATTGCGGTATCTCTGGTATTTAACTTCAAACTGTGTACGACCTATGCCTCTTGATCTAGATATAACAATGAGTGGTGTGCCACTTTTTAGACTTGGAAGTACTGTTGCATGCCACCTACGCTGCGCTAGAAGGCAGCCCTTGCCGCACACGAATTGGTGAGCGGCTAGCGTCAGACGAATGTCTGCTGTGTAGAATGCGCGGGCGGGTGAGCCATAGAGTGGGCAAGTGGGTGGGTGAGCGGGCGGGTGAGTAGATGGGTGAGAGGGCGGGCAGGCGGGTGAGTTGGCGGGCAGGCGGGTGAGTGGGCGGCCGGGTGGGTGGCAGGCGAGCGAACCTCTTGAGCGACGCGTCCGTGCCGCGGTGCATGTCGGTGAGCAGCTGGAGGCGCACGCGCAGCGCCTCCGCCCCTCTCCGGCCCTGCTCCTCGTCCTGCCGCACCGCCGCGCACTCCCTCCTCAAGGAGCTCGCCCGCTCTGCACGCACAGCGAGCACAGCAGCACTGCTGGTGATCAGCCACTTCGTCGCGCTGTGGTTTGCGGCCAGGTCACTTCTGAGAAAGAAGCTCACAGCTCAGTGGACTTTACCTGGTAAGATTAAAACAAATTGTTTAGTTGAAATGTTTTAGGTGATTTGCTTACCTTTTCTGTACTTTGCACTCCTATCGTGTTTGTGTACTGTTTGTTGTTGTAATGTTCTGAGCCGCCCCTACTGGACATCTGTGAAAAAAGAGCTATCCACCCTTGCCCTTCGTGGGGGCACGTGCGGTGGTGGTGGCGGTGGCACCTCGTAGCTCCTGGGTGGCTCTCTCCTCGCTCAGCAGCTGCTCCCCGAGTCTCAGAGTCTCGCCCTCCACACGCTCAATCGTGGCCTTCATCTGCACGAGAATGAAACACCTCGCCCGCTCAGCTGCAGCTCCTGATGCCTGCTGCCGCCTGTTCACACGGTAGTGCTCGCTCAGCCACTCCCAACTGGGTGTAGGTGGACCGCGATGGGATTTCAGGCGATGAGCTCCGGCACTGAGGTGGACATCTGTGAAAACGAGCTTTATAGCTCATCGGATTCCTCCAGTATAAATACATTATTCTGATTCTAATTTCACAAATGTTCTCTCTATGATGAAACTCGAGTACATTTTTTTAATTGAAGGTTGTTGAATACAGACGCAAAAGTATAGAAATAGCAAACGGATACGTGACTGACTGTCACAAAATTAACTAAGTCTGAGTGAAGAAGCAGACTGAGGTGATGTATGAACTTTACTGGAAACTGATGCGCACTGAGGAAGACCAAACATTGTAAGTGCCTATAATATGTGTAAAGCAGGACTCAGTTCACACAAGTTGCAAGTGTATTTTTTTATTGGGCCAGGTGAGCACTCAAGAGACCAGGATGAGTCTCACTCACACGAGTGAGCTGAGAGTCACGATTTGAATGACCTGCCAATAATGGGGGATGGCAACCGGGACCCATTGCCGCTTGTTAAGCGAATGCCTACATGAAATCCACAAACTAAGACCGCACTAAGACTCCATAGGTTGTCGTTGACTCGACTCATACGATGACATGCTGCCTACATTGGCACCGCCGTGGCCACAGTTACCAGCAGAGCATTGGTAGCGTGGTGCTCGCTTGACCCCCACACCGGATAGGAGCCTCCCGGGCCGTCGGCACCCAGCGCGCTCCCACCCAGCAACTCCAGCTGTTGCAGTCCCTCCGACATCATCTGCACAGACCACCACCACCACGTGATCCATTTTATCTCCTCGTGTTATCACCAGCTGTGCCCCATCTCAGCAGACGCTATGTTTAAATGCTATGCTCCCCCCCCCCAATTGTATTGCATAATAGGGGAAAAGGTGCAGTCCTGCAAGTGCTTGCTCACGCCACTGTTGGGGGAAGAGCCACCACTCGAGTGTATTCGGCCTACTCTTCTACAGTGGCCAGGCGTCTTGGAGGAGCTAGGCATACCCACACTCTACCCCACTCGGCCTGCTGTTTATTCACCAACTGTGGTACCCAGCCAGGTATACCGCTCGGCGTATGGAGTCCTCGGGGAGAGGGCCGGGTCTAAGAAACGGGCAACCTCCAAGTTGCAAGTTCGGCATGCTAACCATGACACAATGGCAGCGACATCCCAAGTTTATATTGGAATAGGTACCGCGATTATTAGTGGGGTTGCGTTGCTTTAACAAGTGCGGGATCAGGTGGTGCGGAGCAGCATTATTGGGGCGGCACGGTGACTAGGAGATGTTAACTCCCTCGCCTGGTAAGCAAGAGGGCGTGAGTTCGATCCCGACCTTGACGCCTGCTGCTGTATATCTGGAGTTTGCGTGTCTCTCTACCAGTGGTCGCGTGGATTTTTCTCCAGGTCCTCTGGTTTTTTCCCTCCACGTTTAGAATCAACTACTGTAACATTCGCACGTGATAAGCCACATCATTGAGCTATCTTGTGTGGCGAGTCGCTTTACCTGGTGAAATAAAAATATTGATGATGATGGGTGCGCGTACGGACCTGGTGCTCGGAGCACCTGGCGGCCAGGGTGGTGTCCAGGGCGCCCTGCGTGGACCTCGCCTCCTCCAGGCCTCGCCGCAGAGCGGCCACCTCCTCCCTGCAACGTCGCAGCTCCTCCACCTCCAGCTGCGAGAGAGCCCACGGCACTCACCCACGACTCTCACGCACGACTCTCACCCACGGCACTCACCCACGACTCTCACCCACGACTCTCACCCACGGCACTCACCCACAACACTCAACGGCACTCACCCACGACTCTCACCCACGACACTCACCCACGGCACTCACCCACGACTCTCACCCACGACTCTCACCCACGACACTCACCCACGGCACTCACCCACGACTCTTACCCACGGCACTCACCCACGACACTCACCCACGACTCTCACCCACGACACTCACCCACGGCACTGACCCACGACTCTCACCCACGACACTCACCCACGGCACTCACCCACGACTCTTACCCACGGCACTCACCCACGACAATCACCCACGACTCTCACCCACGACACTCACCCACGGCACTGACCCACGACTCTCACCCACGACACTCACCCACGGCACTCACCCACGACTCTCACCCACGACTCTCACCCACGACACTCACCCACGACACTCACCCACGACACTCACCCACGGCACTCACCCACGACTCTCACCCACGACACTCACCCACGACACTCACCCACGACTCTCACCCACGACTCTCACCCACGACACTCACCCACGCACTCACCCACGACACTCACCCACGACTCTCACCCACGACTCTCACCCACGACACTCACCCACGGCACTCACCCACGACTCTCACCCACGACTCTCACCCACGACACTCACCCACGACTCTCACCCACGACACTCACCCACGGCACTGACCCACGACTCTCACCCACGACACTCACCCACGGCACTCACCCACGACTCTCACCCACGACTCTCACCCACGACACTCACCCACGACACTCACCCACGACACTCACCCACGGCACTCACCCACGACTCTCACCCACGACACTCACCCACGACACTCACCCACGACTCTCACCCACGACTCTCACCCACGACACTCCCCCACGCACTCACCCACGACACTCACCCACGACTCTCACCCACGACTCTCACCCACGACACTCACCCACGGCACTCACCCACGACTCTCACCCACGACTCTCACCCACGACACTCACCCACGGCACTCACCCACGACTCTCACCCACGACTCTCACCCACGACACTCACCCACGACACTCACCCACGACACTCACCCACGGCACTCACCCACGACTCTCACCCACGACACTCACCCACGACACTCACCCACGACTCTCACCCACGACTCTCACCCACGACACTCACCCACGACACTCACCCACGACAATCACCCACGGCACTCACCCACGACTCTCACCCACGGCACTCACCCACGGCACTCACCCACGGCACTCACCCACGACACTCACCCACGACACTCACCCACGACACTCACCCACGGCACTCACCCACGACTCTCACCCACGGCACTCACCCACGACACTCACCCACGGCACTCACCCACGGCACTCACCCACGACTCTCACCCACGGCACTCACCCACGACTCTCACCCACGGCACTCACCCACGACTCTCACCCACGACACTCACCCACGGCACTCACCCACGACTCTCACCCACGACTCTCACCCACGACACTCACCCACGACTCTCACCCACGACTCTCACCCACGACACTCACCCACGACACTCACCCACGACACTCACCCACGACTCTCACCCATGACACTCACCCACGACTCTCACCCACGACACTCACCCACGACACTCACCCAGGACACTCACCCACAGCACTCACCCACGACTCTCACCCACGGCACTCACCCACGACACTCACCCACGACACTCACCCACGGCACTCACCCACGACACTCACCCACGGCACTCACCCACGACACTCACCCACGACACTCACCCACGGCACTCACCCACGACACTCACCCACGACACTCACCCACGGCACTCACCCACGACACTCACCCACGGCACTCACCCACGGCACTCACCCACGACACTCACCCACGACACTCACCCACGACACTCACCCACGACTCTCACCCACGGCACTCACCGCACTCACCCACGACTCTTACCCACGGCACTCACCGCACTCACCCACGACACTCACCCACGACACTCACCCACGGCACTCACCCACGACACTCACCCACGGCACTCACCCACGGCACTCACCCACGACACTCACCCACGACACTCACCCACGACACTCACCCACGACACTCACCCACGACTCTCACCCACGGCACTCACCACACTCACCCACGACTCTCACCCACGGCACTCACCGCACTCACCCACGACACTCACCCACGACACTCACCCACGGCACTCACCCACGACACTCACCCACGACACTCACCCACGACTCTCACCCACGGCACTCACCGCACTCACCCACGACTCTCACCCACGGCACTCACCGCACTCACCCACGACACTCACCCACGGCACCCACCCACGACACTCACCCACGACACTCACCCACGACTCTCACCCACGGCACTCACCGCACTCACCCACGACTCTCACCCACGGCACTCACCGCACTCACCCACGACACTCACCCACGGCACTCACCGCACTCACCCACGACACTCACCCACGGCACTCACCCACGGCACTCACCCACGGCACTCACCCACGGCTCTCACCCACGACTATCACCCACGACACTCATGGCACTCACCCACGACTCTCACCCACGACTCTCACCCACGGCACTCACCCACGACTCTCACCCACGACTCTCACCCACGACACTCACCCACGACTCTCACAGCACTCACCCACGACTCTCACCCACAACTCTCACCCACGGCACTCACCCACGACACTCACCCACAACTCTCACCCACGACTCTCACCCACGACACTCACCCACGACTCTCACAGCACTCACCCACGACTTTCACCCACGACTCTCACCCACAGCACTCACCCACGACTCTCACCCACGGCACTCACCCACGGCACTCACCCACGACTCTCACGGCACTCACCCACGACACTCACCCACGACTCTCACCCACGGCACTCACCCACGACTCTCACTCACGACTCTCACCCACGACACTCACCCACGACTCTCACAGCACTCACCCACGACTCTCACCCACGACTCTCACGGCACTCACCCACGACTCTCACGGCACTCACCCACGACACTCACCCACGGCACTCACCCACGACTCTCACCCACGGCACTCACCCACGACTCTCACCCACGGCACTCAACGGCACTCACCCACGACACTCACCCACAGCACTCACCGCACGGACCAGGGCCTCCTGTACACACGTAGATCGTATGTATGTACTGTATATGTATGTACTATGTATGTACTATTGAATATGTATGTACGATTGTATATGTATGTTGTGGGGAGCGGTAGTAAAGCAGTTAGCGTGCTGCGCTACCATCCCGGATACCTGAGTTCGATTCCCACTCACAGCCAAAACACCATCCTTACCAGGCTGTTGGGGCAAGTGCTGTTAGCGAGCACCTATGAAGGCCAGCACGGCACACGAGGGGGTAGGTGGCCAGCACCATGCCCGGCCACCTTTGTCTCCCTAGTGGCAATGTTTACACATCGCACCAGATACTAATTTGAGGCTGGGTCGACCTAGGGGAGGCCCAGAACCGGTTAAGTTAATCGTCACTTGTGTTGGCGGTGAGCGGAAATCAAACTGGGATCGCCGAGTTCGTAGCGCAGCACGTTAACTGCTGCACTACCGCTCCCCACGCACACACACCACACACACACACGCACACACGCACACACACATGCACACACACACACGCTCACGCACACACACGCACGCACACACGCACACACACACACTCCAAGTACCTGCTCGGTGCCACCCACAAGGCTGTCTCTGCTCTGGGTCGAGGTCTGCAGGGTGGCAGCAAGGACGTCCACTCTGCTCTGGGAGGCAGCCAGGAGATGTTCTGCCTGCGTGGCCACCACCACCACCAGCACACAACAACCGTCGTCGCGCTCGCAACAGAAACCCCGAGAAATCCACCCGTCTGCATCGCCAGCTTTCATGAACTATGCTAAACCATGTGGACTTGTACAGCGGCGTCTAGAGATGCGACCGCGTCTCAGTGGCCGTATTTAGTTTGTAGCGAGGTGCAGTCGGTCATCGGCAGAGGGAAAGGAAGGAGGTCTCCAGCCAGGAAAGGAATATGGGGCAGGGAGTGGACATCACTGGTGGCTGGGGGAAGTAAGTTGGGGGATCGTGCTTGGACGGACGACCCCCGTGCATTGCGCTTGTTACAGGCTGCGGGGATACATTGCGGGCAAGTAAAAGCTGGCTATGATACTGACAATGCAATAAACACAGTGCTCTTTCCTGAACAGATGACAATAATCACACCTCAACGAGCTTAGATCCCAGATCCTCATTCTCTCCCCCCTCCTCCTCCTCGTCCTCCTCGTCCCTCGTTGGTGACGCCTGCCAGTTGAGTAACGAGAGAAAGAGCCACAGTTTAAAAGCCTATCGCGGGGTCTAACCCAGCTTCGTCATACCATTACTCAATGCTGTTATATAAGATGACAATACAAACCTAGGAACCGACTGACAATATTTTAATACACACATATTAAACAATAATAATACCCTTATTGCAAATTAAGAATCTCTTTCGAGAAGGGTCTGACATTGTGATATTTGTCCAATGCCGTGTGTGTTTGTTTACTGTGCATGTGGGAGGAAATCAGAGAATCTGTGAAAAACAGCTACTGGATACCTGCTGGGAAAAGAGCCTCACAGCTCCTCGGATTCCTCCGGTATAAATAAAGATTCTGAATCTGTAGAAAGCTCACAAAGGCATCGAAGCAGAACTCTTGATCCTCGACTGAGTGGAGCCAAAGGGTGAATGGAGCGATCCGTGAGACAGCATCGACGGTGGCGACAGGACCTGTCACGACTCACCTTGTCACGCCTCACCCCGTCACGACTCACCCCGTCACAGCTCACCCGGTCACGACTCACCCCGTCACGACTCACCCCGTCACGACTCACCCTGTCACGACTCACCCTATCACGGCTCACCTGGTCACGACTCACGTGGTCACGGCTCACCTGGTCACGGCTCACCCTGTCACGACTCACCCTGTCACGACTCACCCTATCACGGCTCACCTGGTCACGGCTCACCTGGTCACGGCTCACCTGGTCACGGCTCACCCTGTCACAACTCACCCTGTCACGACTCACCCTGTCACGGCTCACGTGGTCACGGCTCACCCTGTCACGGCTCACCCTGTCACGGCTCACCCTGTCACGACTCACCCTGTCACGGCTCACCTGGTCACGGCTCACGTGGTCACGACTCACCCCGTCACGGCTCACCCTGTCACGGCTCACCCTGTCACGGCTCACCCTGTCACGACTCACCCTGTCATGGCTCACCCTATCACGGCTCACGTGGTCACGGCTCACGTGGTCACGGCTCACGTGGTCACGGCTCACCCTGTCACGACTCACCCTGTCACGGCTCACGTGGTCACGGCTCACGTGGTCACGGCTCACCCTGTCACGGCTCACGTGGTCACGGCTCACGTGGTCACGGCTCACCTGGTCTAGGCGCCCCCGGTGCTCGCTGCGGACGTCACTCAGCGCCGCGGTTACTTGGCTCGCGGCGCTCCGCAGCTCAGCCACGAGGCGCCGCAGCTCAGCATTCGACTCCTGTTCGTCATGGGGCGAGGGCGGTGTGGCCAACATGCAAGCGGCTTTTGTTTTGTTTTTCTAATCGGCAACATCATTTTGTCAAAACGAAGGGCGCAAAAATTCTCGCCTCTCCCTGCTGCGAAGGCCGCAGAGCAACGCAGGCGACAGCTCTGGGTGCTGCTTACCCGCAGCTCCGCCACACGTCCCGACGAGCCCGCCTGACGAAGCGGCTCCTCCTCGGCGTCTTGCTTTGCTGCCAACTATTCAACAGAATGAGCGCACAACATTTTGAGCAAATGACGCAGTGATACTGCATTGGCAGTGGTGCACAATGTGCAGATAACAAAAAGCTCAACATACTCATCAATTACACATCCATTCTTTCTCTCTGGGCAACGTGCCATGAAGAAGGGCCATTGCACGAAACGTCACCTATTATATATTTATTTTAAGGCCACATTGATGAATGTGTTGCGTTTATATTTATGTGAAATTACAGTTATACGATGCACAAATGCTTCATTGGATCTGGGCAGTTCATCTGTCTGGGTGGATACGTAATGTTGGATATGGGACCATGTGCTGTATTTTCATTCCATAGCGTCATCTTCCAAGGCTGTTTCCCGACGTTACGTTTATGCTCCGCCGACAGAAATGCGTTGGAAAGGGTCGTTTCGTGGCCTCGTGATGCCACCAATGGTACCGGCATATCCACGCACACTCGGCTCTCCACCTGTCTGCCTTTGACCCCGGGCAGTCCGGGAGTGGACCTCTGTGTTCGGGTATCCAGAATGGATTTGTACCGAGATCGGGTACCAGTGCCGTTGTATTGAACTTTATTACGGTATACTCAGGGCCGCATTAAGGTTATGCTTGGCCTAAAGGCGAATATGAAGGAAGGGACCAAGTATGTATTACATGTTGCAAAAATTGAAGTCAGCAAACATTTATTTATTTACCTATGTAAAATTAACTCAAAGTAAATTCATCAAACACATATCACTCACTACACTAATTTCTTCAAACATTTGTTTTTTTCCAAGCTTTTGCTGTGGAAGGAGTCATGAATGATGTCATTGTAATTCAAAGACAAAGGGTTCTGATGGCCGCACTCTCGTCTCCCAGCTGTGACTTCAACATGGAAGGTCGGGCCTCCAGGAGGGCCGACGAAACACACACCTCAGGCCTCATTAGCCGATGGATTCACCCGGCTAGGGCTGAACGATTAATCGATTTCAAATCTAAATCGCTATTTGAAACAATGCGATTAGCAAATCGCAAAGGCTGCGATTTTTAGCGATTTGAAAAGTCCTATTACTTATTGGAATTGCTTTATTTTTTTATAAATGACTTTATTTAATTAACTTAACAATTCTTATAATTTGATTGTTCTATTTCAATTAAAGCATTTTAATAAATACATGTCGGAAGCAATTCATATATTTTAAGTTCTTATCCTTGCATTAGAATATATAGAGCAGTTCATATTTTGATGCTATCATGTGGTAATGCTCCATCACGTTTTAAATCTATTACGCAGTGAATATTGAACTGAAGCTTGACTTTAACAAATGTAATCGCAAATCACAATATCTGTCAAAAAAAATCGCCAAATCGTTCATCCCCAAACTCGGCCCTGGGTACACTGCACAGATGATAATAGACCCAGGCTGATGGGCAAATGTGTCTGCGTTTGATCTCTAATGCAAGCACCGACCTTCTGAGTGCAGTCGCTGATTTCCAGGGCGAGTGCTGATTTTTCCTGGAGAAGAGCAGCTACCTGGCACATCAGTTTTGCTTCCCTCGCTCCCACACAGACAGGACAATCACAAGTTAATTGTCTCTTGACAGAGCTGGCCCTTGCCTATTAACATCTGTCAGTTCACCAGCAGTGGTTCCAGAAAACCTCACTCTGCTCATGAGACACTGAATGTTGACACCAGTCCAGAGATAGAGAGTGGAGCAATCAATGGTGCTGAAATGATGCCCTCCGAGAAGGCCGTCGTATTGCTGATGGAATGTGTAAAACATGATATATTTTTTGTACATGGAAGGACAGATATGTGAAGGAGGCGAATACCCTGCTCATTCATTTTGTGACGCGTTAAATCCAACCATTTCATTTATTCTGAAGAAGGATGCTTTCGTGAAAAATATGCGCGTCTGTATTTTTTACGGGTTGTAATTATTTGTCTGCTTCATGCATTGCCACGATGCGGCCCTCGTGCAATTGCGAATATTATTTGTACCCAGTGCAGTCTGTGGCATCTATCTTCCATCATTACAATACTGTGTTAGTGAACACTCAACTAGTTCAAATAAAGGAACATATCTTTATTGGAATGTGACGCTTAACATTTAATAATGTTTAGTTTTATATCGCATTGTGATTCATGCAGAGTGCATTCACACTCACTGAGTAACAACATAGAGGCTGGAAGGCAGCAGCCAGGTGGTACACCGACACTACCACCAATTGCCTACGTTCTGCAGTCCTCTATATATTAAGATGTTTACAGGCACATAATTATATTTAGATATTTTGGAGGGAACCTGAGCATCCGGAGAAAACACACGTGTGTGGTGGGGGGGGGGGCAACGCTCTATCCCACACAGAAGGGGCAGATGGAGGTTAGTCCACACTCTGCTGCACCACCTCCTCCTGGCGAGCCAGAGTATGCTCCCTCCTCGATGCTCACGGACCGGGAGGCTCACAGCGTTTCTGTGATCCACCAACCCTCGCTGCTGCCTCCACAGTGCTGGGTTACAGACTGCCACGTGCATTAAACATTTTAAAACGGAATTATTTTAACATGTAATTTAACTTGAGGTTCATGAGATTTATTTTGCTGTGTTTAGGTCTCCGTTAAACGACTTTTGGTGTATCTGGGCTCTAACCTGTTGACAAACAGTCTACGTTGTGAATTTGAATATTTCTACTGTATGTAGGTTAATTATAATATACAAGCAGTATTTATTATAATGTGGCAATTTAAAATATTGTACTCACATAGACATCTTCTATTCTTTATCTGGAGACACAAATACATCGCAAACGTCATTTGTAACCCAAACATCACACCTCCTGCCTTTGACATTCCTCGAAGACAATTGTGGTGGAACGATCAACCGCATCAAAACATCAACAGGCCAACGTGCACCACATCTCCTTCATGAACGGAAACTTAAATACACAAACCTCAGCAGTTGCATTGTGGCCATGCTACCCAAACTATGGGCCATATAGTCGACCACTGTAGTCTGTGCTCCTTCAGCGGAAAAATATCACAACTCCACGAACTCTCTCCCAAAGCCCTCTCGTGGCCAGCAGACATCGACATTGCCATTTATCTACCATACACGGAATGGAATAATACCCACATCCACTCACATACACTTTCATTACACCTCTCAGTTGCTCTCTCTTCAGAGTGAGCGAACGCTGTGTCCGTTACAAGTTGAATTTATTATATTGGTCGAGTAATCGATTGCGGAAACATTCTGTTTGGAGCCAGGCTCTGCACGATGTTACTCAGCCGGTGTCCGTCGCTGTGCGACTGCATGTACCACAGAGCAGAGGCGGAACACAAAGCCCAGGAGCAGGCTGCTGACCCCCAGAGCGCCGAGGGCGGCCATGGCCAACGGAGTGAACTGCCCAGCGTTCTTCACTCCACCTGGGCACACCCAGTCTGGCACCATCTCCACATACAAACACACACGCACATTGACATGAGGCGAAACCAAAAAGGACAAACAAATCTTGCTTTCGCGTCAAACTGTAGGAACCTTGCCCATTACATCGGTCAGTTCAGCCTCATTAATTCAAGCAAGCCTAATTTCGCTGAGACACTGAATATCAAAACCGATGCAGAGTTTGCTTGTACTGAGTCAATGCTGCTGAAATGATGCACTCCCAAAAGGCCGTGGGGCCGGTAAGTTGTAGAAAAATATCCTTTTATTTATGTCACGTGGTGAGACAGATACGTGAAGGAGACGCAACGTCTCCTTACATATTTAGTAACTTAAAATGTCCGCCATGACACCAGTGATTCTTTCGTGTTGTTTTGTAGACACAGACACACGTACTGCCGAGGTCGCGTGTCATGGGACCATCTTGACAAGCGCTTGAAGCTTTGTTGTGAGAGCAGAGCATTTGGATGTCGCTGCGAGGCGCATGGCAACACCGACCACTCGGGAAGTCACAGACCCTGCTGGGGCCGCTCAGCTCCGGTCACTGCATGGCTGCCATCGAACAAAGATAGTTGCTGCATTGCACGCTTTCAGATCCACTTCTGCGGCCGTCTGGAATGCTCTTCCTTTCGATATTAAGAAGCCACTTGTGTTATGCACTTTTAAATAATCTAGATTGAAATCTCATTTCTTTTTCACTACTTTGTATCTTCAGTTTGGTGTCCTTTCTCCGAACCTCTGATTATCACGGTTGGCTACGTACGGTGTGAAAGAAGTTCAACAACAACATACACACAGAAGGTGCGAGCCCCGTGACCCGGGATTTTTTCTTCTGGCGCCTCTCACTCTGACGTTGTTGTATTTGCACTTTTCCCTCGATGTGCGTGCATTTCGTTTACAGCCGTAAAACGCCTCGTTTGGTCGCTGTGCGATATTCCTTCAGGACCCTGCTGCCATACCCGTTCCCTGCAGGTAGTACCGTATTGTTGTTTTGTGTTGCTGCTGGCTGCAAGGATCACACGCCGCCGGGAGAACTGGCTAAACGGGATCATCATCATCATGCGTGTAACAAATCAAATTAACTCAAACTCGGTCTGTGCCAAGATCACGCGGTGTGTGCTGGGAGCCGCTCCACGCTACCCCAGGGAGCTACGGCACGGCCACTGTGTGTGCCGGCGTCACTGTCCACGTTTCTCCCAATTTTAAAGTGTACCCCCACTTGCTCAATTAGAATATATCGTGGACTGAGCAATCATCGCCCCCCACTGCAAACAATTTGCCATGACACTCCTGAAAGGGGATGCATGAAACTAAGCGAGGTTTTCCTGGCTAAACAAGCATAACATAACGAACATACACGAGGATGCAATCTAAGTATGCAGGGTCATGCCCAATCAGCTCCACGGATAGAGTGGAAGATGGCAGCCTTCACGTGGCCCACTCTGTCAAGTGAGAAATGACGGCGAATGCCATCAACACAGCGACCGAACATCGATCGTCGTTCTCCCGGCCAGCAGAGCAACAACAACACAAGCCACGCCAATTGACCTCTTCAGGAACAAACAATGCGCCACACAGGCTCCTGGCGTGATTGTCTGAAGTGAACTGGTAGTCGTTGCTCTGCATCTACATCAGCCATACGAAACAAGAAGAAGTTCCGAGGATTCAGCCTCCTCCCTCGGTGCCGGGACCCCACTCTGCGTGCGTCGACATCGGGAGGAGGTCCCGGACTTACCAGGGTGACTGTGGGTGCCAGCGATGGCCACACGGAGGTGGAGGCCCTCAGGAGCAGATGGTCCAGCCTGGACACGAGCCATGGCACCGGCAGCGACCCAACATCCAACATCGGTTCGTCCAAGGACTCGGAAAGACCTGCTGGAGGCATTGACGCACCGGCATGCATATGACATCATCGCCACAAGATATATATAAATTGTTTCATATTCAGCGCTTTGTCGATCCACTGCTGATGAAGTTTTTGCCACGCCGTGTCATTCATGTGGTTTGTTAGACCATACTTCCCCATGCTGGAGAGTGCGTTGGTGATTAGGCAATATCAAGATGTCTCCCTGTGCGAATGCGTTTGGGGCAGTGCTCATTTCCATTCGTGACCGGAGCCAGTGACGACGATATCGAGTGTGCAGGCCGTGCAACTGCACCGGGACCCATACGCCAGAGGGGCCGAGGGGCCGGACTATGAAGAGGGCAGGGAATTGGAGTGGAGGCCCGATTTAATTCCGTACGCTATGGCCCATGCTAATCCACTACGCCACTAGTCTTAAGGAAATGATGTATGACCACTGTTCATTTTACATTAAGTAATAACGCCATTTTTTTCGCCTCAAATTAATTATTTTTCCGTGTCGACCCTCACCGGGATTTAACCTCGCAACCAATCTCTCAATCTCGAGGCCTGAATTGGCTCTGTAAAGTCAAACTGCTCAGAAAAATAGTGCCACAGCCAATCAGTAGCCTTCACGCTGCGTGTTGGATATAAACACGCACGTGCGCTCGGGTTAACCTACTTGTTGTATGATGTTTTCACGTAAAAATCCTACAGTACATAACCAAACTCACTTGTGAATGTAATCGGTGCTCATGATTGCTGAGTCACTGTTGATGAATCATTGTGGCCATGGCTTAAGCAGTCGCATGCTGCCCTGTGCGCTACCTTCCCCATGGTTCCTCTTGCCCCTGTAAGCTGGCATCTCAGCTCACACACGATTCATCTCTGTATAGTCCACAACCCCCATCTCTGAATCTCTGCGCCACCACAGCCAGCGACAATCAAAACGGCTGTTGGTCAAGAGAGGCAACCTTTGACCGTCATAACAATCCCACCACACACTTACCCTTCACATAAGATCGGTGCACCCTTCCGACCTTTGCTATTGATTCTGAAATCTCTGAGTTGGTCAACCGTGGTTCCTGCTCCTTAGTTCTATGTGAAGCCACAATGGGGTCATCATTTCCTAGCTTCGTGACTGAACGTTCCTTCACAATGTCTTGTTCTTCCAGCATCGCCTGGGACTCTCCGGATGTCGGAGAGCTGTCGCTGGGTTGGTCCTCTTGTTCCTGAGATGCGCCGTGCAGAACTTCAGCTTCTGCTGTCACCAGTGTTTGAGACGCGTCGCATGCGTCTTGAGAACTGCGTGTGTCTATTAAATCTACGTTTTCAGCAACACTGACTTCTGGCACCAAATCATCGTCCATACGTCTTTCGCTCACCATTCCCATATCTCGTACCGGTGCAACAATAATCTCAGATTCTGAGCCATCATTTTGGTTTTGCATTTCCATAGCGACTGCGTCACTCGTCGTGTCGTCGTTCTCCCCCACGATGCTGCCTGTGGAAGTGTAGCTCGCTTTAACAGCATCTACAGTCGGCTCCTCTTGTGCCAAATTACCTTGATCGCTAACGACCAAAACGTCAACCGTTCCTGCACCCGCACCCATATAATCCATCACTTCGGCGTCAGTAGGGTCACGCGACCCAATCACTGTGCTGGTGTCAGCATTGTCCTGCTGGTTTGATGTTACATGCTCATCCAGCTGTATGCGCTCACCAGTCATCATTTCAGGATCCGTTAATCCAGGATCAAAATTGGCGTTGGCGTACTGAGATGTGGTGCCACTCATTTCAGGTTCAGGGACAAATTGTGCGCTGTCGATGATGCCGTGTTCATTTTCAGCATCAACATCAGCAACAGAGCCTAACTCCTGTGGCTCGTCTGAAAAGTCATTTCGGTATGCTACATTCAAGCTGCTTGAGTCATCTTCGGGCTCGTTCACTGTGTGTGCAACCACTTCAACATATGGCATAGTGTCTTCGTTTTTAACCTCTTCAGCTATGGTATCGTTCTTCAAATTGACGCTTTCGCCAATATGATCTTCAGTGACAAGTGGATTTGGTGGCGTTTTGATGTGTAATTCTTCCTTAATATCGTCACTTTCTAGAGAATTGTCCTCTTGATGCAAAATTAAGTCTTCATGCGGGCCATCTCCTACTTGGGTTCCTTGGTCTGATGGAGTCTCTTTATTCTCATTCCAAGTTTGCAGAGTCTCGTCACCAGAAAAAGTTTCACCATCTTCTGCTCCATTACTTTCGACATAATTTTTTAGAAGCTCCACATCTGATTCTTCACGTGGATCGGATAGAATTATTTCAGTCTCATGTGGATATTGCAAAAGTTCATCAGCAGGCGATGTTTCATTTTCATCAATACCATCGCTTTCCACATCAGCTGTGTCAGGCTTTGAAGCCAGGCCTTCATGATGTTCGTGTTCCATGTTATCCACTAAGCCATGTTCCGGCTCAAGCGCTTGTTGCAGAGATGTATCAACCAACGATGTGTCATCTTCATGCCCACCACCATCTTTGGCAACACCGTCATGATACTTAAAAGTTGATTCTTCATATACATTGCCTTCCAATATCTTTGGTGAATCAACTTCAGGCGTATTTTGTTCAATCTGAGTTTCTTCAACATGCGAGGCTTCACCTACACCATCACCTTCTGTAGCAGCTTCAGTTTGTTCGAAAGACAAAATTTCCTTTGCTTCACCTTGCGTGGCTTCAGGCTGACTTACATTTGGAAGCATTTCAAACACAGATTCAACGCCATCTTCTCCACGATGCAAAGCTATCTTCTCCACATCGGTGTCTTCAACCGTTGATGTTGCATGTTGTTGTACTTCAATTTGGTCCTGAGAACTCTCTTCAGGTTCAAGTTGAGTTGGTAGAGGTTCTGTGCCACCTCGATCAATGCTGTCGTCCACAGAGTCACTTTGGTATTCAAATGGTTGATTTGCATTGAGCTCAAGTGAACTTTCTTCAAGGCTATCTTCACTTGGTGAAAATTCTTCCAGAGAAGGTTGTTCACTTGGTTTAAGGTCACTGCCATCTTTTACGATACTGGCATTGTCACCTGTTACCGATTCAGATGACAGCTGGCCTTCAAACAGACCGTTTGACCTGTATCTATCCTCATTTGGGCTTGGCGGGCGTTCATTCACAAGTGCATTGTCATCATTCTCAAGGGTAATATCATTGATAGAAGCACTGTCATGCTCAGATCTTGTGCCATCAGTCACTTCATCAATACTCTTTGCACAATCGCTATCAGTGCTAAGGAGTGCATCATCTGAAACATCAGAACCATGACCAACTTCTGTTTTCTCATCGCTGACAGCAACTGATTCATCACTTTCAACATTCAATCCGTCAGAGTCAGATTTCTCATGATGTAAAGTCGCATCTTGTTTGTCATTATCGATATCTTGGTGCTCCAATAATATTTTTCCTTCCTCTTCATTTGCAGAATCCTTTGACTCTGTTGTGACAGCATCAACAGAAGTTGGATCGCCATCCAAGTCACCATTTTCATCTTTAGCAACGTCCATGGTATCCTCCGTTTCATTTTGCATGTGACTTTCGACCTGCAAAATATGCTCTTCTTGGCTAATACTATCTTGAACCTGTGAGCTGTTGGCAGGTGTAGGTTCTGGCCACAGGGTTGTGTTTTCATTCTGATCACCTTCATTTTCCATGCCTCCAGTTGTAGCGAGCTGAGGTGGTTGCCCTTGGCCATTTGTTTCAAACACTTTACCGGGTGCCGCCATGTCCTTTGCATCTGAGCTCATCTTATCCTTGGCCGTTTTTCTTTTAAACAGTTTAGTCACCTCCTGGGCATGGTTCAAAAAGCCAGGAAACCACCCCGATTGAGGAGATTTGTTCTCTGCCCCATCCAGAGGCATTGCTGCTGCTTTTCCATCTCCTGTATCCACCACCAGGTCTTGCATCTGCTGAGACGAGCTGTCACCTCCATTGCCATCATCCAATTTTTTTTCGATTTGAACATAGTCATGGACTTCCGATTCGAAAGTGTGGTTTTCAGCTTGAGATAAAGCATCATCTTGTTCTGAGATGACATAATAATCATGCCCTGTGAGTGACTGCCCAGCCACTGGCATAATCTCACTGGCTGTCGGCGCAGTGTCTTCAGGTATTGCCTTTTCGGAAGTTATTTCCACATTTGAGAGATATTCTGGAGAGTTCCCGTCAATGCTCGACTGCTGCTTAGCGCCATCAGTTTGGCCAGTGGCTTTGTTGTTGGGGAACATTCCAAACCCTGAGAACATCCATTTGGCATTATTGTAAAAGCTACCATCAGTGGAATCCACCTTACCTCCACGGTCACCAGTAGAAGAGGTGTCGGGAGATACGCTGATGTCCCCACCGTTGCTCTCCTCTGTTAACACAAGCGTGTTCCCATCCGCCAGTGGCTCTGAGCTTGGCAGCTGTGGGTCTTTTGTAATCACTTCAACATTCGCATTATTGCTCAGATCTGATGAAGCATCAGCTGGGAGTTCATCTGGGGCTGAAGCCTCAACCGAGGCCTGAGAATCATCTATGGGCTGAGAAGTCGGGGAACAGTCTTGCAAGATTGTCTCTTCACTCCTTTCACTTGTAATGATCCCACCTGTACCAGCGGGCTTGTCGTCTGGTGTCGGCTTAGATCCGAAGAAGTTGAAACCACTCACGAGACTCTGCACGTTATTAAGGAACCCTCCAGGCACAGGTGGCACTTTGGCGATCTCATCTCCAGGTGTAGGCACCTCATGCTGGGCCAGTGAAACACACAAACACACGCATACACATAATGAAACCCACCTATCCATGCACCCACCTGCACACCTATCTACCCACCCACTTAATTACGGTGGTAGACTGGAGTATGTAGTGCGCGACGAGTAAAAACAGCCATAGTGAGAGGTAGATTGGCATTCAATGCTAAAACCAAATCAAATAACACGAGCATTGAAACTGCCCAAGTAATGAAAACTATTAAAATACCGTACATTGCAGAAGTAACTGATAAACTAGCCAGATGTTTGGAAAAACAAAACATCCGAGTCAGATTTGGAACGGTACATAAAATACAGAATTAATGTCTGGTATAAAACATGTATTACCGAAGCTATCAACAGAAGGTGTGCACCGGATTAATTGAACTTGTGGCAAATGCTATGTTGGGAAAACTGGACGAAAATGATCAGCACGAGACTAAAAGAACACCAAAGAAATATTAAATACTCCCAAATACAACTGTTAGCAGTAGCAGAACACACGTGCCAACAAGGACACTCAATTGATTTTGATAATGTTGAAGTTCTGTGCAAAACTAGTTACTACTGGCCAAGACAAATTAGAGAATCTATCCAAATTGAGAGAAATAAAAATATTTTTAACCGTTCGGATAGCTACAGACTTAGTGCTGCTTGGAAGCGAATCATTAAATAATACATTGTTTAAATTAAATGTATTATTTGGGATTAGAGATTACCTTTGGTAGGCTATTTTTGTACATACAATTGACAGGGAGTACAAGAACAATGGGCTCCCATAATGTGCATGTATAATGTTCGTTGATTACTAAATAAATATACCTTCATTAATTGCCCCCCCAACTTCGCGCAAGAAGAGCACACAAGCGTGGTCACCGCATCTACGCCTCTATATAAGGAACGAAACAGGTGGACTTCTCCAAAAATCTGGCTGTCGCCTGATGAAGCTAGTTGTAATTACTGGCGAAACGTCATGCTCAGATTGTAAATGTCGTAGCTTGGCTCTCCAACACACCAGTGTGCTGCTGTACTAGTGACGAATTGGCATGTTCTTTTTACGTGACAAACCTTACTAATTGGTTGTGTCGGGTGGTGGTGGGTTTAACGAGATTGACATATTTACGTGATCTAACCCAAACAAACTGTATTGTGGATGATATTGGTCGTGAAAGCCTATGTGTTAATCTCAGGTATATTGGATTTGGTGTGCCAGGTGCGAATATATTTTCAAGGACGCTAATCCGGACAGACTCGGCTGAAATTAAGCCCTGGTTATACGTGATTATTATCTGAGGTAGTCACCTTAGAGGGTAATTTAGAAATAGATTGCTGTTTACCTTGGGTATTTACCTTCACCAGCAACACAAGGCACAGCTTAGCAAAAAATGAAGTCACGCCCTCTTCTCTAAACTTAACACCGCACAGTGCGCATCGTGTGGGTGTGCATGCTCTCTCACTCCCACGGCGATTTTCACCTCCTGTTCCGCCGCGACGTCACCTGGCTTGGATGAGACGGCACCACTGTCCCCACTGTCCCCACTTGGCGACTGCGCAACGGCGCTTGCCAGCTCTGCGTTGCCACCTGGGGGGGCCCGCTGCTCGTCGTCGACGTGGCTCAGCAGATCAGCAGCATCTCCTGGTCCTGCAGCGTCACCTGCCGTCGGGCCCGTTTCGAACTGAGATGCAGCTTTGTCTCCACTGAACCATCCAAGGATACCTCCCGTGTTGGACAGAAGCCCTTGCATGGTGGCGGTAATGCCGGTGGACGTTTTCTCTGGAGGCTTTACGAAGTCGGCCCTTTCGGCCAAGATGTCGTCCTCTCCAGGACCGATGATGTTCTCTTCCGAGGAGGTGTCTTCAATGAACTCCTCAACCTCAGGGTTGCCCACAGCCAATTCGGCCGAGTCCAATTCAGCTGAGTTGTCCTCAATGTCCTCACTGCTGTCGTTTTCTTCCCCAACATATTCTCCATCGAGACAACGAAAGTCCCTCTCCTGAACACAGACAGAATTGCAGGAAACATTATAGAGTACCTTGGCATCGTTATTTTCATGCATTTTCGGGAGTGAATTGTTTGCAATGGGATCAGGGCTTAATTTAGTGTGGGGTCTGTGTGGGGTTGTGACCTGCTCGACGTGCCTAGTCCAGTCTACAAGTGACCCAGCAACATGAGGATTTGAGCCCTGAGTCAAATTACGTGTAAAGTGGTATATTATCTCCTCCAGCTAATCTGGAGCAAGAGTAAAACATGTTTTAATAAACCTGTTCTTCATTCTGTTAAGAGTTAAAGTATCGCAATCGTTGTACAAACGGTGTGTGATGGGCTTACCTTTGACGGAAATGTGATCTCCTTTGCGTTCAGAAATGGCTGGACTTCCTTGACAACATCTTTTGGGAAAAATCCAATCTTCCCTTGACACTACAACACAACGATTAAAAACAGTCAGTGTTTGAAATATAAACGACATGATGGTATTATGGGATGGACAACATCTCCACAGCCAAATGATTGACATAGTCCACCACTGCAGTTTACAAGCAAATGAAGATGGATAGTTGATCGAAAAATGCAGATATATATTTTTTCCCCTGGGCCATTCTGCTTACAAGATTTCTCACAATAGGTTTTACACCAGAGGTGGGCAAGCTTTGGCCCATGAGCCAGATGTGACCCAAGACTACATTTAATTAGGCCCTTGGCCACATAAGACCAACTACTTTAAAACGGCCTCCACAAACCATACTGTCACTGTAAACACTGAAGCCATGTCGACTTGGGAAGTGCGACCCAGCCTCGATGTGTTAGTGAAAGGAGAGCATTATTTTTGCATCATTATTTTATAACGCCACAGTGTGTGTTAATGTGTGGCCCACCATTGGTACTTGAAAGTGAAAATTGGTTCACTCGTTCAGTGCACAAATAAGGATGATGAGATGCATGCTTGGATTTACATTAAGAGGGAGAAAGAGGAACACATCGATGAGAGAACATGCACAGGCTAAGGGCATCATTCAAACTGTTCAGACAAGTAAGTGGGCTTGAGCAGGACACGAAACTGAAAGGTATGATGGCGGGTGATCAATAATAATGACAGAGTGGCACCTAAGAATATAAAGCGTCCGAGATGACGTCCACCGATGAGATGGAGCAATGAGATCAGCTGGTGCGCAGGTGTTAGATGGTTTGCTACATCGCATAACCGTGAGAGGTGGTCATGGCTTGGGAAGGTCTTCGTCCAGCAGTGAGTTGATCAGAGCTAATAAATATAAAGATGATGATCACAGATAAGTGTCAGTTGTGTGGTGACGTCAGGTACATGTTGTCTGGTGAGGGTCAGTGTGTCGAGATGATAATGATTACTTGGCCCAAAGCAAGGCCTGCTTCACACTCACGCTGCCAGCCCAGAGGGAGTCTGACTCGCCGGTGAGTTTCATGAACACCTGAATCCTCTGCTTGGCCTTGAAGGAAAGGTAGCGGCAATCCGGAGCCTCGTAATCCCTGAGCGCCTTCACATGGCTCATGATGGCTTCACACATAGCATGTACACACACATACGCGTCAACATAATTAAATTCACTGATGGCCATTAATTTAGCCCATAGATGTGCGTAGCTCCTATTTGTTTTTTGGGCCACGCGATGTTCGGCATGATGTCCGACGTTTCGCTCCACATGCTGGGAACTTTTTTACGAACTCAATCCAGCTCGTGGAGCGAAATATCGGACATCGTGCCGAACCACACGTGGTACGTCCTGAACACACACTCGGGAACTGTACAGCACAACCGTGAAAACACATGCAAGGTAGTGTTGTATACGAGTTGTCGAATATTAAATAGCATTTACATTTTCTCCATTGGTCACACACAAGTGAGTGTACGAAAAGACAATTCTGGAAGCACACCACACTTAGGGCAGTTACATTGCCTAGCACAGGGGTCGGCAACCAAAATAACAAGAAGAGACTTTTTTTCAAATTCGGTTTAAAAAACTCTTTCATGAGCCGCAATGCCACGTGAACACGAGACGATGGTCCTTCACAAATAGCGTCACGAAGAAGTCCTTAAAGAGCCACATGCGGCTCCGGAGCCGCAAGTTGCCAACCCCTGGCCTAGCAGTAGCGCGTTAGCCGCTTGAAGAAGGTTCACGGTTGGAATCCAGCGGCCGCCCTGATTAATACTGTGGGTGTATCAACCATAATACTCCACGCCGTCCGCTTCACAGTGGGCGTTAAAGATCGCGTGACGTCATTCGCAAGAGTAGTAGGCCATTGTGTGCCAGCGTTGTTTGTCCACATTTACCAAATTCGCTACTTATGCAATTGGGAATACACAGAGCGATCGTGACACCCGACTGAAGCATTCTTCACTGCAAGGCCCGCGGGCCACCGGCGGGCCCCGGTGGCCTTGAGTGCGGCCGCTGACGTGCGGCCGCCGACAAGACACAGCGAGTGACAACACCCCCCTCATCATCATCGTCGTGCTGCTGTCAAACCCCCAATGGTTTCAAATGTCTTATCGGCGAAAGTGGCCCTCCTCTGAAAATCAGTGAAGAACACCGCCTTATTGAATGACGAATGCCCCCAGGTCACTCTTGCAAATGAGACTCGTGCTGTCGTCTTTAAGTTCTCATCTCGTTTAACAAATCACGCCACGCACGCAGTGCGCTTGGCGGGGGGGGGTGCCCTGTGTCACCACTCACCATTGCAGTCTTCATCTGCGCACAGCTTGAAATCAGAAAACTTGTGAGCGCCGGCGGAATTCCATGTCACGGAGAGAAGAAGACCAAGAGTCAGGAGAGCCTTGCTGACGGGCGGCCCCGTCATGGCCCACACGAGGAAACGTCCCACGAAGACAGAAACGCGCAGCAGCAAGTCTTTCTTGGGCTTCAAAGTGACCTTTGGTCGCTGGCAACCCACGTAAGCGCACTGTTCATTGCCGGCTGACACAATCACGAACCGAACAATCAGCAGAAGCCACAACCGCAAACACCGGGTGGTGGAATTTGATCAGAGTGGCTCAATTTTGTTGGCAGTTTGGTTTTCATTCCATCTATTCTGTTCTTGCCTACGAGCTAAACAGCAAATGTTCTAGCCACGACCAGAGGGCTTCAGGAGCGAGTTTTTGTTTTGCTTCGTCTCCTCCGTGGAACTAGCGCAGACGACAGTGCTGGGGGTTACAAGACGGTGCATAGTTTGTGTTGCATGGCCACAATCGCTTGTCTTTAATTGTCTATTCATGAAGATGTGCACATCGGCCTGTTGAGGTTATCATGCGGTCAATGGTTCCACCAGCGTCTTTGAGAATCAGTGTCACGCCAGTTGAGAGTTTACAAGTGAAGACGTGGACGTTGAAATGCACGTGCAGCCCTTGCTCAATCTACTGCTGGACAAATGTCTGTCTACGCCGCGTTGCTCATGGGAGTGTTTGACCAAACTTCCCCAGAGCTATACTCTTAGGTTTTTTCGGCAAAGTCACGTAGGTAAAAAATAAAATGAAAAATTCATAAAAGTAATTTTACCGAAAAAACCTAAGAGTATGAATCCTTGCAGTCACGAAAGCTTCAAATCTAGAATTCCCCAGAGCTCGCAGCTAACCACTGTGCCACCGCTCGTAGCGAATTGACGAATTCTCTGTTCTGTGACGCATTGTGCGCATAAGATATTGTGCAGAGAAGAGTTTAATACTCCATAATAGAGGGTTTTTTGGGTTAAATCGCGTAAATGGAGAAATGTGTCGTTAAAACCCGCCACCACCCGACACAGCCAACTAGTAAGGGTTGACACGTAAACAGAACGGTGGCCAATTCGCCACTAGTACAGCACACGTGGCTTTACCGAAAGACCCAAATAATATAAATTCCTGTAGTCACGAAAGCTTTAAGTAAAGATTTAATATTCTTAGGTTTTTTCGGTAAAGTCACGCAGGTAAAAACATTAAAAAGTAAAATAAAATAAAAATCACGACGTTTCGATCGCAACACAAGCAATCGTCATCAGGTGACGAGGTGACGATCGAAACGTCGTGGTATATACCACGGGGAATACAAATACCACTCCCATTTTTATTCGTTGGGTCTTTCGGTAAAGCCACGTAGATAGAATAAACAACAAAAGATATAAACATGTGAGTGGTATTAATCGAACCGTGGTCTCTATCCCGTGGCACGGCGTATGGAGGTAGACTGCCCTCTCGTGCTGCCAAGCGGGTAGCGCCGCTGTTCGACAAACCCGAGATCGATTCCCGCTCATGGCCACCAACACTTGTCACGATTATCCGAACCGATTCTGTGCCTCCCCGAGGTCGATTCGACCTGGTGCGATGTGTAAGAACATTGCCCTTGGAGAGACAAAGGCGGCCGGGAGTGGTGCTGGCCACGCAGCCCCACGTGTGCCGCTCCGGCCGTCGTCGGTGCTGCTCGCTGACAGCACTTGCCCCAAAAGTCTGTTAAGTTTTTACGGGGGAACTTTGTCTAATAGTTGAACACACAACACACACAACGTGGTAGATGGAGGTGAGCTCAATAATCACGCGAACAAACAAAACTCGTGTTTCGACAGCGACCCTGGGTCACCCAAATGGCAAAAGTTATATCCGCTGCTGGATGAAGGCCACCCAAAACATGACGTCATTTAAGGTGACGTCCATTCCAAGGTGTACGTGATGACGTCATACACAGGCGTGCCATTTCGGTTCCCACGAACCTCGTAATGACGCGTTGTGCGTGATGACGTCACTGCGTTTGAACTTCTGCCGCGTTCTTACGCGAGATAAGGACAGTCACGCCGCTGCGAACCGTGCGTCATGACGTCATCACAACGCGCTTTGTTTCGTTTAAAATAGACGATCCTTCCGTGGTGACGTCACCCTCATTAAAACAGCGCGGCTTGCCGTGCGCGATGACGTCACCACCTTGAACTTCAGCCGCGTTTTTGCGCGAGAGGACGTCGCTCGACGGCGGTAACCGTGCGCGATGACGTCATCAGCTCGAATCTTTGTTTAACTTGCGCGACGCGCCCTTTCGCGATGACGTCACCGCCGCTGAACACAAAGCTTGCTCTCCGTGCGTGATGACGTCACGGCTCTCTTCCGCCGTCGTGACGTCAGCACGCCGCGGGAGAAACGCGTTTGGTGAGGCGCCATGTTGGAAAGGCGAGGGTTAGACGCGGCGGCGACCATGGTGGTTTTTTAAGGTTTATTTTAACGACAAAGCTCCCTCGGCCGCCTGGGGAGGCTCGACAAGACGACAATAATATCGTAAGTGTTTGCTTTTGGAGACGGTAGCTCTCAAGCCGCGTTAGTCGCTGTTGAACGGGACAATAGTGGACCTAGGCCGCAACGCAGTAGGGGCTTCCTTAAATCACGCGTGTGTATCTCAAACATCGCTGGATTGTGGGAGAAGCTGCTTACTCTTCGAGTGATGTCGTGCTCTGATGTATTGTGCTTTGTAATGATTATATTTGTAGAGTCCGAGGTGTGTCGTTGAGTCGGGACCGCTTTGTGAAGCTTCCCGCGTTCGGGCCGCTAGTCTAGTGGTACTCGCTGGTGTAGGCCACGCGTGGTAAGTATTTGTAGTTTTATCGTTTAATAACAACAAATCTAATTTGTTAAGCCACTGAGTTATTGTTGAATGGCTTATACACGTTATTTAACGTGTAGTGGTTGTGAAAACTGACTTACATCTTCATTGGCTCTTAGAGCGCGTGTGTTGTGTAAGGGTCGTTCGCTGGCATTGTTTGTTGCTTGAGAAATGAAAGTGTTTTTTTAAGATACCACGTTTATAATCATTACCTTAGCTAAAATGTCTTAACCTAATTGTTTATAAGAATAGTATTGAGTTGTTGAATGCTGAAGACGTTCTCTCCTGTAGTTGCATGGTTACATAAACAAAAGACGTCACGATTTACTTTGGTTGAGCTTGTTTCAATGCTGTACACGAAGTCAGGGCGACGGGTTTGGGAGGCTTTCATCCAGCAGTTGAATGATCGTGACTGATAATACAAACGCATTTAGCGTGTCCTCGGCATTGTGCTGTTTACCATTCTTATTTATTAAACGATGACAAACGTGGAATGTGTTCATGCCTGTGTAATCGGACTTGTGTGGGAATACAGTGTGGCCCAAAAGTCAGGACACGATGTTTTATTTATTTTAACAAATCACATAGGGTAATACCATTTATTTTAACAAATGTTAAAACTCACTTCCTTGAACACTGATTCATGTAGGACATTTGAAATTAATGTAGGTCTTTTTTAAGACCACATGTGTAATCTTTAAGCATCATCAATTATATTTTGTCTCAATTCATTCAATGTTCTTGGTCTATCTTTGTAAATGTCATCTCAAAAGAAAGGAGATAAATATATATCAATAATTATAATGGCTACAATTTTAACTTAAATAATATACAATTAAAATGTTTAATACCAGTATTGACTTTTGGGCAACCCTCTGAGCTGCATGGTGCTGTGAATCGCAGGCTGTATCACTTTAACATGTGCACACTGGAGATGAATTCGTTTAATTTTAAAATGCTGTTTTTATTTGTTTGGAAAATCATAACTTATTACTTTATTTACATTTGTTACGCGTAACTGATTGTTCAATACAATCTGAAGATTCTTAAAAATGCAACTCATTGTACCCCTGCAAAAGCTATTCATATAGACCTGTGGCTGGTTGCATAGAACGTAGGTCTGAGACTACCTCTCCCTGCACATATGGAGCAGAAAAAGCAATCTTATGGATTACTATCTCTAACTCCTAAACTCAAACCCTCTCCCCTAACCCTTAATCCCCATCCGAAACCCTAAATACGAATCCCCACAAACCCTCACGAAAATTTAAGTAGTATGCTTTCATATTTTATCAACGAAATTCTAAAGCGTGAATTAAATAGGACCACTCATGGGTAAAAACCCAAGGAAGGTCTGTGATAATAAATATATCCTACGGATGAAGAATTATGTGGGGACAGTAGTTACGGTAGAAGATAAATAAGTTGTAACAACATGGCATGGTTGTACACTATGGTACTGATTACATTCTTAGTACAAATTGCATCACATTAATGCCAAATGTGAATGAAAATTGTATACTTTTGGTGTTAATTTTATTTTAAACCGAATGTGTATATTGAAGGGTTTTTTTCATGGATACAGGTGTCTTGTGAATCCAATTACTAGTGTGCAAATCAATGGCATAGAGGTACTGCTACGAACCTAGTCACCTGAGTTTGATTCACAGCCATAGCAAACAATGGCAAGTGATATCTTTCCTGACTGGTCCTTGGTCGTTTTCCTTCACCAACCCGCACTTATTAGTATGGTGAAAGAACCTAAGACCAACCCCTGATGGAGAGACCTTCAGCCATTAGTGTATTCACAAATGGATGTAAATTATTATTTCGCTATTATAAAATCATCAAAGCTGAATGACAATGCGTTTGCAGTGAACTCCCACAATTAGTAACCTCAACTCACGTTATGACGTCTTTTTTGTATACTTTAACAATTTTTTATGAAATAGTGACTTACGTAATTGGCGTTGTGTGAGACTTTGTGGACATCTTAATGTACAATTTGTATACATTAGATTTTTAAAATTTGAAAAGGCATATATTACATTATTCATCAAAGCATTTAAATACTGTGGTTGCAGTGAGATTTTACGTGGTTGAAGATAACTGGGCTTGCTTTGGAGACTGGCTGGCCTTTAAAGCCTTTCATTGGGCACCCTGTGAATCTGATGTTCCGTTTCTGTGAGTGTTATCAATATAAAAAAATGTGTTCAATAAGTACATTCATTGGTTTAATACTTGACGTATTTCTCATAAAATACATCACCGATAAAAAATTTAAACGATATGGAATGCCTCTAAAAAATGTACTTTGCCTGTTGAAACCACTGGGTAAATGATGTGTTAGCAATATCATTGATGTTAAATACTTGCATACAGTGCCTGTAGTTAGATGTAAAATATGACCTTCATTTTTTGTTGTTTTGTCTGCTGCTGCAGCCTTCTCATAATGCAGGGATCTCAGTCTTCCCAGTCAGGGAGGCAGCATGGCATCACGTCGCCCATCAGCCTGGCAGAGCCACGCGAAGCCGACCGTGTTCTCACACGACACCTCATGAATACTCTTCTGCCATTTGGGGTCTTTGAAGAGGAGGAGGAACTTAACCACCGGTAAAGGAGTAGATTGTGCTTTTGGTTGCATCTTTAATTGAAGGTCCATCTGACTTGTATCATTGATTGTATCCACCATGACCATGGCTTATCAAGCTCTTCTCGCTTTAAGAATTATGATCTACTATTCCTTGTTTAACAATCTCTCATTCATACGCACATTAAGCCACTGTCAACACACCTTATGATTCGTTACCATTAAAACTGCAGTGCATCACAGACTGGAGTTTGAGAGATCCTGCCTTGAAGGTTTAGTGCGATGGCTTTTATTGCATTGGTTCTGTACCACCATTTCCCTTAAAATAAATTGTTTCTATTACAAACGTAATTTACTCACTCTTTCATTGTCTTGGATGTAAAAACTTGAATAATATTTGTTTCTTATTCAATGTCAAAGCAACATTTGTGTAAACAATTCATGATTGTTATTTTTTCCATTAGTTATATCCTGTTCATTTGCAATGCATACAATTGTGTAAGAAGTTCCCTTCCAGAACAAAAATTAAATTGTAAAATGTTCCGTCTTCATTACATGACACCATCACTTCTCCCTCCCTTAACCCCCAGTAACTATATTACTCATTGCAAATTAACAAAAAGTTAAAAGGTGGTCAAAGTTAAGCTTTATACTGAACATTTACTTCCTTGTGTGGAAGTTCAGTAACAATAGATGTTCTTACCGTCCATAAACTTTACTTGATGTTATTACGTGGAGCTAGACGCAGATCGAGTGTTGTTAAATGCAAATCATGCAGTGTTGCGGAAACTTTGGCTAGTACAGAAAATGCCCATTGTGAAAGTCTACCTGCTTTCGTGTCTTGTGATTATTATTTGCTTTATTTATTGAAGGACAGTACATTTGTCACAGATTGTTGGATAGACAGGCATTATTAGACCATCTTCTTTCGTATGGCATTGTGAAAAGCAACGGTTTAAAGTTTTTCTTAACGATCGTCATAGTTGAACGCAAAGGTTCCTCATCCAGTCCAATGATGTGGTTGTTGACACAGTGTGGATTTCGGCGATACCGCCAGAATGTGCATGGATGGAGCATTCATCGGTGATGTGGTTGATGGTTTGGACTTCTCCACGGTCGCTGTTGGGCGATTCTTTGATCTTCTATTTATGGAACGTGTACACGCATCTGCCCTGTTGTGTTTGAGTGCGGTTCAGCGTGGTCCGTCCTCGTGGAAGAGACCATTATTGATATAGTCTGGAATATGATTAATGTCATGATGGAATAGGATTAATATGATTATAAAGCCTTATTAAAAACATTGATGTTGTCTGACCCTTGACCATTGCATATATTGCGATGCAACTTCCATTGACCCAGGGAAAACCTGCTATGAAAATTTCAAGTGGGATCAGTGCATAAGCCTGTGTTTGGATTTTACATTTTCTTCAAGATTGTTAACTATTAGACGTGTGTTTTTACAGGATGGTTGTCTTGGGGAAATTAAATAACTTGGCAAAAGCATGGGTCCGAGAAGTTGGTGAAAGCAAGGTAAGCTACAATATTAAGACAATTGTAATAAAACAAAATTATCACAGTTGCAATTTTACAAGTTGGTGCAAGTTAGGGTGCAGTTTAAGCCAATGCACTGATATGGTGATGTTTTTTTCTTCTGCAGAATCTTCCACCAGCAATTTTGGAGAATGGCGGGGGTAAAATATTTACGTTTGGGTCCTATCGGCTGGGAGTTCACACAAAAGGTAATTGTTGTTCCCGTCTTCTTTGAAGCTTCATTATAATTGTATTGAAAGGAAAGATGCCACCCACTTTTTCCAAAAATGAGGAAAAGTTATACAATAATTTTTGACCTAGTCTGTGTCAAATATTGAACTCACTCACTTAACAATTAAGAGTAACCTGTGTTGTAAGTAAAAGCCATCTTGTTCAAGAATGGTTATTGATTCATATCAATAAACAAAGTGACGTAGCACATCTATAATTATAACCCGCCGCTGATGTATTTATAGGTGCCGACATTGACGCCCTGTGTGTTTCGCCGCGACACGTGGAACGAATCGACTTCTTCTCGACTTTCATCGAGATGTTAAAGAATCAGGAGGGAGTAAAAGACCTCCGGGTGAGAACTTCTGCAGCACCTCACAAGTTTCTTTTTCTCGTTGGGGAATACATACATTTTCCTGTATTGAATGCATTTAATGGCAACTGTTAGTCTGGTCGATCAGGTGTACAGTATGAATCCATTCCTCCAGCTGCACCCTCAAGCACACACCATGCTGTTCCTCTCTTCATTTAAGATCACCTCTTTCCATTCACACTGCTAATAATAAAACAACACAAATGTCTTGATCTGGATGTCTCTCATCATGAATTGTTCAGCATGAATGTTTAGTGTCAACACAACTGTAGTTGAGTCACAAGTGACATGAGTCACCCATTGTATGTTTTTCAAATGGAAGTGGTAGGCCTTGTTAATATCTCACAACCCTTTAGCTTCACAGCTGTGTTAGCCTGCTAGTACCTGTGGCAGAGTGTAAAAGAGAACCCCAAATTACCGTATTTTCACGCATATAGCCCGCATACGCATATAACCCGCAGACGCATATACCCTGCACAAATAGCGTTTTGTGTAAAAAAGAATCAGATATCCCGCACCTCCATATACCCCGCATGCATTCGTATCTTTAACGTCGTTACCGCAACTTGATTCCATCATATTAATACGAAGTTTACATTTGTAATACATTCCACTATCAGTTGTTAACATTAAAATCATAATGTGCACAAAGAAAACAAACTAACCGGAAACGAGTGAACTTAAAACAGTAAATAAGTAACAAAAGTAAATATCCAATAAATAACACATAACTGGTAGATAAGTACAGTTTTAGCACTGGTAGATTGCCAGACAATAGCGGCACTATGGTAACTCCGTCGCCTCGCCCCCAACCCCCCACCTCTCTCCCAGCTCTCCCATCGCCGGTAAACAAAGTGCGCCCACTTCAAACATTGTCGTTTCATTGTACAAACAATTCGAATCATTTAAAACGTGATAACATGTGCAATTTTAGTGTGAGTGGTTTATTCAGCAGTGCTATAGTCAAAGGAAAGTGTTGCATAGTGGATAGTCCCACCATGAAAACATTAAACGAGTTGACATGTCACACGTGTAAAATATTTTTGGGATATCCCACACCTCCATAAACCCCTCGGGGTCTTGTTTTGTTTGTAAAAAGTGGTTTACCCCGCGGGTTATATACGGGAAAATACGGTATATCGCCATATTGATGTTCTTAAATGTAGTTCATGACTTCCGATGAGGTTTGAACAAAATGTGAAGTCCTGTATTATGCTCATTGTGAATGTGATTATTTTGCCAGTTGTGTTGGCCCAAGCCTATAAGATACTCAGTCAGGAAATCACGTAGATGTTTGGTCTCTTCATAGTGCAGGTTTGCTTCCAATATGGACGCAGTGAAACTAATTTATGACCTTTTGTCCTACAGTCTGTGGAGGATGCCTTTGTACCTGTCATCAAGCTTACGTTTGACCACATTGAGGTAAGAAATGAAAATCCACCGTGTTTTTAGTTGCACAAAGTGATAAGTAGCAGAATATAAATATTTAATACAAGTGTTATTCCCCAGAAACACACTAAACCTCTGCCATATAACTTTTGTGCATATTTGCGCGGACAGATTTTACTGCATGGAAAATAATCATTGCATAGTTTAATTACTTTTCATTGTGGGATGTTGCAAGACAACATTTTGGTACTGTCCTTGTTGCAGCATATGCTGGATGATGTTCAAATGCATTTCCGGCTTAACATAGCTTTGGAATTCAGCACAGTTATTTGTAACGGCCTTCGCCCCAACAGTATGAAAACGTTATTTAAGCCGTTCAATGCAGTGAGAAGTAGTTTTGTGCCATCCTGGCTGTGTGCCGATTCTTTCTCATTGTTTAATTTCGTGCATCTGTTGCACGCCATCACTATCGCTTGTCTCGCCTCGCCCCCCAAACACCTAGATCGACGTGTTGTTCGCACGGCTGGCTCTGCAGGTGATCCCCGATAACCTAAACCTCCGTGACAACGCACTACTCAAAAACCTCGACATCCGATGCATCCGCAGCCTCAATGGTAACGTGTGGCAGCAGTGAGCTGCAGTCTTGTTGGAGTGTAACAGGCTGCTCTGTTCAGTTTCTGTTTTACACCCAGATATTTCTTGTTGTTGCCCAGTCTGCCCTGTGCTTACGTTGATTCATTTTAAGGTGTTTTTAATGTGGTTTTATATGTTTGGTTGTGAAAAAACGCATTGCATTTATTAAATGTCTGCTGTTAAATTATTTGATTGAAAATGTAGATAGAGTAGTTTGTGACATAACCGAATAAACTTCTTTGGAACAGATTTTTGATATGCTATGTACCTAAATAATGGAATTCGCAGTGGTACAATTCCATTGAGATCACTGACTTGGGCACAATAGTAACATTCGCGTTCCAGCCATTGAGCAGGCGTGTATTTTCCTCGGAGAAAGTGAATCCTGCATTTATAACCACGTTGTTATTCTCTTGTAGGCTGCCGCGTGACGGATGAAATTTTGCACCTCGTGCCCAACGTGGAACACTTCCGCATGACGCTGCGCGCCATCAAGCTCTGGGCAAAACGTGAGTGTTGTATTTCAACATGTCACTTGTACAATCGGCTTTATATTCATTATTTCGCACCTCCGATTAGCACGGTTGGCTACGTAAGGTGCGAAAGAAGTTCAACAGACATACGCTATAGTTCATCAATGCTTTGGCTTCTTAGTCTAATTTGTAGATGCCGCAGCTACCGTCTGATGGCCGTTAGTACATACGGTGGGACTTATTTTCGCCGACGCAGCAAGTTCACTGCTCAGGTGTATAACCCTCACCAACAGTAACAGAGAGCATGCCAAGGGTGAGAGGCAAAGCTTTTACTCTTGCCCGACCGAGAGCTCTGACAAACCCCTACTGGTGTTTACACACAGCGATCCAACTTGTCTCGGGTACACTGCCATGATCTTGATGCACGTTTGAGTACACAGTGTTCCCGGTCAATGTTGACTGAATCCGTTTTAAATAACTCTCCCGACTTAACGTAATGTTAGCACAAAATGCTATTACACTTCAAGTTTCGAACAAGGAGTAACTTTTTTATAATAAAAGAAGTGGCTAGTGATGCCAGGTAGCATTGATACCACCACATTTCATCATTGCTTCCTTCTGTTATGTCTCTTAGCTCTTTTGCACTGTCAACACCCGACATTTAAGGTTTTCCCTTACAGTATCCCACTACCTAACTGCAATGCCTGTCTTAATAAACTGTTCTCCACCCTGTACACTTGCTCCACCCATACCAATCTTCTCTTCCTGATTACATATTTAACACTTAACACATCCTACAATGAAATTCCTAGTATCCCATGCATCCACCAACGTTTGCACGTGTTTAACGACGCCATGGTGACATACGTTGGCGTGTGCGCATTATCCTGCCCGATGTTGCCCAGGCCGTGGGATCTACTCGAATATGCTGGGCTTCCTGGGTGGCGTGTCATGGGCAATGCTTGTGGCACGAACCTGCCAGCTCTACCCCAACGCCATCGCCTCCACCCTCGTGCACAAGTTCTTCCTTGTCTTCTCCAAGTGGTGAGTGGCAGCTGCATTCGTCTGCTCATTCGCTAATTCATTTATTCAATACATATGCCTTCTGTAAACCAGCTGACAGTGCGTTGTTGAAAGTGAGTAATTTATTATAGTGAACTTGATTAGGTGCAGTAATTTGTTGCCTCGCAAGGCTTTCTTGAATTTAATTAATAGCCTAAGAGCTAGGTGAGTGCGTGGACGCCAGGTCTCTTGTGCAAAGGAGACCCACTTGTAAGTACAGGATAAATATTATCACGTAGAAAATCAGTCGAGAGAGCACAACAATGTAAATAGAACAAGGCAATAAAATTCAAAGTGCATTTCTTGGGCCGATGGTGGCAATTACACATTACCGTAATGGTTGAAGCCTCTCCATAGGATGACTGCTGTTGACTGCCCCACTTTGCAGTTTAGTAGGACTATAGTACAAACAAGCAAAGCATGAAAACCAAATAATGTTTACATTCATGTGATACCATTGTCTCCAATGAAATAAAAATGTTCAGCTGTGATGATGTAAATTCCTGTGTTTCTGCAGGGAGTGGCCTAAGCCTGTCCTTCTGAAACAGCCCGAGGAATGCAACCTCAACCTGCCTGTGTGGGACCCACGGGTAAGCACTGCTTGTCACAGCTCAGAGGTCAGATATCCTGTCATGTTTGCTTGTTGTGTTCCACATTCGATCAACTTGGCTGTCTCTCCATCACTGGTTTTGGAATTATAATTAATCTTGTATTCCTGCACATGCATGTATGTTTAGCATGATATATTTTTTGTATGAGTTGGTCGTTATATCATTGATGTGTTATTTTTTTCGCAAGGAGTTACTTTGTTTATTGACCCTTCCATGATTTTTTTCCCCATTTCTGGCAGACCATTCCTTTCATTACACTGGCAGCTTATATGTCATCATCTGCTGGTCAGCCTTTAACACATTTGTTTGGCCACCTTGATTCTTGTCCACCCAGGTGAACCCAACAGACAGGTACCACGTGATGCCCATCATCACACCTGCGTACCCTCACCAGAACTCCACCTACAATGTCACCATGTCCACACGCACCGTCATGGTGGAGGAGTTCAAACAAGGTGGGCAACAGGGTGCTCGTGGGAACGACGATTACCTCTCCTGTTGTAACTTCTGCGGGTGACTCGGTTGTAGTTGTGTAAATGGTTTCACCACTCTTATTCAATCGACAAGTCCCACCTCTTCTAAGATGTATGGCCAGTGTTGAAGAGTCGGCCAACTACCCTCTGAAGCTCCCAATAATGGGGAGGCCCTTCCTCCGGCTGTGGCGTGAGTGGGAAATGGCAGGGCTGCACCTTCACCTTTTCATGTCATTTTGCAGGACTCGCCATCACCGATGAAATTCTGATGGGCAAAGCGGAATGGAGTAAGCTGTTTGAGTCGCCAAACTTTTTTCTCAAGTACAAGTAAGTTTCAAATGTGTAAAACGTTTCAAGGGGCATCTTCCTGAAATACATTTGTATTTTTTAACAGGTTAATTTAAACCTCCTTTGTGTCAGGGTTTGTTTCTCGAAAGTTGATGGTCTAAACCTGGCCACAATTAACTGCACTATAATGATTTTATATAACTTGGTGTTTTACTTGAATTAGGCTTTGGGCATGAACATGTGTAAACATTAGAAAGTTTATCAGAGCATGCAGGAATAGCTTCTGGTGTTGGATAAGAAAGGCCTATTGAAGCGACTCCAGAAGTAGTTCTGTGGTGTCATTTTCCAGGGCCCTTTCCTGAGGTGATACAAGGTTCTCTTGACTGAAGGAGTCCTTGAAGTATGTCTATTTACCTCCTAGCATGGCTCCATTAGCACTATCAAGATATAGTTATAGAAATACAAAAAGTGTGTTTTCTAAAACATCTTGGATCTTTTACCATGATTAAAAGTTTTCATTATCTTGTAGGCATTACATCGTACTGACGGCAAGTGCACTCACGGAAGAACAGCACCTCGAGTGGTAAGTCCTGGATACCGTTCGGTCTATTTATACACAAACCTTTTGAATGAATACTGCCTTATACACGATAATATATAAATAGTAGTTTGTTTTAATGACAGGCAGCCATTCTATCATCCTCTACGATGTCTTGTCAACAGTCAAATTGATCTGACATTAAATACCAATAATGGTTATTGCAGGAGGTAATTTAATTTATATTGCCTTTTTAAAATTTTGAAGTTTGAACGCATGAAAAGAAGTGCGTGAAATTGTTTACATAATAGACATTAACAAATAGTAATGATTATATTGTTTATGTTGTTGAAGGCCTAAGGACAGAGCGCTTGTATCTCTATCAGTGATATTGTAACTGAAATAGGTTTTAATCGTCACAAGCTGGTAATGCAACTAATGAAATCGTGACACTGCTGCTAACTTGACCGTGTGTCAGGGTGGGACTCGTGGAGTCGAAGATCCGCATCCTCGTTGGAAACCTTGAGCGCAACGAGTACATCACTCTGGCTCACATCAACCCGCAGTCCTACCCCGGCCCCAAGGACAACCCGGACAAGTAAGCGGCGTGCTGAGCTCCCCTTCCCTCTCTCGGCAAACCCTGCACACTGATTTGCAGCAAGTGCCGAGTCTGCTTCACAGTGCAGTACAACGTGGGTTTATAGTCTCACTGGTAGCAGCGAAGAAAAGTGGTGAAAACACTGCGCAATGAACCTGGTTATCTGAGTTTGTTTTATGGCCACAACTAAGTGATGAGTGATATCTAAACCGATCCATCCTCCACCAAGCAATATGGTGAATAATGGGCAAACAATGTCCATTACCAACGTAAAATTGGGAGGCCTCCATCCAGAAGTGGATTAAAATATGACGAAATTTGTTTTATGGCACCACATCTTCAAACTATTGAAGCTGCCTAGAAGATACAAATCTTCTCTGCAGTTTCCTTGGAATATGCTTTCCTATAACATTTCTAGCATCCCAGCAGAAGTTTTTTTAACAATCTGACTGCTGATGAGACCATGAAGGTTGAAACTGATCTAGTTCTCACTTTAAACACTACAAACATTGAAGGTGTAGGCAGCCAGTTTGAGAAGTTCTTCCAATTGGCAGGTTCTTCATGAATTGTATCTAAAACTACATGATTGTGCAAAGTTGTAACGATTTGTATTGTTTTAGTTTTGTGCTCACACACAATCTTAAAAGCAAGGATGCTAATCTTCATAAAACATTTTAGATATCTTCTCGTTTTGGTATTTCAGCTGTTGATTTCTATAACTTTGTTTTCAACAGGCAAGGCGTGACAACGGTTTGGTTCATCGGGATCATCTTCAAAAAGTTGGAGAACCCGGAGAATGTGAACGTGGACCTGACGCTAGACATCCAGTCATTCACCGACACGGGTGAGTGCTCACCCACGGCCCTGGTCTCTTCTGTGAAGTGGTTGAGGTCGATGATTACTGTAGAACGGACATTACATGAACCGTGGCTTTGCGTGCTGCAGTTTACAGGCAAGCTGCACACATCAGTATGCTCAAAGAGGGCATGCAGATCGAGGCCATCCATGTCAAGAAAAAGCAGCTCAGCCAGTTTCTGCCCGGTGATGTTCTTCAGAAAAAGAAAAAGGTACCTGCTGAACATCAAGGATTTTACAAAATTAAATACCATTCTTTTGTTGTGGTTCAGGCATCATACCTCACCAGCACTTGTTTTCTTTTTAAATTCGAATTCATTCGTAACTGGTTTCATTCACATGATCCATAGCATACAGCACAGCATAATTTCATTGATTTGTGTACTTTTTTAAAGCCAGGTCAGAGCCCATTTCAATTAACCATCACCTTTTCAAGGATGACCTGGTTAAATCAAAGGAAAAACAGTAAACACTTGCTTAAAATGTAAATTGCAACATTGTAAAAAATACAAAAATGTAGCATTAATAACAAACATTCAACTAGAGCTTAAGCTTGTATTTATATACATTTTAAGTGATGTATCTGATATCGTTTAACCCCCCACATTCATTCAGAATCAGAGTATTTGTTTTATTTATCCTGGAGAAATACAATGAGCTATGAAGCTCTTTTTCACAGATGTCCAGTAGGTCAAAGTTCATATTGCTATGTCAAAGTTCATGTTGAACTTGCATATTTTCGAAACTCTGACTAAGTTTCCTATTATCCAGCTTAACCACGAATAAATATGGTCATGTTTGCTAGTTTGTTCACCTTCCCAAGACATTTCACTTGTCACTCGTCCCAGCATAAACGTTGTCACTGGCCATGGGGGGAGGGGGGGCGGGGGCCACTCTACATGAGCTCTGACAAGGACGTTCATGATTAACCCACCGACGGCTCGGCTTGCGCTTTGGCAGGAGAACGGGCGAAGTGGCTCGGCGCGCACCTCCCTGAACAGCGGCAGCGTGCTCGACTCGTCGAGGGACTCTGACTGCAGCTTCTCGTCGCCCACCATCATCCGTGTCCTCAACTCGGACAGCAACCAGCCGTCCTCTCCGTGCGTAGGCGCTGCTGATTCTGATGCTGCTGCTGCTAAGTGGAGCCGCATGCGTAGACATTTGTGGAGCCGCATGTATAGCGGTCGGCACACAAGGAGCACTTGCTGTTTTGTTTTATTCTGGTGAACGCTATGGTCCCCGTTGTAGATTTGATCTTTTTTGCTGTAGTCCATGACAGGGAAAAGTAGCTGTACATGACAATACTTAATATGAATTTAGTCAGTCTCCCTGTGGCTCAACAGACCAAGCTGTAGTTACTTTGTAAAATATTGGTTGATGTGTTAGCAGACAACACTTGTCGGTAATTGTTATCGCATAAAAATTGTTAAATCAGATTTTTTAAATCTCAGTCTTGTTGGCTGCCATTTGACAAAGACGAATGCCTTTACACTGAAGTGTGAGTTAATCTGCCTAAATTATTTAATACAGTTTGTTTTTACAGTAATAACTCTCTTTATGTTGGGGATGCGTTCCTGAAAAGAGCGACCAATATCGAACCGACGTCAATCAGCGCAATTTTTACAAAAGAGCTAAACGACAACGGATTGCATGCTGAAGCTTTGTGTTAATGTGTGCATCTTCATCCTAGACATACCCACAGCTGTATTCCACATTAATGTACAACAGTAAGCTTTATGATTAATCATCCAGAGTACAATAAGATGCAGTCCACTATAAAAAAAAACACACAAATACAGTACACAAATACAGTACATAAATACTATATTGCACTCGTCAGTATTGTACATTTCTTTATGCTCGACACAAAGTAGTTCTTGACCAGGGTTGGTGGAGGCAAAGGCTGAGGTAATGGATACAAGAAAGAACAGATGCTGTCAGAGACGTAAGTGTGGGTTAAGGCAACAGAAATCAGGTAGTGGTATTCATAAAGTGACGACGAAAAAGGATGAGACGTAAATCAGGGTATTGTTGTAGAAAGGGGCAGGCAAAGGCCAAAGTTGATGATTGGGCACCCGGTAAAGCACCGCTAACGTTGATGTCTTTCCCCGTTCACACCGACGCGTGCCTCTCCTCCCCAACCCTCGCCCTTCACCCCCCTATCCGATCTCTCTTCCTTCCCGTCCCAATCCCCCTCCCGCCCCCCATCACCCCGATTCCCCGTGGCCCCCCACAGGGTGACCGGTGAGAATGGCAGTGTCTCCAGTCCTTCGGCGTCGCCCCCCGTGGCGGCCGACGACAAGTCGCCCTCGCCTCGGACGCCGTCGCCAGAAAACCCCAGCATGCCCGTTGCCGGCAATGCCATCCCGGTTATCTCCACCAGTAAGCTTGCTCATCACGGCAGTTAAAACCTGCGCCAAAATGTCCTAATTCTCCGGCAGTTTTAGTCTAGCGTGTGGCAATATGTTCAGGAGTTAAATGATCATGTCGACAGCGACTGGCTCACGACCGGAGGGCTTCAGGAGAGAGGTCCACGAGTTTTGCTGTTTATCCTCCATTGAAGGGGGCGCAGGCTACAGTGGTATGATAGCGCTCTTTCACGATCATACATTTATTGTTTCACATTGTGGCTCATATTTCTGTTTTATACACGATTAGTTTTCATTTTGTAAAATTGCAGCTGCGCTGTATTTATGTATGTTGAACTTTCACACCGTACAGAGCCAACAGTGCTAATCGGCGGTGCGGGGGAAGGACAACAAACTAAACCCAAATAATTTCTACAGAATTTAAAAAAAAATAGATTTAAGCTTCATCGATGGAAATGTTTACTTTAAAAGCAGTCACGTGCTCCATCCTCATGTTCTAATGACATCACTGCATTGCCATCAAGGCACAAACTGACTATTTCATGCCACTCGAACAGTATCTGATAAATGTGTATAAAGTAGATTTTGCAGACAGGAGACGAAACAACTTGCTGTTTTTGGCTTGATGTTCATGCAAGACATATACATCGTATGTTGTACAATTTTTGCATTGTTAATTTGAGAATATTAATTAATTTGTATATTATTTGAGCTACATCTTTGTTATCTTCGTACGGGAGAAATAATTGTATTTGTTTTTAGTGTCGCATCGTCTTAAAGCAGATGAATTCTGATTGTGAGATTCTTCCGCCTTCCCCCAGGGTTTGTGCGTGTACTCCCCCCCCATCACCCCTCCCTTCAAGTGTTACGGCTGAGTTACCGTGCCACGTTTGCGCTCACAGGGCCTCTCCACGCTGCCTCCGTCCCATCGGGGACGGTCGTACGGGTGGTGACGCCCACGCGGCTCGTAAACACGCCGCCGCCGGCCACCGGCGCCGCCGCCACTGCCGGACATCCCACACCGCCGCAGGGAGTCAAGCGGCCGCAGTCGCCCGGAAGCAAGACGTCGCCACCTAAGCGGCACAAGAGCCCCCCGAGCGAGGCTGCCCCGGCTGGCGACTCGGATATGGACACTGACTCCGTGAGCCTCTCTCACCATCATCGGACATTTACTCTGGTCAATGACGACCTCCGCTGGAAAATAAGAAACAGAGGTGGCCGCTTGCCAAAGGAGCCTCATTATGGCCGTTATGGAACGATGAGCCGATACCGCTGAGGGCCTAGGTTCGCTATGGAATTTAGCCACGCGCAACTTAAACAACCTAATTTATTCTTATGGGTTTTTTGTGCAGTCATTGTCAGCTAGGCTGAGACCAGCAGCTGTGTCTACACTTGAATTTGTAACCCGAAGGACATTTCTTTTTGTGTTTACAAGTATACCTAGGTTGCTTGTACTGGGTTATCCAACGTGAGTTTGAAGCATTGTTCATCGGAAAATTAGACTTTCAACTTAACAAAGCAAACCAGAATAGGAGTATTGTGACATAACCATGTACTTTTAATACATCAGTGCAATGACATCACTAAAGTGCTGTGGTGTTTTTTTAAGTCTTTGTTTTCCCGTCTCATGAACGAAGCTTCACACTTGGGTAAAATAGCCTGGGACAGCTTCGGTGAGTAACTACAAATAATAACCTCTGCTTTTCATGTTGCATATTATTTTAAAATGTGTTCCCAGTTGTTGAGTCATTGGTGAACAGTCTCCACCTGTTCACAAATAGCTGCACAAAATTCCCATTGTGTTCAATTTCAACTTACAATTCATCGTATACTACCTCTAAGATTATTTGTAGTGTGGCCATGTAATTACATGGGTTTGATGCGGGTTCTCTGGTTTTCTTACATTTTTACACTGCACCAATGAGGTAACAGGGTAACACTCGCCCATGCAGCACCCTCCTGAAAGTCTGACACTCTCGTTGAGGCTTTCATGATAAAGGACTTGTAGGTTATGAAAGAAAATATCGATATACAAAATGTGTCTTTTTTTGCATCGAATGTTTTGCTTTGGGCTGATTTATTTTTCTGCACGTTTTATTGGGATTTTTTGCTTCATTTGTTAATAAACATTTTTCACTGCATTCCTGTTTTATTCCATGAAACTCGTAATGGGATTTTACCTGTACAAAATAAAGATTGATTTTACTTACAAGTGAGAGTTCATTGAAATTCGTTTGTAAATATTGCAAGAAAGACCTAATAATGTAAATGAGAGTATTTTGTGTATTACAAACGTCCCAGTGAGATGCCGTGCTTTGTTGGTCTGGATATTTCATTTTGGGCCAAACTGGTTTTTCAAGTGTGTTAAGCACATTCCATTACTTCGAAGCCAGTTGTGGTGTGCACGCCTGTAATCCAGCACATTGGAAAATCGAGGATTGGTGGATCATGCAGTTGTGTGAGACTCCCCAAACCCACTGGGATACCAAGTGGCCAGGAGATGGCAGTACAGAAAATGGGTTCGTGAGTTTACTCCGGGTACTCCGGTTTCATCCTGCACGCAAAACACTTCTAACAAAAATTCGTCAAACATTCCAACACGGGAACCAGCTGAAAGAGTCTTGAGGCTCGATGAGACTTTCTGGCTTGCATAAATAAATGACATTTCCTTGCAGTGTTAACTAGGGTAACGAGAGTACCTGTGTCTTTGTCATTGCGCAGCAGCCACTGAAAAACAGTGACACAGGCAACGCTGTCACGAAAACTGGCGCATCTGAGGACAGCGACATTCTGGTATGATCTTCCGCAAACACAACAGCAAGGCTTTTCCTAAATGGCACTGACACGTTTCATCCGTGGCCATGGAACATTTGAATTTTTTTATTTATTTAAACCAGGGCAGACCCAATTTCCCCGTGCACCCATGTCTAGATTAATTAATATGGATTGTTATTGTAAAAAAGTCGGCAGTTAATTTGCATTCTTGATATGAGCACGCTGGGAAATTCTGTATAGATAATCTGCAGTGTTTTGGGGATTTGAAAGTTTTGTACTACAAATGGAAATTCTGTACATTAGATGTGTGAATGTGTTTAAAGTGGCTTGTGTAAACAAGAGCTCGTTGCCAGATCCTAATAAAAATAATACTTGCTCGACATGTCTTCAGTTTCCACGGAAGGCATTGACCTTTGTCGGCCAAAGCTCCAGAAAATAATTCAAAGTTGGGGACTGCACTTTGTCGAAATTATTGTGGAAGCTCTGCAGATAACAAACTCGTGGATCCTGGATGGCAAATAGCCGTTTTTTACACATTGTTTCAAAGGTTCCAATGCTGGCAACCAGCTCCTGATTGCATTTTGATAAATTTTCCTAGAGCAGTTCATGCCGCGCAGAGTACTGTTTACACATACAATACGTAAGAGAAAATACTTCTCAGGGACGTGTAAGAGTTAATGTTACTGTTCTAGTGATACTGGAGATGTGTTTAGATGTTTTTTAACGTTTTAGTGAACCCCATTCTACATTGTTCTGCTTTTTTTTTTAACCCTAATAAAATGTTTGTTAATGTACGCTTAAGTCGTATGATCTCTTGAATTTTATAAACTCATTCAAAGTATCGACTCAAGCTGTCAACCTCATTCTCTGAATCAGTAATTGGTGTCTGCACACACAGCACTACCCATGTGTTGCATACATTTCATCTGACTGAAACTAAGTAAAGTGTTCAGCCTATTCCTGTAGTTGTGACAAACAATCCCAGTTTGCCTCACTTGTATTAACGTGCTCTGTCAGCCTTTTACAGACATTGTACTGCACTGTACATTACAAGTGAGGTTTTCACTGCAATACATAATCATGAGAGGCTTTCCTTTTACAGTTCTATACCCCGAGGTGGGGTTTTGTTTTCAAACAGTTGCCCATTGAATTCCACAGCAACCCATCGAGTTCGATTAATTATCCTTTCGTTCAACAACTACCCATCCCCTCCCACTGGCCCAGAATTAAATTGTTGCAAAGCATTGCCGTGATTAGATAAAAAATATATATTGTCCTATTTTTATTTTGGGATTCGATACATATCAAATCGTACAAGAAGATATTGAGTTGTAGCTATCATGTGATCCTCACCGTAACATTTAACCACATCTCAAATCATACCTCGGATGCGGTACGCGGGAGATGTGCAAGTGGTTTATAGAGAACTGGTCAAGCAATTGCAGAACTCTATGTGCAGTTACTGAATGGGAGGTGCAGCTGCTTGTTACTCTTTTGGCCAGAACTTGTAGGTTGACCAGGGGCATCAACAACCTGACAATGAGAGCCACTGGTAGGGCAACATGGTGCCCCTGGCTGTACATTTTGAGCTCTTGCAAGCATGGAAGCTGAGGTGCTGCGCTTAATCCTTGCCTGCCGTCCCGTGAGCAGGAACTTCAGGAGGAGACGACGCCTATACAAACAACCGACGTGCAAACGGAAACGCAGGTGGGCTTCTCGCACCCTCCAACGCACACACCATCAACATCCCTTGAAGCGTACTGTACATTATAAGACGATCCAAAAAACAAATAGGTTCCATATTGCAGATGCACACCTAATATGTGTGTCCCAGTCCGTCTGACACGTGTGACACTTTGTTAATGTGTAACAAATCAAGTTTGGAGTCCAGTGTGTCATTATGGTACTCGAGCAATATTACCGATTTATTTTTATAACGGCATCTCTTGAGCGCTATGACAGTGCCTGACCCTGGTTTTAAAAGCTCTGTTGTTGGGAAACCTTCAAATGTATGCTCAAGTGTGGGTGACTGGTGACATCCAGTGTGTATATTTGTTATAATTGGGGAGAAAAACCTCATGCCTAGAGATTGTCAACCCACGCGTGTGAACATTTGCACGTGTCCACGTGTTTTGGAGAATGGAATTTGTACAGACTGGTGTGGTTTTAATAACCGCACCTCTTTCACAATTTGTTATTGCTGTTCACATGCTGCCATGTGGAAAAAAACAATATTTCTGTAGGTCGCCTTATTTTTATCACGATTCATGATACATTATTGCACATTTTGACGACTGAATACTGGTCTTGATCACATCCTAAATGGGTCACTTTGCTTGAAAGTTATACCAAGTGCCTTTTGAGACCCGCAGAAGCATATTTAGTGTCATGAATCCAATGACCACCTGGTGCATTTATGTTGGCAGAAACAGGCCAGCAACGAGCTGTCTGATGGCTCCGCGCCAGTTCCTACCGCCGTGAAGGTTGTAAAAAACTCCATCCGTCTCAAGCTCAACCGGTAGAGGCAGGTAACGCTGCCCCTTCTCGTGTGCCCTGCCAAAAGTACTCGCTGCACCAGTCGCCCTTCCTGGAGGGCTGTGTTGCTATCATTACTTCTTTTTTTCAAAAACATTTTTAGAATATGTTCCTTCGTTGCATATTGTCACACGTTCTTCGGAAATGCTGGAAGCCACAGGAAACCTGAAAATGGCGCAACATAAAGAGCTGCTGGAATCATTTCAGAACTTTTATTTTTATCCGGGTCTTTTTTTTTTAGCTTCCACTTTTTCTTCTCCGGCGGCGGTGGTAAGAAGGCCTCGTGCACATGAGAATGTTGGCCGAACTAAGAAGGAACATTTCTGCTAAAAATGTTGATACGTAAAAAGTTGGTGATTATTTAATATTCTTTCCTGTTCTTATTTGAACACGAGAGGCTTGTGTTGGGAGTGAGCAAGTGAGCAAACTTGTTTTTTTAGGCGGAACGGATTAAGGGGTGTCAGGGGTGCAGGGTGGATTTGGTTGGACACAGCAAGGTTTTATTTCTCATGGAATGAGACCCAACAAAAATCTAAAAAACATTTGGGGAGGTCATATGACCCCATCCATCTCTCCCGTCTCCCATCATGACACCAAGCTCCCCCCACCATTTAAATGTTTTAATGGTTTTCATGTTGTTGACTTATCTTGAATTTGCCATTGATCGAGCCACATTTTCGCAAACAATTGTTTTCTTGTTCTCAATAACTACATACGTGCAGCATATCATTTTCTTTTTTTTTTAAATTTGCCTTTGGTTTTGCTTACAAAGACTCAAAAATGAAAAATCCTACCCATTAACAGTTTGAGACAACAATGTTATCCCCACTTTTAAATGTCCCGATAAAAAGACTAGAAGCCACTTTTGTAATGCATACTACTGTGCAATTTATTAAGGAAAACATTCAAAAGCATTGAATATAAATGCCCTCAAAAGGGCTCCTGTTCATAGTTCCAGTAAAACAGTTTTCAGTAAATTTCACCATGAATTCTAATGTTTGACATGAGCGGCGTGGGATGTGGATGAATACACACAGTGGCATTATTTGATGCTTGAAAGGGTGCATGCTTTTGTGTGTGTATATGTGGACAATTATTTTTTCATTTTCTCCCTTTTTATCATTCATTAGAGCAAAGAATATATTTTTTCCATTCATTTTAATGTTCATTGCTGCTTATGCTGCTAGACTGGATCGATCTGGCCACGTTGACGCTTGCCAATCTGCCTCGGCCGAAATTAACTTCTGTGAAACACTGGCGGGTCCTTGAAAGAGGGCACGTCTTGATTTCCTCTGCTTTGTCTCACTTATTCTATCAGGATGGCCGAATGCAATTGTTGGAATGCACAGTTGGCTGTGTCTTGCAGTTCCATGAACTGTTACAGTGGCTCTCCAAAACTAGCCGCGTCTTCTCCAAAGGAATGGGAATTTCATTGGAGTTGGCGTATTCGTGTAAAAATGTTTACTCTTTTTACAAGACATCACTTCTGCATTTGAAAATAAATGTGTATTCAGTGTGTCCATATTCAGTGTCCATATTCAGTGTTTCCTGTTCTGAAGGGAACTATTTGTCATGAGTGTAATATTCGTTTTACCACTACTCTTGATCAGATTTGATTTTACCTCTCAGTCATTCACTCACTGCTAGAGTTCCCATCTGGCTCATTTCATTGCGTGTTCCATGGCCGCACAGGGAGTGGATATTGACGATGATGATAAGCTCCGTTCACACTTGTGTGTACTAAGATGACTTGTAAACTTCTTTGGAACCATTGGAAAGATCCATTGTTTGGAGCATTTATGCAATATTTTTGCGAGCTGGTCATCCTTAGAATCCATTTATGCCCTTCGAATTATAGTGTGAACAAAGCTTGATGCATCATATTCCGCCATGCCTGGCTTCATTAAAGCTTCCGTAATATAAAATAAAAAGCATTGTAAAATATCCTTTTTTTGGGGAGTTGAGTGTATGAACTTTTTATTCAGCAGTTCCATTTAGAGCTGGAAATAAAGAAATCACTTTTCACTTGCATGCAGCATTGCAGTCATGGTATAACCATGAAAACACCGTTTTATGTTTTCCGCCATCTGGCGTTGAACAATCTAATCTAATTACCAGCTTGACAAGTTGCAGTTACATTAGGACTAAAGTGAGAGAGTAAATCAGCTTGCCCTTAACCTGCTACCGTACGCTAATCCTCATACACATTTCAAGCCTGTACACTTGAATAATTCTGGCGAATGAATTAACTATTTTTTTCATTTCTTTTCTAAAAAAACACTTTGCCTTGGCCTGTGCTTGGTTAGCCTCCCCACGTGAGTCTCCTAAAACGTCACACATGCAGCCGGGAATCCAACATTGACCTCTTAGATGTATTTATTTCACTTCATCCTAAATAATTCCGTAAGTCCGTTTTAAACATTTAAAATTTAATTTGTTTTATTCTGTTCGTTCCTCTTCGTTTTAACCTGAAGGTCTGTAATATATTTTACTAATAAATCAAATTGCAGGTTTTGTATATCTGGCTCCCTCTCCCGCCAGGGAGGGAGAGACGGATGTAGGGGAAGAGATCGGTCAGTGGTTACTTTTCCATTCCATTACCGCTCTCTCCTCCTCGCGATTCGTTTATAACCTGCAGGATGCGTTACATATTGGGGATGATATTTTTGTAACGGATGTCTGTTCTGGAGTTGTTTCTTTTTTGGGTTTCCAATAAACTTTAGAACATTTTCTAGTCTTAAAGCCGGTGTGAGACGCGTGTTCTTTGGTTTACAGATTTTTTTTAAAGTCCATTATTTTGTTTTCTTGGGTGTTGGTGATGTTCTGTTTTTCTTTGAAACATATTTCAACCCTCACATTTAACAGGCAATATAAATAAATAACACATGTTTCATCTTAAACTTTACATTTATCTGGAAGTGCACACCATACTACCTGTTAATGACCGATTCTATTTTGTTAGCTTGGAAATATTTACATGTCCCAACAGGCAATATGGTATAAAGTGTGAGTACCTCACTGCACAAACTGAAGTTGGGCAGTGCAGGTGAGATGCTAAGTTTCCATGCATTAAACATTCTAAACTGATCACTTGTAATTTGTGTTGTCTTAAGAGGTTACATCAAATATCTAAAACAGAGTGGCCATGCAACCAATCACATGAGCATTGGAGACTGTAGAACTTTTGTATTTTTATGAAGTGCAACCTTGTAACATAACAGTGCGCACATATGTAAAATATTCTCAAATGCTTGCGTGTGATTGGCTGCACATCGCCCATTGTCTCGTGGCATTCAATCTGGACTTGTATAAAGTGGGGAGGAAACTAATTAAATGAATCTTTGTTGTTGTACACCCAAAGTTGCACAAGTTTCATATAGGTTAGACAAGATAATGGCCCATTGATCAATTGAGTATTGTGGTCAGAAAAAAGTAATCAGTTACCGAGTCTGTACAATCTAAACCATTAGTCTCATGGTTCCAACCCTGTTTAACTCAGAAGCTGCCTTAGCATAAGCCTATTAAAATGAGTGAAACCGTTCATACGTAACTAAAGGAAGGGAATGAATAAGCACTGCATCGGATCCCGTCACGTTTGTGGAATTTATTCCCCACATGATTGCTTGCAAAAAAGGTTAAATAGGTACCTGCTCGCACCACATGCTGTCCTTTAGTAACTGCACACTATTGTTCCTGTCCTGTAGATACTTTAAATCAACGAAGGAGAATGGTAGAGCCGTTATAAGCTTGCTCGGAGTTAATTCTATTCATTTAGTCTGCATCTGATTTTGTCCACGTAAACGGCCATTAAATTGTTCACAAGAGCAAGCCATTTTAACCTGTTGGCAATGATGCATCATCTGAAGGAGTGTTACCAGGTTAGCGATTCTGTGTTCTTGCCCATAATAATCTTGGAGGGATTCGAATTGATTCAACTGCCACAAAGGTAGCGGAGTGGATTGATCTACAGGCGGTGATAATGATGATGCCCCTGAAGTTGTCGACTCATGGTTGGGAAGCGCTGGTTTTCAGCAATTTGGATGCATAGTGGTGTATCCATGGAAGGCACTGTGGGAATGTATTGAATTTAATTGGAACTGAATTGAACAGTAAGCTTTCTTAAAGATTATTACTAAATACTTTGGAGTTTGTGTCAATAGCCGAATATTAACATTTACTACCTGGCCATGTGGATATGCCACTGTCTGGCCAGAAAAATCTACTTTGCAACTTGAGCTTTGCTAGAATATAGTAAATTTACATTTGGTGATCTCTTTTGGCCTTTATGTCTATGAATTGAGTGTCTTTGTACTGTAATCTTTTAAATAAGTTGTCATGACTTTGCATTGATTTTTTTTTGTTTTGTAATAAATGCACCTTTGTATGTTTCTCTTCGATACTTCGCCGGTGTGTTTTAATTTGTCTGGAGATAGCATTTTGTTTATATGCACATTTAAACTGCCATAAATGGAGCGAACGTATGGGTATACCGAGTTTTGCATTTCACAATACAATTACATGGTCCCTTTATGGTAATGGCCTTGAACAGACAAGGTCCATATGTCATCATAGCCAAGATGCTGATGCCACCACCACAACTCGCCAAAGCTTTCTACCTTCTTGCTAGATCCCACAGCTGCTGTGACCTCCCAAAATCTGCCCTAAAAGTATCCCACAATCTGGTCTTAGGTCTTCCCCTTGGTTGCAGAAATCGTGGAGACCATTCCAAATCCTGTATCGATAACTGCTTAAAAAGTGGGAAACATTACCAAGAACATATCATTTCAAAAAGCTATTTTTACATAAACATTTTACTAAAAAAACGAAGATGGGGCGACCATTCACATGCAGCCAACTACCGGGTCGTGGTTTCATAAACTGCATGCAAATATTATTTTAAATGGTTATTCTTCAAAGAATGCCTCCAACACATTGGACTGTCTTGGATGTGGAACTTGCTTAGAGGCAACTAGTTCCAAGATTCACTTTTAAAAAACTCCACCTCCTGGAGGTCCTAAAACATCGACCTACTTGCAGGGGTAACTTTGTGCAACGATACTTTTCAACCTATTCACAAATGTCCTCGGAAACCACAACCAGGCACTTTTCCGATGCAGATATGTAACAATACGTAAGATTTCAGTCGCCTAGAAGAAACCTTGAAAGCTGATCTGAGAGATGGCCCGCTATCACAAACCACGGAGACTTTAACCAATTGCCAAATACAGGGTGTCCATAAAGTCCATATCTATTTTATTGAAATCAAAGGAATTTAGGGTAAATTATGCAATGTAATCAGATGTATATTTATTAGAAACACTTCAGCAATGGATTATCCATGAGTACCGTCAATCTCTGCACAGCTCAAATCTGTCAGCTGCACTGTGGAACACATTTTTGAAGCATCCGGAGTTGTTTTTGTAACTGCAGCACTTGTACAATCTCGTAAATCTTGCGGATCTGTAGCTCTTGTTTGACACACCTGACTTGATATAGCCCCGTGAAAAGACATCAGAAGACGTTAAATCCGGAGTTGGAGCTGTCCAGGGTCTGTTGTCGCCACCGAATCCAGCGGTTTGAAAACGTTCATTCAGGTACTCCAGACACGATGTTTGCGTAATGACAAGGAGCCCCCATCTTATTTAAAGAGTTACTACCATCACATTCCTGTACAGTCATATCCATAGGGTCCTGCAAAGAGACTTCTATATATCGATCCTTAGCTCAATAAAATAGGGACTTTATGGACGCCCTGTATATTTTCTGTTTCCATTTAAACCATGCAAAGGACAACCAACAGCTTAACATCTTGAATGGCCACACAAGATGCTACCACAATTCAAAGCATGTGTATCATTTTAAGAAACACCTAATGGCTTTGCTGAAAATAAAGACGAAAAAACCACTTGATCACCAAAGTAAGCTGCTTTAAACCAGTCTCCCAACTCATACGGTAAAACCAAATCTGGGCGATGCTTGTGCTGTTATGTCGCTCAGCTCTTCTCCCACAGGGTTATTGCCGCCTCGTGACAGTATTGTATCTCACCTGCACTCCTGTGTGCCGTAAATCACCCCACGGTGCCTTCCCTATCATTGTCACCACCACCTTTCATCATCATGTGATGTCCACTGCAAGGTGTCCATTATAGAGGTAAGTTGATGCGTGACTGCATTTAAACTGCACCTTACAATACACGCACAATACTGACCGGGCTTGCTCCACGTGACAATGGAAATGAAGAAATGCTGCTGCCCATCCCAATCCTTATGAGCTAAGATGCTGTTGGCAAACAAACCCCATGATCACAATCGCATGGAGAGGACTTATTCAGCAATGGAATGCCAAAGTACTGAGTTATATTCTTAGGTTTTTTCGGTAAAGTCACGTAGGTAAAACATCAAAATTAATCAAAATAAAATAAAGATCACGACGTTTCGGAGGCAACACAAGTCTCCGAAACGTCGTGATCTTTATTTTATTTTTATTAATTTTGATGTGTTACCTACGTGACTTTACCGAAAAAAACCTAAGAATATGAATCCTTGCAGTCACGAAAGCTTCAAATCTAGAATTACTGAGTTATAGCTCTGGGATCCATTCGCCAATATAAAGATACTGAATCAATAAAAAGCCCGTACTTTTTATTTATATCATTAAATTGCTACTTATTATCTGAGGACCGCCCGTCCTATGGACGGGGTGGATCTTCCCAATCGGCCCAGTCCCCTTGTCACAACTCTTCTCTCCGTACAAGTTTGTCCGCCCTTCTGTTGGCCGCTCAACACTCACCAGACATCTGGCACTACTCACCAGACACCTCACTCCTCAGACGACGCCACTCGCCCGGCTTCCACCTAAAGCTCACCACCAGACACCCGGCACGGCTCCACTCGGTAGACGCCAGACAAGAAGCTCCTCTCCTGACAACTCCGCAGACACCGCCCACCACTCACCTGCCAATCGCAAGTCAACGGCTTCGTCGCCTTTAGACGCTCACCAAACCAACGGAGGAAACTCATCACACACCGATGACAAATCAAGTAGTGGACAGGTTTCCCTCGTTTTACGTGGTAGATGCGTTCCAAAAAAGGGGCGCGCAAAGCGAAACCGCACGAGACAGCTGCCAACTCAGTAGCGCACACAGTACAGTACACGGTACACACTCAGTACACACAGTACACACTCAGTATACGGTACACACTCAGTACACACACGGTACACACACAGTGCACGGTACACACAGTACACGGTACACAATGTTGCCCCACGTCCGACCGCATAACCGCATTTGAGTGGATTCAAACCGCATTCAGCGAGTTTTGGAAGTAAATAGATGAGCCGCATACACCGCGAAATCGCACAACCCGACCCGGCGTGAGGCGAGGTCACCGCGTGGTTTGTGTGACAGCAGCTCGAGGCTGAGCTCCGAGTCACCGCAACATGTCCAGCAGGGGGCGCATCGCCCAGAGCGAGAGGGGTCCTTGACCTCGAGCAGCGACAATCAGCGTCGTTGTGGAGAAGATAACCAAAACTCGACCAGCAGGGGATGTGTCTCCTTCGTATGTGTCTCTCCACGAAGACAAATAAAAGTGTTTCTTAGGTCAGTCAGAGTCACGTCCGGATGAGTCCCATAGAGCCGAGTAGTTTAACAAACGATTCGTTCCTCGTATGTGGAGTGCCCTTGCCAATAACATTCCAGAAGCATTTAACTAACCACCCTTACTGCTGATGAGACTCAGAAGGTCCAAACAGGTGCATAAGTTGCTCAATGCACTTGCATAAACAGATGCTGTATTATAACATTGATCTGGAAAGCCAATGAGCTGGTCGACTAAGACGTGTGTGTATTCATGTAGAGGCACATTATGCAATTATGCTTTTATTTGGATTTATATACCTTGGTTGTGGCATAGGTTTAGGACATCGATAATAAATGAACAACTTTGGCAAGACATACGGTACTATATCATTGTCTAATTATGATTTTATATGGCTATACGAGGTCAACAGTTAAATCCACCGTGCTAACCGGGATGGTGAAGTTTAGTCCAATAACACCCCACAACTCGCACGCTTTGGAGAGGCCCTCATCCAGCAGTGGATTGACTTGTACAAATTACAGCAAAGGCGTGGGTGACCCTGACACAGTCTATATGTTGAATTTCAATGCAAATCCGAACGAGTTTATTAGTAGGAATGGCTCGCAACAGACGAGGGAGGACACGTGCAATAGTGATGTCACATCATCAACACGGAGTACATTATCTCATCGTATACGTCTGTGGCTTCCCTTTGCACTGTTCCTTGTCTAGTTTTAAAAGTTAAACTTTATTTTGTTTAACCATGGGAGAACTCGACAGACCCGGGTAGTTTCACTTGTAAGATCCCATCCCTTCTGAATGAGTGGATGTTGAACTTCTTTCGCGCCGTAATCGAAGGTGGTGGGCAAGGGCAACAAACTAAACACTAAAATCAGCTCTAAAATGAATTTTCAATCTGGATGATTTAAAAGTGCATGGCTCCAGTGGCTTCCTAAAATCGGAAGGAAGAGCGTTCCAGACGGCCGCAGAAGCGCATCTTAAATCTTTGTTTGATGGCGAGCCACGTAGTGACCGTCTTTGTTTGATGGCGAGCCATGTAGAGTGACCGTCTTTGTCACCCAGATCCAGGAGAAGGCTGCTGCTGTGTGAACAGAATGGAAAAGCGCGGACATCCAGAATCAACACGTCAATCGAAACCCAAACATCATCGTACCTCGTCCTGGATTTGACATTTCTCCTCGAAGACGCTGATGGTGTCACCATCAACCGCAGCAGGGCATCAACAGGCCGATGCACACATTTCCTTGATCATGGAAAATTAAAGACAAGCCACAGTCGTGCGATTGTGGCCATGCACCAAAAACTATGGACCACCTAGTAAACCCAGAGACACACAGAGCTACAGAGAGACTCACGGAGACACAATTAGATGCACAGGGACCCATAGAGATGCAACCCAAACTACGGAGCAGATATTCAACCACTGTACAAGGGTGGTCCAGATGTTTTGTGACCCCTAACTTTTGTTGCATTTCTGTTTTACTTTTAAAATTAAGTTTTAGAGAATTAAATTGGGGGTCACAAGACATTTGGACCAACCTGTACACCCCCATGGGTTCCTTCAGCAGAGAAGGAATCGCGAAAGGACGCGAAGTCTCTCCTGAAGAAGCCCTTCTCGTTGTGGATAGCAGAGCACACGACGTGACATTTAGCTCCTGGACATATTGCCATCATCAAACGCAAGAATAGAATAAAAATGGTTAAAAATAGGCGAGTATACATGCAGTGGTGCTATGAGCATCATCAACACAGAGTACATTACACCGTCAGTCTAGGCCCTCTAGGGTTTCCATCCGCACTATAGCTGGTGGAATGTTATTCATCGCGTTTTGTATCGCCAGGTGAGAGGCGAGGATTAGTCTCCATTGCGAGTGGGCTGGGTCACAAAAATGTCGACAGCAAACAAAAGCACATAACATAACGACGCCATTATAAATCAGTGGCAACACAACTGTTGTCACACGAGAAATGTAAAAGTGTATAATCATGGACATGTGTACTGCGTGAGAAAGTGACTCTTTTAGAGTCCACTGTTGTATGCTTCTTTCGTCAACACGAAGTGAGATTTCTTCAAGAATGTCGCAAGTCTCGCCCCCTCATTTGTATAGGCACTGTACGACCTTGGTCAACCCTTGACCGGTTTCTACTTTGTTTGACTGTCACCAGCAGGGAGTGGGGGCTGTTCAACAAATCTATTGTCAGGTGACACAGAACAGCGATAGCCCAGCGCCATACAAAGTACAGCACAACCAAAACTGTTCAGTCGGAAAGGAAACATGGTATGAGCTGGGTTATATGATTACTTAATAGGTTACAAAGCATTGCATGGATTATTGGACTAATCGGATAAAACGAAAACGCGATAATGTTGGAGGGAGGTGGGTGGAAGTAACACGTCAATGTCCATATGTGCCGCTGGACGGGAGGTGACAATAACAAAGGGTACATTCTTAATCGATTATATTTTGTACAATGTTCGCTTGATTTAATCGTTCCATCTTTCAAAATATATAACGTGATGTGTGCGTTAATGTATCCGTGTGAGATCGCAGTCACTGCCTTTGGTAATCGATTTTTTATTACATTACTGTAACAGTATAATTTTAGAGTCGATGAATCGACTGTTAGCTGGTAAACATTGAACGCAATGATACCTCCATTGTATTGTTAATGTATTGGTGTGGGTTCGCAATCATTGCCTCCCTTAATTTATGGATATATTTTAGAAGTCGAAAATCGATTATGCCCCCACCTGCTGAAACATTGTCCATGATAACACCATCGTGTTGTTGTGGGTTAGCAGTGACTTCCTTCCTTGGCAATACATTATTTATTTTCACATTATATCTTACATTTTAACACGTAGGCTTTCGATTTAGAAAATCTAAACATTTCTAAGTCGATTAATCGATTACACCCCCAACCCCCCCAACCCCCCCACTGCTAAAACCTTGTTACGTCACGCCATTCGGTTGTTGTTGTTGAAGTCGTGGTGGGGGCTTCTGGGTCGCCCCCCCCCCCCGTGTCGTCACTTCCCGTGTCGTCACTTGCCGTGCCGCCCAGCTGATGGCGGCCAGACCGGGCCTGCTGCCTCCGTCGTCAGTAGTAGGGGCTGTGGAGCAGCAGCCAACACAGACGCCGCTGTCACCTTCGGCGTTACCGTCAGCAGCCAGCAGTAGCTAGGACATTATGATGATGATGATGTGTTTGCGTGTAGGCAGTGTTAAACTGAATAACGACATTCATGGGCATGGGTTGTTATTGTGGCTTTAACAGCGCTGTCGTGATAAGTATAATTTATATATCGTGTTAGGTTTATAAACGTGTACTATTGTTGCTATTATTACTCCTACCACGACTGTTATTGGTGTTTTGTTTTTGTGGATCGGAATGAGCTCCGGAGTGAACAAAAACGCGAATGGCTCCTCGGCCTCACCGACCAAGCCAGCGACGTCCACCACCGTCTCAACATCGACATCAGCAATAGCTCCACCGTCCTCGGGCAGCATCACCTCCACTGGCCGTGGCTCCAGCGGCCATCATCAACAGCAGCAGCAGCAACTTAAGCAGATCCTCCAACCCTCGGGCACATCGACATCATCTCCAGGTGCTGCTGGTGGTCGTCCCAGCAGGACCCAGCAGCAGCAGCATCAAGGAGGAATCCCCGTGGCTGGAGCAGCGACCACCCAGCAGACATCACCGTGGGGCCCGCCTTGTCACGAACGCTACGCCTGTGGGGGGGCCGCTCTGGCCGAGATCGAATGTGACGAGTGTGGCTCCTTGCAGTGTGGGGACTGTTCCACCTTGCTGCACAACCAGCCCAAGGTAGCCAATCACGACCGGCGGCGCCTCGTACCTCTACTGCAGCCAGGGCACCGTGCTGAGGCCACCCCATCTGCTGCTGCTAGTGGTGGTGGTGGTGGAACTGCTGGAGCTGTGGCGACTGCAGGACCTGGAGGGTGGCAAGGCCCTGCGCCTTGCGAGGCCGAATCGTGCCGGCCGCGACAGAGGGCCACCATACGCTGCGAGCCGTGCGGTGTCAACATTTGCCGTGCTTGTGCCGACAAGGCGCACAACGGACGAAAAAAGCACAGCCTGGTGGCGTTGTCTGGCCGTGGGCGGCTGGACGGGCCCATGGAGCAGGAGGGAGATATGGCCAGGAAGAGCCGGATGAATGCGGTGGATGCGAAGAGCTTCTTGCTGGTGGACGAGACGGAGAGGCTGCAGGTGAGTTGGTGGGTTTAAGTATATTGGGTTCTGTGCTTTTAAATCGCGGTGTTCGCTTGGCCAAGGGTGCAGATGCCAGTGAGATCGGGCATCCTTAACCAGGTCGAGTCCTTTGGGATGAATGTGTCCGTTTTTGTGCCACATTTAAGTTTGGCGAGGGCCCACTGCGATGCAGATTTGAGATGGCTCTCTTTGTATGGCCCCGGTTGAAGGGCCCATTGATATGGATCTTTCAGGTGGCTTTCTTTGTCTCATTCAGGTGAGAGCCTATTGATATTTATGTACAGTGATGTTCTCTAGGGGAGTCCCACTTGGAGTGAAATGCTTCGTTGATATTGGTAAGTTCTTGTCGGAGGCTAATGAGATTGATTACCATTATTCAAAGTGCGAACTCATCCACAGAGTTTGTATTTGGGTTGGTTTATTTAATTATATATCAGTCCATGAAGATGCATCCTTAACGAGGAGATCATTTGATGTACAGTACTTACTGTGTTTGAATTTGTCCTTCATATAACCCAGCTAAGAAACCATTAAGATACATGCACTGTACTTTATTGAATGTGCTTTCACCTATGTGAGTGCCAAGTGACAGTTGTTTTTACTCGGCCAATTAAGACACACATTTGAGGTGTCCTTTATTTAACCAAGGCTAAAGGCCATTGTTTTTGTTCATCTTTCGCAAGGTGAGTGTTAAGATTCATTAACCAGGTGATTCTATATACAGGTAGGAGGCCGCTGAGACATGGGTTTGAGTGAATGTCCGTTTTTTTACCCAGGTGCAAGTCGATTGAGATATGGATTTGAGTAGCTGTCCTTTATGTAACCCCGGGTGTGGTTTAGTGATTGTTCGCCAGATCATGGTGCGTTGAGATATACACCGATGCGTTTCACTGCAGATGCAGTACTGTACTTTATTTAAACCAAGTGGGAACCATTTGAGGTGACTTATCTGTTAATCAGGTGAGAACCATTCCATGCAGTTGGCGTCTCCTTTGTTTAAACTATGCGAGTGCCAGTGAGCATACCTCGTTTAGCTGCTGATGTCATTTGAACCAGGGGAGAGTCAATTGAGACGCATGTTTATCCAGTTGGGTCAATTAGATACCCTACAGTACTGGATTTGATATCCTTTAAATCAGGTGAGACACATTTGGTTTGATGATCATATTTAGATAGGTTACAATTTCGACAGACTACAGTTGCTTAGTATCGCTGTACGATAAACTGCAAATAGAGTACCCCCAATTAATCTCAAGTTAAACACTTTTAACTGGTTTTCTTTAGAAGGCTTTTGTACCTCGAGTCGAAACGGGGCTCCTTATCCATATGCCTAGAGTCCTAGACATTTCTTTGTATCTGCAGACATTTCTTTGTTTGTCTGGAGGTATCTGTATTTGTAGATAGTATATGTATCATGGTGTCTTTAGAGATGCCGTCACAATTTCAAATAACGACGGGCCTATGCTGGTGAAAACATAAATATGGGGGGACAACATAGGACCATATTAACAGCAGAGTACATACTCTAGCGTATTCTGTTAGACAACTAAGGGCAGATACATAAATTAGTTCTTGACATCATTTGTGCATGATTGTAATTTAAAGCGTATCAATGTTGTTACGAAATAATTTCGTCCTATATGGGCTCTACTGTAGTAACCATATTTACCCACTTGAATCTGTAATGGGAGTTATGGGCGGCTACCCAGGATGTGTGGCTTTATTTTATTATTTGTTTTTTTTTGGGGTCTTGGACAAAACAAAAAGCTTGCTGGAGCTGTGCACTCCGTTATGTAACCAGCAGCATGGGTTTAACATACTAAATAATAATCAAGCTTTGTTTTCCAGTACTGTACTATACCAACATACGTCCGAATGGAGAGAGTCCTGAACTGAGACACTGTAGATTTATCTCTCACTGCAGACGTTTACAAGGCAGTAAAATTGGCCCAACGGATGATTATCACAGAGAAATAACCCACACAAAAACTACGCAGTAGGTCCACTGTGTACATAACAACATTGAACTTACCCACCACATACAGTATGAATTGCTCAACGCTGGGTGTGCTTGATTCACAATTGGAAAGGTTATGGGTTCAAATCCTGCGTGGTTGTTGACTTGGCCACCGTGTTTCTGTGCTCGTTTTAAATGAAAGTGAACGATAGTGGTCGTCCGAAAAGAACTGTAACCCACCATGGGAATGTGGAGTTTCCACGACTGGCTAAGGGCTGCTGCCATCGGAGACGAGCTCCATCCCCTTTTGTGCCTTTAGAGTCGCGTGACGTTTAACTCTACACTGCATTGAGGGCATATTCAATTGTCCTGGCAAGAGTTTTGTAAACTGTCGATGTTTGTCGTTGCTTTAAATAATATATCAGCCTCTCTGGGTCATTTAGAACTGGAGTTGAGTCACGTGTTCAAATTGTAAAAAAAGGCATCCTTTTTTAGTTTTCTCAGTCGTATATAATCGATGGGTTTGTATAATGTTGTCTGACCGGTGTAAAGCTGTGTCGTCGCAATGGATGAGCGTTCATATTTAAACCTTGACTTAAAGCTTTCGTGACTGCAGGAATTCATATTCTTTGGGTCTTTTGGTAAAGTCACGTAGATAAGTTGAAAGACGATTGCTTGTGTTGTGATCGAAACGTCGTAGTTTTTTGTTATTTTCTTTCAACCTATTTACGTGACTTTACCGAAGGGTCCAAAGAATACGTTCATATTTATTAACGCACCGTTCTTTGTCAAACCACCTCTTGACCATACTTCACTATGCTTCTCAGTGCAAGGCTGGTGAAAGTGGAAGGAGCCAAGACTGGCTCAGATATACCACTCGCCACTGGCGGTGGCTGTGGTCGGGAATTGAATTCGGAATGCGGAGTTCGTAGCGATATTCCGGGCCATGTCACGAATGTGGCCAAACGGCAAGCTCTGTAAGACAACACTGCATGACATCACACTGCAGCAATCAAGTTTGTTGCCCAAGTACCATTCTCGTCCCCGTCTCGGGCGTGGTGCGTGTTGATCATGTTTGGACCTAAGGCCGTAAGACGCGGTGGCGAGATGTTCACGACCCCGCCTGTTATCAAGGAGGTCGCGTGTTCAATTCCGACCATGACGCCTGCTGTATATTTGGAGTTCACAATTAGAATGAACGTGCCTTGAGAGTCTATGGCTGCTGTACATTTCCACACGCGCGTGATGAGGCGCTTTGTTGAGCTGTCGTTTGTCGCTGGTTCGCTGCTCAAAAGGAGCTTACATAGCTCAGTTAGCCCCCCTTACCTGGCCAAATAAAAAAGTTTAGTTTACATTCTTAGAACCTTTAGGATCCTTTTAAAGGATGTGCATTTTCACGTGCCGATTGTGACGTCTGCTCACACACCTCAGAAAGGTTATTTCCAAAGACGGTGTTGGCTTGTTCCTGTGTGGTACGTTTGTGTATGCACTGTACATCGGGCTATGTTTATTCTAGCGCTGGTGTACCAGCGCAGGCTCCGTGTCAACATTCTATATTCCATGAGACTGCTGTAGCGATAACAACAACGACAGCAACCACAGCTTCAACAATAATAAGGTAGCCACGAAGAGAAAGGTGCTGTTGTTACAAAGTGAAAGAAAGCACGTTGTGTTGTTGGCTTTTGTTTGTATCGAGGCTGTGCCGGAACAGGGAGGCACTTTGGTACATTCTGCGACATGTCTAGGCATGTGACGCTGACAGAGCCGCTGTCACCCACTCCGCTGCATTACATCGGAGCGTGCGATGTGATTCGTGGATTGACGGTTCTATACAGAACATGTTTATTGAAGCGAGAAGTGGGCGCAGTGGTTCCCGGACTGCGCTAGCAACCAGTTACGCACGGCGGCTAACGATTTTATCTTGGGCCTCCCCTAGGTCGACTCAGCTTTCAGTGAGCAGTGTTGTGCAAGGTGAAGGTGCCGTGCTCCTGGCCTCACCATTCGTTTCTACACCATGGTAGCTCTAAGAGACACAGCTGGCTACGAAGGCTGCAATCGGGATGTTTGAGTTTAGTTTGCTTCGTCACTGTTTGAGCATGTGGTATGTGAACCTGGCCTCGGCTGCTCCCAGGACAGCTGAGAATAAAATCAATACCTGGCGGCGTGGGGTCAGCAACTTCGGCAATGGGGGTCCGGCAAAAGAAGGGTGTCTGGAGATGGCCACACTGCACCCTTGCTTACTCCAACAGCATAAAACAATTATAACATTGTATCCATGTAAAACACGCATATAAATACAACAGGTATTTTACCATCATAATCAACGATGGTCAATCCACTGGTGGATGAGAAGGCCTCTCCAAGCCCCGCCACCATCTTTCATGATCATACGATCTAATATTCACCAAGCTTCTGTGCATGACCTAATTTCATTGCTCCATCTCCTTGGCGGCATTCTCTTGAATACATTCCATTCCTTGGCTGCGATTCCTTTATTATTGACATTGGCAGTCATTAAAATTTGGCAAATTACCCACAAAATTGCTAAAATGTGGTGACAGTATAAATAGCAATCAGACCTCTTCTGGCAGTCGACAGCCCCAGGTGACTTTCGCAAGTGATACATTCCTGGTTCTCACCTGGTTACACAAAATAAACTTGAAACATTCTTCCAGCTGTGTCCTGCCCGAGCCCACTTTACAGTTGTGTTTTACACTGCACGCATGTATATGGCTATACAGTATTGTACATGTGTACGTCTAACGTGAATACTATATACACTAATTTACACATTATGTCCCACCAAGTGTCATACGCCCTATTCTACTTCAGTCGACCTGATGATAGAACGGAATGTACTGCTTCGCAAGCTTGGCCATTCCCTGTTTATGTTACTCCTTGTCTCTGTGTCTCCCCGCCCAGTCTCCTTCTGCCTTCGCCTCCTACTAACTGTGCATGTTAATTTCGCCATCTTTCTTGATCTACCTATGTGTACTTGTCTATCTTTGTCTCTATCTCAGTTGCTAAATGTGTTTGTATCCCTTTGTGTTTTTGCATCTCTGCCTGTGTCTCTTTCTCCTGCTCTCTGGCTCTTTGTATCTCCCTGTATCTTCCCCTATCTCTGTCTCCCTGTCTATCTCTCTGTGTCTCTGTCTTGTCTTGCTTTGTCTGTGGCTATCTCTGTTTCTGTCTCACTTGTTGTCTCCCTGAATATCCAACCGTCCGCCTCCCACTTCCTCTGTGTTTCTGTTTCTGTCTCTCGCTATCCCTGGCTTTCTCCCACTCTTACGTGTCTCTTGTTTTTTCTCTCTCCCTGACCATGTGTTCATATGGTGGGGGTTGTTATTGCCATCACAGCTCTTCCTTCCGTACCCTTTTCACCCCACCCGCAAATCCATGGTGATCACATGACTATCCTGGCCTATGGTGTTCAAACCTAAGATCTGCCTTAATATGTTTCACTACTTATTTATAGAGAGGATGCTGCCGTGGTGTAATCATTAACACACTCGGCTTGTCATCCGGAAGTTACCGGTTCGATCTCCGAGCGTGACGCTTAAGAATAACGGTGCACACTTTTTTTGTTGTTATTCCCTTGCCTCTGTCCATCCAGCGGTATAAATGGGTTGTTCACCACAGTAAGTCGATCGTCGGGTTGTGTGTGGTGAGGTAAAGTGTGAGTACTCCCACCTTCTCCAGAATGATCTGGCGAGTGTGAAAGAGTAGGCCAAATACCCTCTAGAAGGGCTCTGTTGCTTACACTCCAGGAGACCCTGCTGCCATCAGTGGTGTGAGCAAGTAGTTGAAGGCTCCACCTCTTCCTTTTATAGATAGAGAATCGAATGCTGAATAAGTTACAATCATGCATCCATGTGGAATGTTTAACGCTTGAGCAGAAGACGGGCAGCTGCCAGGGCAAAATGCATTTTCACATTTTAACTTTGTCATTGTTGCGCTGAATGTTTTGGAAATCCTTTGATCAATTTGGTGAATTTTCAATAGGGTCAGTGCCTCATAGCAGCACCGCTTTTCCTCCAAGTTGGTAGATATTCGGTCATCTTTACAAGAGTTAAACCCCCCCAAAACAGATGGATTGACATACAGCTCATCCATTCATACTTTAATTCGTGGTTGACAAGTGATAAAAAAACTGGTATTTGGCTGAATTTTTAGTATTTTAGTTTTACACGGGCTAAAGCCAGGATGTCCAAAGAAAACCCACAAATTCATCCAATTAACGCTCAACATCTGCAGACAAGGCGGAAATCTACTTTCTGCACTACCTTCTACAGGCAATATGTTGCCCAGAAGATTAGTGCTTTTGCACATAATGGCTCCGTATCCATGTGTCCCGCAACTTTTAAGTCACTGGACGCCATGCAACAACTCGGACAGTGTGCATGTGGGTTTTTAGAGTTTTATTATTTTTCCCCAGCTACATTCCAATCGTGTTAGCGGTGTCATGTCGTGAGATGACTCAACGGTCTTTTGCAATATGTCAGCGAGCAGCAGAGGTGGGACAAAGTCATTGTTATGCAAGTCCAAGTCGAGTCGCAAGTCATCAAATTCATGACTCGAGTCTGACTCGAGTCCAAGTCACATGACTCGAGTCCACATCTCATAGGTGGGACAAAGTCATTGTTATGCAAGTCCAAGTCGAGTCGCAAGTCATCAAATTCATGACTCGAGTCTGACTCGAGTCCAAGTCACATGACTCGAGTCCACACCTCTGGCGAGCAGCGTATCACTCTGTCAGAGAATGGCCCCGGTACATGTTTTTAATGTCAGTTCAAGAGGCCTCTTTTTCCATATTTTTACGTACCAATTTTTGTTAAGTCTCCAGAGCTGGAGTATAGTCAAATTAATTGAAATCCCAAATTTAATATGAGCAGTTGTTTATGCAGTCATTGGTGTAACCAGACTGAGACAAGCAACTGGCCGCTACCTTTGAGAACCCGGTATAATCACACGTCTTGCCAGAATCAAACCCGGGATTAGCAGCCGTGCCAGCTCAGTGATCCGAGCCAACTGTCGCCACCTCCTGATCTTTGTTACATTTTTAAAAATGTACACGTTGGCTGCAACATCTCGACCTTAACCTATCCATGTTTTTGTTGTTTCATCGGCAGATCTCCTCAGAGCAAGAGCTGATTGAGAAGCTCCGTTGCCACACGGAAGACCTGCTCAAGGTGGTGTCGATCATAGGCAACACGGGCGATGGAAAGTCGCACACGCTCAACCACACGTTCTTCCACAAAGCCGAGGTCTTCCATACGTCGGCCACGCAGGAGTCGTGCACGGTGGGCGTGTGGGCAGCATACGACCGCAACAACAAACTGCTCACCATCGACACGGAGGGGCTCCTGGGTGTCACGGCCAACAGCAGTCAGCGCACGCGACTGCTGCTCAAGGTGGGCTCCTTAAGTGCTTTTCCCTGGCAGGCCCCAAAGATAGTCGGCGTCCAGGCCCCACGTGCTCCGTGAAATAGCTCGCACTCGCGTTTGGAGTTGAGTAGATGACGGGGAGAACATGCAAACTCCAAATGTACAGCCATCTGGACCAGGATCGAACCCACGACCTCCTGTCTACCAGGTGTGGGAGATGATAACACCTTGATGGCGAGATGTTTTGACTGCCCACCAAAGACGAAAGTATGACCAACCATGACGAGACAAATTAACTAGTCTCATGAAGATGCAGACGAAGTTCATTTAGCAACGTTCGTCAAGACTGCGGTGACTTGAGGAAGAATATAACTGGTAATTGGCAGTATGTGCATTATAGAAGATTTACTGAGTTTTATCTGGGTTGGCTCACAAGATAATATTGGGAGGGAAAGAAATGCACAACCCTCACTCCAACTGATTAAATTCAATCTGCTCACACCTTGATGGGCAGGCTGAGCAGCGGTTCGCTTTTAGGTTGTGTGCTTCATGAGATGCCACGCGCTTGTTTAGAGTTGAGTCGATGGGCAGCGCCCCCGAGGAGACTACAACACCTGATTTATCCATTGCGGTCGCCTAACCAAGCAAACGCTGTTAAGGCTCCAAGATATGATGAAATTGGCGCATTCCAGTTGATTTGGTTATAGGCTGTATGCACACCTATATTCTGGAGCTTTGTAGGTAGGGTTGATCACGCAAATATCATTAGTGCCAAACCAGATGGAATAGGTGGCCAGCAGATGGCAGTAGAAAACAATTAGGTTTGGAACCCTTCTATATGTTTTCTTAAGCATCTTATCCTGTTATGAAACTTTCTCTGGGTAATCTTGATTCATGCTGACATGCAGAATATTAATTGCAAAGGAATTGTCCCATAATCTCAATGCAAAACCCTCCTGAAAATAGAGTTTTAATAGTCGGTGAGGCTCACCGAGACTAATAAAGGAGTTATTTATGAAAGGCAGATATTTTAGCCGTTCGGGGATCATTCATCTGTCCACCGGTCCACTCGGAGCACTTATTCACTTGCTACTTGTCGCAGGAGCAACCAAGGACTGTAGCTGTTTGTGCTGCGCTGACACTGCCTGAAGCACTGATGAATGTGACTGCGCTTACCACCGGAGTGTCATGGCATGGAGTTTTATAGCCGCTGAGCTACGCCGAGTGACAGGAAGAGACAGACTGTCTTGGAGAATGGTCGTTAGGGACATTTTATTCCATCAGATTGATGTTCACAGAATCTGTCTTATGAAGACCTTTTGTGCGGAGCAGTGTAGAGCTCTTAATCTGTGATTGTTCAAGCAGTGACATGTAAGGCCCTGTTTATTTTCATAAAATGTTCAATATTATTTGATTATTTAAATGCATTCTAATTACTACTTGTCAGTCTCAGTACGGGCTCGATTGGCCTTTATCCCCGAGTCGATAAAATGAGTTTCACTTGGTGTTGTGGGAGCACTGAGCCATGGAGGCATGGGAGAGTGCCGTGCTCTCTGGAGTTGATACCACTGGCTGAGAGGACCACCAATGCAGATGACTGCTGCTGCTGCCCAATGGTTGTCTGAAGATGGATAAATTGTGGGTCAGATTCACATATAAATGAAACAGACAAAGATACATTGACTTTACATGGCCCCCATTGGTGTTAATGGAGGAATCACCGTAAGGCAGACAAAAAGGAGCATTCGTTGTCATGTGAATATGGCCCTACGACTTGGATAGTGAAACATAAATTGATTGTTTTGAGTCTCAGCATGCCTGTAATATCCCATTATAAGACCCACAATTTCAGCTGTAGATGAATAAACCAAACAAGAAAAAAGTCATGGTCAAAGCATATCCATTCTCATTTCAGAGGCTCTCAGCCAAGCACAGTAGAAAATTTACATTCACATGGTAGTGGCCAGCCCCCATAGACCAGATTGTAACTGGCCTGCGAATTTAGTTCATATGGCCATGGCCACATGAGGACTAGCATTTTGAAATAATAGTTATCTGTCACTGCAGCATGTTGGCCGCATTTATCCGATTCCAGAGGAAAATATATTCGATCTGGCAACACCTGTGTGTCTAAATTCAGCGTGCAGTTACAGGAGTGATCTGAGGAGTGTGTTAATGTGTGGCCCACCACAGAAATTAGGCCCTCAGTAAGGAAACGGTTTCCCACTCTTGCCCTCGAACCACCACGATTGGGCAGACCAGATGAAGGGCCGGACATGAAGCGACACAGAGGCCAAAGCCATGATCATGAGCAGAGCAGCCACACGTAGGACCGCACTGGAGCGAGCGTGCGCAGAATTGTGTCTCACTCGATGACGCACGCACCAGGTGATGGCCGTGTCGGACGTGGTGCTGTATCGCACACGCGCCGAGCGACTGCACAGCGACCTCTTCAAGTTCCTCGGCAACGCGTCGGAGGCGTACCTCAAGCACTTTACCGGCGAGCTGCGCGCCACGTCGGCCCGCTGCGGCATGGAGGGCCCCCTTTCCGTGCTGGGGCCCGCCATCATCATCTTCCACGAGACCCAGCACACCAACCTGCTGGGGCAGGGTGAGTGCCTTGGTGATTTGTGCGAATTGGGTCGCGGTCAGCCTTCGTTGTGTTGGAGAGTAAGACCACAACATTTATAAATGGGTTTACGCTCCAACACACGGGTTTGCTGAACTAGTTACTAATTGACACATTTAGTTTACATGACAAATCTTTCTAATTGGCTGTGTTGGGTGGTGGCGGGTTTAACGACACATTAATATTTACGCAATCAAACCCCAAAAAAAAAGATAAACCTTTATATTGGATAATATTGATCACGAAAGCCTACTGCTATGCATTAAACTATTGAGCTTGCAGGCAGTGCAATGACACTGAAACTGCACTGGGGCCCACGGGCCAGAGAGGCCCAGCTGCCGGCCTTTGAATGAGGGGCAACATTGGAAAGGGAGCCACAGATTTTATTCCGTGCATCAGGGCCCATCCTACCTCGCTGCACTGCTGAGGCACCAGGCGTGTAACGATTTCTTGGTCATAAATTGGCGTCGCGATTTAATTTAAGAATAATTTGTTTCAGTTTGTTTTTTTTACAGTTTTGTTTGCAACATTAGCCAAAGCGTAATAAATACCATATCATTTTAATTATATTTTCATAAGTTGAAGATCATAAATCTTGCGTGCATTGTTTAGGATGCGTATTGTGAGCATAAAGATCAAATACGTGAGTGACTCTCCAAAGTTCAACGCAAATGGACTTTTCAACACATATACTATACTCCTATTTCCGGCCAACTCACAACTTCTCTAAACGAAAGTCGAACGAAGGTTGACTTGTGACGTGCGCATGCCGCTTTTTCACTCGATGGCGCGACATTCGGTTGTTCGTCTGCACAGGGGAAGGCCAGACGCCTGAGGTCTTGCTGCAGCGCAACTTCAAAGAGCTGAAGTGCACGCCGGAGGCGTTCAGCACGGTGGAGTACGTGGGCACGCGCACCTTCAACCCCCCGACAGACTTTGGCGGACTGTTGAGGGTCATCCAGTACCGCCTCAAGAGCAACAGCAATCGCGCCTCGCGCACCCCGGGTGTCATCTTCAAGGCCCTGGAGGTGAGCGGCATGGCTTGGCGTGCGTGCGTGTGACCCTCTCAGCCCTCAGTTGGCTAGGAGAATTCCCAGTGTGACCCGTGGTGAACTTGGAGATTCTCAGTAGCTAGGAGAGGTATCCAATGTTACCCATGAGGAACTAGGAGACCCTCAATGTGGTTTGTTGGGAGCAAGGAACTTATCGAATGTGACCTGTGAGGAGCTAGAAGATTCTTAGTGTATTCTGTTTGGAGCAAGAATATTTATGTCTCCCACGGGGTGCTGAGGGATTCTCACTGTTGACCTTTGCGAAGCTCGGCGATGCTCAAAGTCGACCTGTGACGTACAGAGGCTGCGTCCCCTTGGTCACGGCGTGCGGTCGCCTGTTGTGGGTGCAGGCGCTGAGCGAGCGATTCAGCGGAGAGATTCCTGTTGGTGACATGGCTCGCAGCTCCTTCTTCCCAGACGAGTACTTCACCTGCTCCGCGTCCTGCCTGAGCTGCGGGTTTGTGTTCCATCTTTTGCCACCAACTGATCTCTTCAACAGTGGAGAGCCTGGCCTCCGCCATAAGAATGTATAATTTTCATCACTGGCTTATTGCGTCTTGTTGTTAAGCACGTAACGACGCATCGATTCGTCAGTCGATTTTTAAGGTCATTATACGTGTATGTGAGCATCGATTAATTACGATGTATGCAAATCGTACACAAACAGCCTGTGACCAAATCACCCACAATGCACCTGATACCGTCAGGTTTCGGAAGCTAAGCAGAAACGAGCATGGACAGTGCTTGGATGGGCCAACATCTATGAAACAACTGTTGTGGGCCACTGCTGTGGTGGTGTGTTGTCAGCAGAGGGCAGTGCAGACAAGTCCAAAGTTGTACTGTGCTATGTTGTGGTGTCTATGCTTCCCGCCTACACCAACCCTCAATGACCAGTGTGGTGAAGTGACATGGAGCCCCTCATCCAGCAGTGCTTTGACAAAGTGTCGTGAAATACTGTTACCATGACAGGGCTCATCTGTATTAAATATTCATAAATGTAAATTACATCCCATTTTGCCGTCCCCCCCCCCCCGCCCACTTACCGCTGCCATCCATGCAGGCTTCGCTGCCGTAACAGCATGAACCACCACAAGGACGGGGTCCAGCACCTGGCAGAGGGACGCTGCAAGTACAACTACCAGTGCGACAATCGCGTGTTCACCTGCAAGGTGAGGTTCCCACACCTACACAGACAAAGATCCCTCCCTGTAGCCTACACAGGCTCTTGGGTCAAGTGTTGTTTTAGCGAGAACCTACAAAAGACCCAACATGGCACACGAGGCGGTGGGTGGCCAGCACCACGCCCGACCACCTTTGTCTCTCTAGTGGCGACGTTTACACATCGCACCAGGTATTCATTTGAGGCTGAGTCGACCTCGGGGAGCCCCAGGACCGGTTCAGATAATCGTCACTGGTGTTGACCGTGGGCAGGAATCGAACCCGGTTCGCCAGATTTGTCGTGCATCGCGCTAACTGCTATACTACCGCTCCCCATATGCACACGACTCCATACACGCGCATACCCCAGTGTTCTAGAAACGAGCACGAATCAATGGCTGTAGACGCTGCTCCAGAAGACCAGGTTCAGGCTGCGTTGTTGGATTTCCTCTGGGTTCTGTTGTGTACGTCTCCAACTCTTGTGACTCGGGCGTGGAATGGAGTTTGTGGATTGCTCCGTGATCATTGTGCTACCCGGCAGTGGTTGCGCATGCCTATAATCTGGTACGGTGTGGGCGGGGGATGGTAGTTTTTTTTTGGGTTGTACCGCGTGTTGTTCCCTCGGATGTTAAAGTGTCACTCCATGTGCTGGAAGCTTCTTCCAGAACCGAATGAGAGCAGTGAGATGAGTGCTTTCACCACTGTGCCGCCCAGCTCTATATCATCACGACTTCCCGTGAATTTCGACCGTTCACGACTTGGAGAGTGCAGTGGCGCGTGACCTTTGTAAAGTGCGCAATCGGCAGGTCATAAAGTCCGCGATGGCCTTGTCAATGTAGCGGTGTCATGCATTACACTGTGCTCAGTTGAGTGTGCCGGGCACAGCACCTGTTTGTCGAGTCAGCGCTTGCGTGACTTTTTGGCCTGGGGCGGTCTCCGATGAACAACACTGCATGTCACTGATGCCATGAGAGGCGGTGGTGTTTGGGTAGTAGAGCAGCTGTGGACCACATGGCTGCTGCTCTGGCTAGGATTGCAAGCGAAGAAGGATGCTGGATCTGATTTGCATGTGGATTTGTGTCTGTATCGTAAGAAAATGGACGTAAGAACAGTTTTAGAAGTATAATAATAAAAGGGATTTATCGATAAAAATCCGCTTATACCCCATCCACGCATTAAGCAAATTGTGTGCCTCAGAATCGGTTATGATAAAAAAATGACTCCTTTTCATTGTAATTTACAGACTTTTGTCAATCCACTACTGGATGAAAGCCCTCCCCCACCCTGTGTCAGTCGTGGTGGTTGATGAAGGGGGTCACGCAGGACCAGGTCAGATATCATTCACCGGTGATGTGATGTCGGCTGCGGTTGGGAGTCGAATCACGGATCTGTGGGTTCATCGTGGCATGGCCCAAACAGCTGGGCTACATCTCGCCTTGTTTATGGTGTATACAAATGTCCATCCTGGTCTATCTTTAGCCTATTGGAATAAGCAACACAAAACACACGAGATGGACAATACAAGAGGTACAGTACAAAAAAGACGGTCATTAAGTTTTCTATCAAATTGTGATCTGGAATTGTGACAATTCATCGATTGTCCTGATTATTTACTTGCATTAATACGATTCATGTACAAGTTTTAACTCCCTCGTACGCAAAAAAAACATGATACCGAACACACAGTAACCAAAGCATGGTAACATTACACGGAACACCGCGTCAGATCGTCAGTTTTGTTGGAGTTGCTTCAAGATAACTTTGAGCCAGCGAGTTACACCATAAATACTGTGGTCAAAAGTCAGTGACCCCCCCCCTCACTCGCTCGAAAGAGCACTGGACAATGTTCTGAGCCAATTGTGGAAATTACTCATTCCTTTGGTGGAAGTTGTCTCTTTGTGGCGGCCGCTATTGGAGTCCCACCAGGCGTTGCTTATTTTAGCCAGTGAGGCTTGCTTGAGCTTGGCCAGGTTTTAAACTCGTACTGGCTTTATAGGGGTGCCTGGGTGCTGCGGCTGCTTTGCCTATCGTTTACACACAGACGATTGTGACTCGGCGGGCGAAGTAGATAGTCATGATGTTCTGGAAGGGCTATCAATCTGACATGTGGCACACCAAGAAGAAGAAGATGTGGCACACTGTCTATGAATATAACAATCCTAAAGGGTTAAATGTTTGACTTTGGACCTCCAAAAAGTACAGTCCAGAGGATAGCTCTGTGATATGTTCTTCAGGTGCTAACACGTGTGTAACACGTGTGTCGTTCGGAGATGTACAGCACGACCGCAAAAGGCTACGGAATGGTGGCCCGGAAATCGATTTGTTTCAGTCATGTGGCAGGGTCAGCCTACAGCTTCACATTGCTTTGCTATACTCTCCACATCAACAAGTACCCTGGCAAATGTGGAGTGTGATGATGACGCCAATATAAAGTTGTTATGAGTTCTGCAAGTAGCTGAATATGCAGTAACCTAGCTGAAACGTTTTGTGAATGGCAATGCATTTCCTTGATGTGTTCATGTTTTATTGTTGGGTATCAGATACGCTTTAACTATTTATTTTCTTTCGTATAATATGAAGTTTATTTGATCAATAGGTATTTAGAGTAGAGACCATAAATGCAGAGAGGTCATAACGTTTTGTAACACAGCGATTAATCAAATACCAAATCTAATACATCATGAAAAACCTTAAAGACACATCTGTAAAGGTATCCTCTCCAACTCTGCTGGATTTATACGTGTGTGTATGTGGATGCTGCCGGGGGGGGGGGTAATGGTTAGCACATTGGACCTGCAAGCCAGTCGATTAGCAGCTCGCGTGTCGCCCACCTTTTGCGGCACGTCTGGTCACCCTGGATGAGGAGACCAGATACCCCTCCAGAGCTCCCCCAAGTTTTGGAGGCTCTTTTGCCAGCGGTGACGCAAGCCAGCATTGGCAGGGCTGCACCATAGCAGACTCTGTGGGCTGATTGACATTTGTTGTGCGTTGCTGTGTCTTGCCATTGTACTCTTCTTACGCGCTCATCGCTCATGGTTGCTGCTGTAATCTTTGTTCCACAGCATTGTTATGAGAATGGGAAGGAGGTCATTGTGGTCCCCAAGACATCGGCTTCAAATGAATCGCCGTGGTTCGGCCTCGCGAAGTACGCCTGGTCCGGGTGAGTACTGGCAGTGTCAGTCCTGCTCACAGCGCCATTCCATCATTCCACTACTCTAGTAATTACGCAGCACTTTTAATAATGGGAGTAATAATACTAACGCTAGCATTTATACTGCACTCACAACGTAAAAAAAATATCTTGGAGCGCAGTTTGCTTAGCTTAGGAGACCCCCTAATGTTAGTTCAGCACTATGTGGCACAAGGTGAACACAGCACTGTCCTGCAAGTGGACATCAAGTCTGCCGGTAAGGGGGGGGGGGGCAATGTTGCAGTTCATTGTTCCAATTAAGTAATTATCTGGTAATTTTTCAACTTGAGCATGATATTACCCAGTTCATTACACTAATTTGGCAAATTTGGATAATGATGCCGGCACCCATCACGGTGGCGAGATGTTAACTCCCTCGCCTGGTATGCAAGAGGTTGTGGGTTCGATGCCGACCCTGATGCCTGCACAATTGCAGTTTGCGTGTCTCTCTCTCCCTGTGGTCGTGTGGATTTTTCTCCGGGTCCTCTGGTTATTCCCTCAACATTAATAAACATGCTTTTAGATTATTTGGCTGCTGTAAATTTCCACATGATAAGCCATTTCATTGAGCTATCATTTGTGGCCAGGTCACTTCTGAAAAAGAGCTACATATCTCAGTGGTCCTGACCTGGTAAAATAAAAATGTGCTTTTTTAAAGTGTTTTTATTCAAATAACATTACTGGATTTCTTTTTTTACCTCCACTGATATGAACGGCGTGTATTTATGGTTCATACCCCCACCGTATTGACCCAGGGTGCCGGTGGTCTAAATCCGCAAACCTCTGCAAAAAGTGGAAAACGCACTCCCGCTTGACAGTGCCATGGTCGTATGTGCACACCCTTTGCGTCAGTCCGCTGCTGGATGAGGGCATCCCCTCCCCTGTGCAGGTCGTGAGGGTTACTTGGCCGTACTTGTCCAAACTTCACCACTCTGGTCAGTGCGACTTGGTGAAGGCAGGGGAGCATAAATGTGGAGACATATAAGTACAGTACAGCAATACATTTTGCTTAACTGCTAGGCCCTACGTCAACCTGTTTGTGTGTAGAGGTCACTCATTCGAGTACTCGTCAGGCTTATTCCTCATAGCTTTTTAGAACTGACAAGGTAGGGCACATTCTTATGGTTTATTCATGAGTTCTCATATTTCATTAAGTTAGCAATACATAGCTCGATAACTGCTATGTATGAGGCATGAGTCACCACAAGGCACACCTATGTCACGGTAAGTCACTTAAAATTCTTAAGAGTTTAGTAGAAACACCCAAAGCTTCAAAGGCCAGATGTGTTGACTTCTCTGCCTATTTTGCTCCAACACAGGAGCTCGTGACTATCTCAAGGTGCTGCAGTGTGCGTCAGGAGTGGCCAAATTATGTACCCTCTGGGTCGCATTCCATCACCTTCACGTGGCTAAGAACCACAAGACAAACGTGCACCAAGCAGGTCACGTTAGTTGGTTACACTGGTTGCCTTGGAATTTTTAATCTAGAAAAATCTGTGGGAGTATTCATGTCTGGCTCCGCTGCCACGGACTTTTGTGCCTCATGCCACTCCCACTTCCGCAGATTTATTCCCGTTTCAAGCAGACATACATAAAGAAAAAAAATTTGCTGCATCTCGATCGAACCGCAATTTAACTACACGAGAGCCGCATGGTTTTTCCACCCCGGCATATGGGTGTGTGCATGTGTGAATTTTGCCTGTGACAAATTTCCCCTGGCGACTGAGTGACTTATCAAGATTTAAGGCCATAATTCCATTAAAGGTTTGTTTATTTTACATTTCAGTGCATTGCAGCTCCGACTGGACGTCTGTGAAAAAGAGCTGCATGGCTCATCGGATTCCTCCAGTCTAAATAAATATTATGATTCTCAGAAGAGGCCACGTGAACTAATCACTTTCAACTTATACAAAGAACAATGTCTCACACTCATGATTTAATATCTGTATTGTGAGCGTAAGAATTCGATAATTAATCGATGGATTGTTACACCCCTAGTGTACACGTTTCTTCATTTTAATGTTATCAAACCAAGGCATCGTACGGTGCATTATAAAGCTTGCGGGAGAAACCTGGCACACCGGCCTACACGTCTGCCTTGTTACATACAAGGGCACGCACCCAGGTTCGCTGTGCCTCCTGGCAGTGCTGATCGGTGCCCCTCGTTCATTGTCCACTCGCCGTGTCCCCCGCAGCTACGTGCTGGAGTGTCCCAACTGCGGCGTGATCTACCGGAGCCGCCAGTTCTGGTACGGCAACCAAGATCCCGAGGACACGGTCGTTCGTACGGAGCTGAAACACGTGTGGCCCGGGGTATGTCCTGCTGATCACGTCCACAGCTCTGCTTTTAATGTGCAATAAGATCTGGAATTAGAGTGTTTACTTCACGTATTTATTTGAAGAGCATCTCACCTCATTGCAGAGCAATGACACATTGAAAATATGTTATCATTTGTCACTTAGCCTGTTGGCCTTAGGGAACGGTGGTGAACTGCAGCATTTGTTTAATCAGGCATACCTTTGGACCAGTTTTTTATTTGTAGGGCTCATCAGCAGAGTCAGGCTTGGTGATATCTGTCTGCTAATATGTCTGTCTATAGTTTTCTGGTTAGATTTTATGTCGCTATTTCATTATACATGATGATGATTGCTTGTGTTGCAATCGAAATGTCGTATTCTATTATTTAATTTAATTTATTATTTTATCTTTAGACGTGACTTAACCGAAAGAAACAAATAATAGAGTCAGGCTTGTTCAACCAATACAGCTGTATTGCCAGATGTCATTGGCAAGGGCCATCTACTTAAGCTAGGGACCATTCAGCACAAAACTGTAGAAGAATACAATGTGTTATGCGCTGACATAGAGGATCATGGATAACAAATAAAGAGACGATAGTCCGTATCAATCCATGAATATTTATATAGCGCACTTGTCTTTACCTATAAACGTCATTTTTTGTCCGTCTGGCTGTGTCTGTCCGTCTGTCTGTCTACGCAACTTGCGACGCTTTTAACTCACAAACTGTGGGGTTTACTTTTCTAAAAAGTACCCATATACCACACGATAAGCCCCGGGGTGAGCCAGCGCTATTCGTATTTCACATCCGTCAACTTTAAAGTAGTTAAATTAACAATTTATTACTATACATTTTTATATTACTACGCTGAGCGTGCGCCAAAGCCCGCATCTGCGCAAAACGCTGACGTGGTGGTTCCCATAGCAACGCGCACACACAATCAGTGGGGGCTGGGAATAATTCTCATTCGTGTTAAAAATGCAAAAAAAATACACAACGCTGAGGTTAATTCTTCAAAGTGTGATGTCCTCTTCTCCCTCCCCCACCCCAATGTGTGCAGTTACTACTGTAGGGTCGGTAGATACTATTGTAGAGTTTGTAGTTACTGCAATTGTAGAGCGGGCGGTGGGGGGGGTGTAGAAGCCCAGCCCCAGCCTGCCAAGGTGCCACCTCGGCCGGCTGGGCAATCTAGGCGAGGCCGGGGACTCTGCACAGAACTAGGCCTCACCACAGAAGTTTTGAAATATATTTTCCCTCCGGGCAATGCCGGGTATTTCCCGCTCGTTATCAATAAAAGCATCTCAGGATCGCTTGACATAAAATGAAATTGACACGAATGCCTAACATTCAGGACATGTAAAATAAGACATTTACGTAAAATAACACGGTAATATACTGAGGCAATATAAGTGTCGGGACATATGATGTCACTACTGTGTCGGGACTACGAGCGTAGGGACATATGACGTTACTACTGTGTTGGCTCGGTATGGGTACTGTAGGCGGTTGTCACGGGGGTGTGTCAGGCCGTGACACTCTGCGTGCACCCAACAGGACACGTGACCGGATAAAGGGGGGGGCTACGGGCCCCAGGGGGGAGCTTGGGGGTCACGTGGTTGGGGGCCCGGACCTTCCCGAAGGATTGAGAAGGGGGGCGTGGCCTGGGGCAGAGCCGGCCACGCCACGGGAGTTATAAGCGGGGTGTGAACAGAGAGCGGGGCTGTTCGACCCCGGGATAAAGACGCCATCAACGCTCCTCCAGGCTCCGACCTTCGTCCGTGACCAGGCAGCCCGTTAACCTGCCCTGGTCACATTATGTCGTATTCCCTCCCCGAGTGTTAGTGAGATTAGGAACGGTGGTCACCACCCTGTGTATCACGTTCCCGTTGGTTGTTATGCGTTAATAAAGTGTTGCCTCCAAGTTGAGTGTGCACCTCAATCGAATCCATTAGATAAGTAAAAAAAATAGTTATTTATATATCTGTACTTGACAATAAAGCGATTGGCGTACTGTACTGGGCTCGCGTTGAGTTGCAATAAAAAAAAATGATTGAAACTCCAGTAGATGACGCCGACATACTGAATGAGCTCTGGGTGGTGTAGTTATCAAGACCCCTGCCACTGTCTATTGTCACGGCATCACGACTCCTTTGCAGGCGAACGGCTTCATCCGGGAGAACCACAATGCAGCGCAGCGGCTGCTGGACGGCGTCAACCTGGTGGCGCAGTCGGTGTCGGACATTAGCTCGGGCCCGGCTCGCGCCGTCTCCGACTGGCTCACGGACCAGATTGCGCCGGCCTACTGGAGGCCCAACGCGGTCGTCATCGTACGTGCCCACACACACGCACGCTATACGCAGTCGACAGCGTAACGAGCTTGGGCGCCAAAGCTACAAGTTGGGGCCCCCTTGACAAGCACCATGAGTGACAAATCAAATATTGGGGCCGCACCTGACCGATTGCCGCACCCCCTGAGCTAAAAATGTCGTTACGCCACCGACTGTCGACTCGGCGTTATCCGGGGTGGTGAGGTTAGAGGGTGGGGGCACGGCCACGAGACGTTGTGAGTGTCCGGACACCTCTACTGCTATCGCACCAGATCTGCAATGGGTCGTAGCGCCCTCCAGCTCTTGTTGGCCACTCGCAGCACTCCATACCTGCAGAGCAGACAGGCCCGTACCCGTCTCCATCGGTGTGACGAGGCAAACTGGCTAGACGCACCAGGAATATTTAGGTGTGGCTTAGAGACGCCCACAAACTTTTTGACTCCAATGTTTTCTGCCTTTCAGAAAAGTGATCGACATAAATGTTGATTATGCCAATGATGGAATCTGGAAACATACACAAAGCGGCACAAAAATAGTAGGCTTAGTACTACATTGGAAACAAGCAGTTCTAATTGTATGTAATACAATTACAGTAAATGTGTGTTATCGATAATCCTCCGCGGCACGATTTTTGATGACGAAAATCCTCGCTTGGTGGCGTCGTATCACACACAGGCGTGCCACAATTGCAATAAGCAATTCGAGGAGAAGGACACGAAGCACCACTGCCGGGCGTGCGGGGAGGGCTTCTGTGGCGCCTGCTCGTCCCGCTCGCGGCCCGTGCCCGAGAGAGGGTGGGGGCCGAACCCCGTGCGCGTGTGCGACGCCTGCTTCCAACTCGCCCGGCCCCAAGGTGAGAGCCGAGCTTGCTGCCAGGGAAGCCCCCACGGTCAAGCCACTTCCCAGCACAGCTTGCCTGGGGTATGAATAAGGGGTATGAATGAGAAAATAAAACACCCTGGTGCCCCCCCCCCCCCCCCCCGTATTTTGTGCCAGCAGTCGGATCTGATCTGACCTGTTGGGATGAGGCTCTTCATGGTGCCAATGTGTTGGAGCACTGTGAGCCAGAAACACTGTGATCCTGGATTAAAAATCACGTTTTGTTCACTTGTGATGATATCAAGGCATGCAGCAGCCCTTGCAGTTGCCAACGGAAGGGCCTCTACTCGAGGGAGCTATGGAGACCCTGTGGGGGGGCATTTGGCAAACTCGTCCACGCTGGCCAAACGTCTTAGAAGAGGAGGGAGTACATCCACTGTACACCACATACGACCCGCCGATCGACTCGGAATCAGAATATTTATACTGCAGGAATCCGATGAGCTGTAAAGCTCTTTTTCACAGATGTCCAGGAGTATTCCAAATTATACTTTTGGGCAGACAGAAGTGTGAAGATTTAAGAAACTTGTCTATCATTGCAACTGCCTTGCTGGAAGATGAAATCGAACCGGTGAACTCCAGTGTGCTATTCATTACACCACGACAGCATCCCTATACATGTATGTCCAGCAGAGTTGTAACGGAGACCTCAATAAATATATTGCCAGCCTTTTGTGCAGAACAGAGGCACTTGGGCATGGTTCTAATATGACTATTATCGTTCAAAACTAGTTATTTAATGTGCTTGTTAATAACATTTTCCCTGATATGTATGTCTGTTGAACTTCTTTCGCACCATATGTAGCCAACCATGCTAATTGGAGTCGATAGCCTGGCTGACTACTAGGTTCCCTTGTATTTTGTATTAATTTGTGTGTGTGCATGTGCTGTGGCGGCAAACCCGGTCTGCTCAGAACAAAAACAACAGGCGGAGGGGGGCGAGGAAGACGAGTCGGGCAAGGTGATGGTGCGGAAGGTGGGTGAGGTGGTGCAGAACACGCTGGGAGCCGTGGCCACCACCTTCAACTACCCACTGGGTGAGCACCACAACACGCACCCCCACTGGCATCCCACGTGTGCACCCTGCCACCTTGGCAAAACACACACACAATGAAATTGTTGTGTGCCAAGCATCCCAATGTAGCAGGACTCTCCTGAATAGGAGTCTGCAGACTACTCAAGTATGGCTCTTCTGTGTAAATAAGTAATTATTGTAACATCCTCGCTTGCCAACCTGCGCCTGCTCAGTCACTGGGAGACACCGCTACAGGATCGAGATGCTTATTGCGATGTTGTGAAAAGATTTGTACTCTGCCATTGTTAGTATTGCCCAATAAAGGCATTGCCTGGGTATGAAACGGTGTTCTTGTATAAACTCCTTGTGAGGTGACATTAGAGATGTAGACAATAGATAGAACTGTAATAATATAACGTAAATACAGACAAAAATATTTAAGTTCTGAGAGATAAGAGAATAGATGAGACGGATGTAGGCAAGACGCAAACACGACATTACATGAGGAATACACAAGATGGGGATGAGAGCAATTAATTAGATGCTTTATAATGATTAGGATTTAAATTTAGGATGACATTTCGTTAATGAGTTTGGGGGCCCTGGAGCTACTCGGGAGCCTACGCCTTTGCTTCGTGTTCTCATGCCCGAGCGCCATCACTGCAATTGGGGTACAGCGACGCGATGTTTTTGCACACAGCCATTATTTCCCGACCGTGGCCGCACTTGCTTGCTTCCCCTGCAGGCCTGGTGAAGGACGTGGCGCGGCCAACCTACTGGGTCCCCGACCACGAGATCACATCCTGCCAGGATTGCAACAAGGACATGACCTCAGGGAAGCTCGCCAAGCACCACTGCCGCGCCTGCGGCAAGGGCTTCTGCAACGAGTGCTCGACGGTGCGCCGGCCGGTGCCGTCACGAGGGTGGGACCATCCCGTGCGGGTGTGCAACACCTGCAGCAAGTGCAAGGGGGAGCTCTGAGACAACCACCACCTCCTCTTACTCCACGATCCTTTGACTCTAAACCTCTTGACTTCTGCCTTCCTCCTTCTCCTGCTCTTCCCCCTGCCCACTCACATTCTTGTAACTGTTGGAAGCAAGGGGCGATGTTTGGTTGATCCCCCTCCCCAAGTGGAGAAGTCTGGATGTGTCGTGAGAATGGTTGTGCGGTGACTTTTTCTGTGTTAATGCGATTCAAGAATCACTGCAGGGAACCCCGTGTTTGGTTTCCAATACCCCGTAAGACTCGTGCGTGTGTTTCCCCCGTGTATAAATAAGGGAAGCCAATAGAGATGGATTCAATCAGGGGAATTAATGAGTCTGCGAATTAGGTGGCACATGGTTGCTTTGGGAGTCAACTCATTGGGGATGCATTAGTTGTTTTAGAGTTGTGGTGGAATAATTGCATGGCTGGTTTATTTGGGAGATTATCATCTTTCTTACGAGGACCATGACTTTGCTTCCTTCCTATTGCAGCCCATCGATCGCTTGCTAAAGAGGACCGCAGTTGCACAAAAGGTAGAACTGCAGCTCCGCTTAATTGCAGGGACTTGAAAATAATTCTCAGAAAGGGGGACGTCGCTTCGTATTCAGGGAAGTACCACTGACGTGATGGAACTTGGCTCTGTAGTGGGCAGGAAGCCAATGATGCTTGCTTTCGTGAAGACGGCTTTGTAATAACTGCATTTGCTAACAGTTGTTGAGCAGAGAGTGACCAAGGATGATGACTTGGGAGGGTGATAATCCCAGTGGATAGCCAAACATTTTCAAAATCACTCACCATTCACATTGCCACTGACACTTACCAACTGCATTTCTTTACCTCTTGTCATCTGCGGTGTGACGAGATCTGCCTACTTTTTATCCAAACCAAACAGCCTCTCTGAGCCGTCGTATCTTCCAAGTTGTGAGGTTGATGTAGGTGCTTGCATCGATTGCAATTTAAGCTCTTCCTGTCCTTATGCGTCGCCTCTCCCTCCGACTCCTCCCTTTTGCAGTTATGTCTCTTTAGACCAACTTCGCTTTTTCCTTTGTTGGCTGCGACAGATTGACATCGGTATGACTAAGTTTCACACCGTTTTGACACCAGCAGACAGTTGATCATCTGTATACATGTAAACAAGGAAATAACATTATTTCTACAAATTGCACTCATCCTAGGCTCTGGGCACTCTACAAAGCACGATAATGCAATGTGGACATTTTTACTGCTTGTGCAAATTGCATAGACATAATGCACATGAATCTTAAGTCCATTTTCATCAAGATAGTTATTCCTAAACTCAAAATTGCTTTTATCGGGTGTTGTCACAGACATTAGAGGTCAGTATTGTATCTCCTCCCATCATTCACTCAACACTTGCTTTTTCCTGTCTTCCTAATGTGGAAACAATATTGAGACGAGTCAAATAAATCAAATGCGCTTGTACGAGATAACCTAACATGTTGTTACGTAGCAAGGGCCGTGGTTTTGTTATGTATGTTGAACTTCTTTCGCCCCGTATGTAGCCAACCGTGCTAAAGTTTAAATGGATATGTATTATGTAGTCTATCATTGGTGTGAATGTCTGTTGGCAACCCCAACAATACAAAACACCACACCCCACAGTGCTATTCGAGTGAATGGACATGCTCGTCAAGTGATTAGTGTTGGGAAAGACTGGCAGGTCATTTATCCAGTCGCCATGGTACCAGGATTTTTAAAGTACATGAATCATCATACCAGCATTTATTGTTTAAAATCTGAACTGTGTCAATTTATGCAAAGTCTGAGCCAGGTTTTGCAATGAGTAGACATCAGCTGTGCCCACTATGATGAGCACAAGATAATTGCAATGATAGCATTACATCTTCAAAATCCAGTCTGGCCCATGAAGCAATGTATTATGTATTTAATGATTGATATTTCTGCTTTCCCACATGGTGAACAACTCAGTTCACTCTGCAGCTGACCCACCTATGGGGCTAATTCATAATATTTTTCGAGTATCATTTTATCTTGTTATCAACGGCTAACGAGACGCTGATGATGACCATACCATTTCAGCTAAGCTGTTTTAGAGAATGGGGGTACATCTGTGGGTTATCTGACCTCTAGGAAGTAACTCCTCTCCATCCCTATACAACCTCAAGGATTACATATCTAAAGCCTTTAGAGCACATGCCCAGCGTCCGACCCTGTCATTGACAATCCGCGAGCGGCGACTTAGTGTTGGCATGCGTGTGCTTTGCATTTCTTTCCCTGTTTAGTAGTTCACAACTTATGTGCATAACCCAGGCATACCAAGCACCACAGGCCGTGGAAGGGAGACTTCAAATGATCACATTTGAAGTTTTAAGACAGTCCTACCTGGACCCAGCAGCTGTTAAGTGGGGTATATATAAAAACCACGCAAAGACCCATTTTTGCTTGCACAAATATTTTATTTGTGTGTCGTGCTGTCTCGATGTGGGGACAAGCAATGGGTTTGCTTCATTCACTTTAATTTAGCAGCTCTGCAGTAACTCTTAGCACTAGCTTTCAGAAGACGTAAAGTCGGTTTGTGGGAAGTCCCACGAATCGGGGGCTCTTGTACGAGGTGACGGGTTCGTCGTCCAACTTGGTGCTCTTCTCTAATGATCAGATTTCTCTCTGTGACTTCATCTTGCAAAGACCCCATGGTCACAGTGTGATCACGAGCACCGCTTCAATGTCCAGCACGTCATCACTATGATGTATTGTCAATCACGGTAAACTGTAAACAAATTGTATGTTCTGGAAGCAATCTCTTTCATTTGCTTTGGGGGGGGGGGGGGGCTGTGATTTTGTAAGATAATTGTAGTGTATCTATATTAGCGTTCATGAGGATGTACTTACTATATATACACATTGCGTTCTACCTTTGTCCTTTTTCAGGTGAAATACAATAAGATGCAAATGTTAAGATAGAATTACTATACAACACAAAAATAAGTTAATGGTTACCTGCTATGAAGGCGAGACCCCAGATTAAGTGGTAAATGATACGCACCTTGCATTGTTAGTGAATTAGATTTCCTTTAACACGCGAGTTCCGTTGCGCAAAAAAGGCACACTTTAAATTATTAGTGAAATATATGTAAATTAATAACCTCTGAAATATATTTGAGACCTTTTGCTGTTTGTAAATTGGATTTCGAATTTGCCACTCCTTATTCAGCAGAATGATGAGCCCGATGACCAATATGGGTTACCAGCCAATACATTTGTTTTGCCATCTCATCCTAGAATATCATCCATCAGTGCAGCAGAGAGGTGAGCGACAGACTTTTGAAGAATGTTGAATCACAGCGACAGGATGGCAAGCGACGTTGCCGTTACATTTTCACAAGTGCTGAATTTTGGTCGTGGCAATTTCAATGGCGTGTGTTTACACGAGTAATGTACCCGTGTAGATGTTTATTTTCTCTTTTCATTTTACAGTTTGTCATTTAAACAAAATGTTTAGCTTATTTTAGTGCTCATTGTTTAAACCAATTCATCATCATTCATCGACTCAAAGCCTATCAACAACGCGAAACTTTCAACATTTAACATTTCCATCAGCATGTTTTAATAAACTAACCTGCAGCCCTGCATTTCCATTATCTTAATCTTGGGCTAATTTTTTTGTTGGGTTTGGCATTAAAATAAAAAGTGGTTGATAGGCATGTATTTAAAATCAAGTCCAGCATTGAAGCTGGATTCACTGCCAGGTCTCTTCATGTGTGGCCCCCCAGTTGTAGGTTTATCAAATTAGGATTCTTTTTTCTTCACTGTCAGTAGGTTTCATGAATACACCATCCGTGTTCATACGAGGTACTGGTATGGAGCACAAAAACCTAGCATTCGGTCACGAATACTTAATTTCCTTATCAACTAAGGAGTTTAATTTGCGACAAACTCTAATAAAACTTCTCAGATGCACTATTATACAATTTTAAGCTTTTAACTTGTCAAAAGTGATATTTTACAAGTTCTTGTCACTTCCAGGTGGAAAATTAAAAAAAATTACAAACTGGTTTTTCTGTGTCTTTTCTTCCTAAACATGTAAGATAAATCATTTATCTATGTACAGTGATGTAAATATTTCCACAATAATTTTTTTACAGGCTGTGAGTCTACATGATGCGGTGTTTGTTCATAAAAATGTAAACTGAAGCCAAAAATGTGGGCAAAATCAATCTTGCATTGCATAAACACAACTCCCTGGAACACAAAGCAAATTTTAATGTGCAAATGGTTGAAACTAATTTTTTTTTATTCCATACAACTTCAAATCAAGAGCAAGGTAATTAATACTCGAATAATCTACACCAGATTGGACAAGCTTTGATTTTAAAAAACAGGGATACTGACAGGATGAAGAATTTAAAAGATGGAAACAGTTTTGTCAGCTGATTTGTCTTAACCGCCAGAACAAACTGAAGGGTTAGGATTTTAAAGATTTACAGTGAAACTTGGGTGGGGATGGAGCCATTACAGGAAGAAGTAGGAACGAGAGAAAGGGAAAGCACCAGGTATTCACTTTATGCCAACAGTCCATGAGATAAGCTGGATAAACAGATGTGTATCAATGGGAACAAACGGCTTCAGGATTGGAGGAAATTAGGTTTGTGACAATACCAAAAAAGTGGAACTAATTGTATTACGAATATAAAACAATTGGCTTAAACTATTAAATATTAATCAATAGAATAGTAAAATGAATAAATAGCAGAAGAGCAGGCAGGGTGGGTTCTGGAAGGAAAGGCAATCGGGACACAAACATTAAACCGGAGGCTGGTCATGGATGAGTGTTGAGAGCGTGTAACACGCTTGAGATCGCCCCTTGCCGACACCAAATCGGTAAACTGTCCAAGACGAGCTGTGGGAGACTGAACAGGATGGGATTTCGCTGTGGCCAGGAATATAATTTGAATGTTACCTGTGACTGGGATCATTCAGGTAGCCAAGTTCATTGTGCAGTAGGCTCCCCACTGCACCCTGACTTCTATGCCTATGAGGTATGTACATGCACGTCGCTAGTTTTTCAGGGTTGTCTTTAAAAACAGAATTGTGTTCCGCAGCGGTTTTTGAATCACCAGCCACGTACAAACATTTTCAACAGGGTGCGCACTGGAACACGAAGAGTTGTCTCACCAACCTGCCTGTGGCAACAGCAGGACGCGATGTCAATAGCTATAGTGGAAGAGGCGCTGGCCGGCGGCCACGAGCAGACCAGGCGCCCCATGGGGGCCACCGAGACTCGGCATCAGTGCCACGCTCGGGGCGGCTTTGGTGCAGGACACGGGCACGGCAGACGGCATGGTGCGGAGGAGGAGGCCGTCGCGAAGCCGCCAAAAGCGCGTGGAGTTGTCCTGTCCGACTGAGCGATGCGCAGATATAGCAGCAGCAGCGGACAACGGCAGAATGGGCAACAGTTATCTCGGCCACCTATCCCCCCTTCTGAGCCACCCAACAGTAGTAACCAAAGGTATGAGCAGCACGAAATAAGAATTATAGAGGTGTCGGCAATCTGTGAGAGCAGCAGCAAAGCAGCAGGAGAATCGGTTATTATAATGACAGACGTGCACATGCACAAAAATATGATTGTATTCAAAAAGACATCTCCAGTATAGACTACATAATCTGTAAGAACAAGTGCTGTTTACGAGCTACTTTTAAGGCTGGTGCAGAGCACAAGGGGTTGGTGCGGCCAACACCACGCTGGACGACCTGTGTCCCCTCAGTACCGACATTTAAACACATTTCAGGCCAAGTCGATCCAGGGTAGGCCTACGAAAATATTAATTATGACGCACTACTGGCATTTGCCATCGCTATCGCTTGGAAGTGAACCTCAGTTTAACACTGACAAGGGCACGAGTGCATTCACAAATGATGAATGTCCACTTGGTGACTTTGGAGCAGCCAGTCTAGCTGTTCAATCAACGCACAACAATAGGATATTCTCATACACTACAAACTATGATGACCTGTGCACTATGCCTGTGGAGTGCATCTCACCACACCCTGGCACTCACGGACAACTTCCTGTTCCAAGGCAGCTTTACAACTGCTCTGCACTCCCATGCGTTTTCGTTTTACACAAAAACACGACATCCCCTTGCCATCGGGCATTGGGATGTTTTGAACACTGCAAATACAAATCTTAGCCACCCATCCCCCTAAGTCACTCATGCATCAATGCCTTGGATGAGTAAACATCTCTCCTGTGTATTCCACACTGAAGAATGCGATTTGACAAAGTGCTCTACGTGGGTGTGTGTGTACCGGCCACGATGAAGTTCTCGTCGTCGCTGACATGCAGAGGGAGGATGGCGTGCTCGTTGTGATGCCCATGGTACTCAAGCACGCTTCTCTGCGTCCGCACATCCCACAGTTTGATCTGAATGTACAGGCGAGGCAGGAGGGCAGAGGTTTACGAGGGCGCGAAACATCCATGAGCCTCCCGAGCCCAATGTGTCTTGCATTACCCTCGGCCACCCAGCCCATAAGCTACAAATTCCACTGAGCTGCCAAGTCAGCCACCCATCCCTCTGAGCCACCCATCCCTCTGAGCCACCCATCCCTCTGAGCCACCCATCCCAAGCTCCCCACCCTTCTCAGGCACCCATCCCCCTAAGCCACTCATCCCTCTAAACTACCAGAGCCACCCATTACACAAAGCGAGACTAAGTCTGTGAAACATAGCGCCTTCGTGATAGCATCGTGCTATAATGGCACGAATACCAAATATATTGATGATTCTATTTGATCGCCAAACGTGGCCTTTTAACTTTGAGTTTGCTTTCCACTTGTGGTGCTTCACTGCATCGCATGCTTTCAGATGCGCTTCTGCAGCTATCTGGAACAAGCTTCCTTCCGACAGTAGAAGCCACTGGAGCTACGCACTTTTAAATCTAGATTGAAAATCATTTCTTGAGAACTGTTTTTGTGATAATTGGTTTTTTACCCTTCTATCTGGCAACAAAACTGACACCTTTTTACAAGGAGTCATGTTTGCATAGACCGCAATACCTGCAGTCATAAATACAAACAAAAGACATAACTCTGATAATGTGCACTGTCCTTGCACTATCAGAGTTATGTCTTTTGTTTGTATTTATGACTGCAGGTATTGCGGTCTATGCAAACATGACTCCTTGTAAAAAGGTGTCAGTTTTGTTGCCAGATAGAAGGGTAAAAAACCAATTATCATATTTTTACTGGCAAATGAGGTTCCCATAGAACTGTTTTTGTGTTTATTTTATTGTCCTTCCCCCCACGCATCTCCGATTATCACGGTTGGCTACATACGGTGCAAAACAAGTTCAACATACACACACACACACAGCGCACCTTGCCGGCCATGTCACTGGCGAGCAGGTAGTTCTCATCGGCGAGCGTGCGCAGGGCCACGATGGCCGACTCGTGCCGGAGTAGCGAGCGTCGCCGTCGCGAGCCGTTGGGCCCTGTCCCGTCCCGCAGGTCTGCCCGCCACACCTTGCCCGACCGACAGCCGCAGTACAGCAGCGGGCTCTAACGGGCAGAGGCGGCACGTACGTACACATACCTCTTGGTTAGAACAGACCAAATGTGTTGTTATTTCAACCTCGGTTTAACACGTAATGATAAAACACAGACATGGGAACAGGACTCGCTCTGTGTCTTTGTGTGTCTCTCTCTGCATGTGTGTCTGCCTATGCTGTTCCCTTGTCTGTGTTTTATCATTCATTCTTACCTGATGATGGTTGCTTGTGTTGCAACCGAAACGTCGTATTCTATTATTTTTTTATTTTCTACGTGACTTTCCCGAAAGAACCAAAGAGTAATTCCTGCAGTCACGAAGGCGTCGGATCTAGTTTTCAAGATGTATTAAACAAAACATCAATGGTAATGCTTTTGTGTTTGTGCGTGTGTGGGCGTACACACACCTGCTCTGCAAAGCACTGTGCCAAGACGTCGCTGTGTGTGTGGATGGTCTGCTGGTGCCCGGTAACAACATCCGTCACCACCGCCTTCCCCGAGCAGCCTAGATGGGTGAACACAGAGAGGGGGACATCTGCCATCTGGCTTGGACAGGAAGTATTCTTTAAGCCATCCGCTGCACGGCAGGCGTTTGGCTCAAACTCCCTCCAACCTGTTGGTCTTCAGCTTTATTCTTCTTCGTTTCACGGTGTGGATCCCCCGCTGCCTTCAAGTTATTCAGCAACATTCACGTTTCTGCCTCTTGGCCTCTTTCCCAGAACTTCCTTCATCAAGCTGTCACCTCTGAGAATGTGCCTCCCAATCCACATATCTTGCTTTCTAGATAGTTCTAATTAGACTTGTCTCCTACTGAAGCTGCTCTGGAATTCCCTCATTTCTCTTTCTCTCCAAATTGTTTTCTCCATCCCGTGTCACAAACCACAGCTAAAGACTTTACAGTCTTTTAAGAACACTGCGGAAAGCCGTCCCTTTTATGCCGAGTCGACCTTGGGAGAGATCCGAACAAAGGATAAGTATGCAATGTAGCTATTGTTTATTTTTTACTGCAAACATGTCAGTAAGTAAACCAATCACTTTAAGAAGTAATACATACAGATGACACGTCCTATATCTTCACCCCTGTCCAGTTGTTTTAAGTTCTACTAGAATCACTCCTACCCCATTAACCTGGATAATTGAGAGTTGACTGCATAGAGTTCTATTAAAGTAGAACATCTGTAAGTGTTGCATCATGCCAACGGGATAGGATCACCTGCACTGAAGCAGTGGTTGTGTTGAGGATGACGGCCATAAACGCAGGAAAAAGTCAGGATGGTGAAGTTGAAGATTGCATCAACGCCTGTGGAGTGAGAGAGAATCATCGAGGAATCGTCTGGCCTGATTGTCTTTAGCAGGCAGAGCAATACAGGTCTCAAAAGCCTCTTATTTAGGAGGTCTTGCTTCGGAGGAGCATTGATTGGTTTGCTTTTGTGTTACTTGAGCGTGGGAGGAAACCTAAGAGCATGGCAGGCGACTAATCCACACCGCCCCATTCCCATAGTTACAATAAATGCGCGGTTGGCACGATTAGCTACATACGATGCAAAATAAGTTCAACATACATCAAATTGTGTAATATCTAGAAATTACAATATATGCAAATTATATTAAGATAATTTATTTACAATATATAATGGTATGAGATAGAACGAGGCAGGCAACACAAATGCCACAAATCAAAATTGCCACAAGATATAAGACAACACATTTTCTATATTCTCCAGATTATAAAACACCACAAACTTTGGAGCCATGTTTTTTCAAATATATATTTTAAATCGGGAGAATATGGTACGACAAAGAGCCATCTTCTATAACAGGATTATGAAGATGCCAATTTAAATTCGGGAGATGTCTTTCATAAGATGATTCTGAAGAGCTGGTGGGTGTCATCTCTCCTCTGGGTGATTATGTATTGCTCTGGAAAACCATCTACCGGAAGATGATTCTGAACTCCCGGTACTTAAAACATCGAAAAAAAAATATTCTCTGGATAAGACGTACTCCCAATTAAAATACAGGGAAGACATAACATTTTATCATTCTGAGAATACGCTATTGCATATAAACATGATGTTAAAATTCCAGCAGGTGTATGGGGTTAATTCTGTACAAGCAGAATCAATTAAAGCAGACGCGGCTGACGAGCAGGACCTGTGCCTTCTCCGGTGAAATACGAGACGGGCACCAGCTCCACCGACGCGTGCATCGCACCGTCACTCACCGCCACTTCATTGCGAGCAATTCTGAACGATACAGGCGAAGGTCAAGGAAGTGAAAGTGCACGGCGTGAGCGGTGAACAGCTAACCAGTGACACTCGTTTTGGAGGGGAGTGGGGGCAAATAACAGGGTTAGGCCTATGAAGAGAAATGTCAATGTACAGTAATACTCGGGTTTACTAAACTTACTAAAACTAAGCTCTTTATTTCACCAATGAAGCCCCCCACTGAGCTGTGTAGCTCTTTCTCAGAAGTGACCTGGGCACAGATAATAGCTCAACGAAGTGGCTGATCATGTCGACATTTATAGCAGAAGCCAAATATTTTTAACCACCCATCCAGAGCCTGTGCCTCAGCCAACCTCGTTGCACCATCTCCAAGGAGGATGACTTCTTGGGTGCATCCCCTTCCTTGCCTGCCACTCAGTAGTTGTTCTGCCATCAGCCATCATCCTCACTAGCGACATGTCCGGCCCAAAGCCACTTAGTTTTATTCACAGGTAAAATTACATCTGTAACGTACATGTTCCTAATCCATATACTCCTCTTCGTCTGTCATTGTAGTCCCAAGAATGTATCTTTCTATGAACTTATGTTCCATATACTAACCCGTGTCCATGTTCCTGATCAGGCAATATGCACTAATTAAAACAGTCTAATTTAGATGCTTTGAGCTTGTTTAAATGGAAAACTACTTTGACTTCTATGTCAATGTTTGACGACCTCACTGGAACGAGCTGCACTCTGTTGTTGTTCAAGAGCAGTGTCAAGGCTCGGTGTCCCAGCTCCCACGATCACGTGACTCCGCAGTGACTCATTGTACTACTCACGTACCATTTCTCTACAGCAGTAAACAGAAACTGTAACCAGAAACCAGGTCAGGTAGCAAGGAGAGTTATAATAGGTGTTTCTGAATGGTGCACAGGTTCTCGACAGACAGACAGACAATTCAACTCAAGTCCTGTGCAACGAATGCTGCTTATGTTCCAACAGCATGTATAACATGGAATTCTGGCAAAGGCATTAAGCATGCAGTCATCCCAGTGGAGTCCCAATTTACCCTGCAGACAACGGTCTGTGTTGAACCGCTACGGAACATCGCACGGCAGGTGCGTCGACCTCTCACCTCGATGGACGATTACCAACAGCCCACAGTGCGACTGCGGTCACCAATCTCAAACCATGGCCCACAAAGGAACACTGCTGCCCAATTCGATCGGTTCCACACAACTCAGACATGACTTCAACCGAGAAGATGGATGCAAAATGTAGCTATCTTTGGAAGGACGTTGATCAACCAAGTACAGTGATACCTCGGTTCACGAACTTAATTCGTGAACTGACTCTGGTCATGAACCGAATTGGTCGTGAACCGAGGCACATTTTCCCATAGGGTTCAATGTAAATCCGGTTAATCCGTTATGACCTGTTTTTTTGGTTTTTGAAGCACAAAAATATGAAACAAATGACAATACACATTACTGTAGTACTGTACAGTATAGTAATGTATAAAAAGAGAACACTAACCTTGCTTGAGATGACTTCTGGCATGGAGGAAGGCAGGTGGGAGGCGGGTGGGAGACAGTAAGCACTCAAACGGGTGAACTGTACAATACAGTAAGTACAGTATTGTACAGTACAGTAGTACAGTACAGTACTGTATGTGCTAAAAAGCACACCAAAAATCAAAGTCACTGAAAGTGTCTTCACAGTACTCACAGTACTTCTTTCTGTGTCTCTTCTTCTCTCCACGATCTTCCTACAGGAAGTCACGACCATGTGACAGCCTGGAAATAGCATTAAAATGGCCGCGGCTCCTGTTCGTGAACCGAAGCGGAGTTCGTGAACCGGAGCATATTTTTATGAAATTTTCTGTTCGTGAACCGAGTTGTTCGTGAACCGAAGCGTTCGTGAACCGAGGTATCACTGTATAGTGTTAACTGTTGTGTTGGCCGATTCTCTGAGTTTCATTACATTTCTAAATGTTGCTAAGTTTTATATCTTTTTTTTGTCTCTATCACCTTTTTCCCTCTGTAAATTTCACCCCCACCCTCTCGCCCGTTGCAGCAGCCCCCCCTCCCCCCTCCTCGGATTAGCCGGTCACCCACCCCTACCCTCTCTGCGATTACATGTACTTGCAAATTCCATCCCTCGTCCCGCCCACTTACCCTTGGGTTGTACCCACCACAGACGTCTATAACCTTTGGTTGAGGTAGCTCTCTCGCTACATTTCCTCCTCAGCAGTCCACCTGCTGTATTCTTTCACCTGAAGATGATGGCTTGTGTTGCTATCGAAACGTCGTGATCTTTCAGTTATTTTTTCTATCTATGTCACTTTACCGAAAGAAACAAAGAGTATAAATTCCTGCAGTCACGAAAGCTTAAAATCAGCATTTTGTTTATTCATCGGGCAACTGCTAAAGTTATCCACTGGCGCACTCATCCCGACATGAGCATATGAACATACAACTGACACCATTTCCACCCATCATAAATAATCAAGATTAAACCACAATGTATTGTGTAGTGACAAAATGGTCCTCACTTTGTAATAATGGGTAAAGGATACAAAATATGAGAGTCCTTCCCATTGAACGATGCCCAACTCATGGAGTTTAGCTGTTGAGGCAGACAGGCAGGCAGACAGACACGCGCACACAGCAACACGTACACAACAATGTGAAATTATTTTGCTCAGCCTCAGACACAAAGCTTATATGGGTATGTACTAAATAACACATTTTTTTTGGGATTGTCTTCCTTTAAATAAAACGATCATGATACATATGTAGAAGGTGAGAACCAATGAAACCAAACTCTCTTTTGCAAGTTAAGCACAATTCAATATTTTTTGGTCACATGGTCCCCGAGTTTTCTATAGACACACGAACGCTCCAGAATGCTGCAGTGCACGTGGCCAATCAAGCGCTCCCTTGGCGACATCCCTACCTTGCAGGGAGAAGCCTTGAGCAGACCGTATATCTTGGTATGGAGCTTGCCCTCCCGACAGGACAGGTCAAAGAGCCCATACTTGTAGTGGGTGTGCTCGTTGTACAGAGCGAAGATGCGCTCCGATTTTGAGTCGAGCTGTAGCAAATAGGACGTGCCAAGTCGCGTCATACCAGCCACCGCGAATGTGGATAGGGAAAAAACGTTCCTTATCAAGATAGGAATGGTAGCTTAGTCACTGTAATAGTCCCAACAAGAGTGGTCAAACAACAGTTGCACAGTGTGACCTGCAGTTAATGCACCCTGTACATTGCACCATGACTGTACCCATACGGACATTTTTATTCACCCAGAAAAGTGTTAATACATCTGACAAGATTTATTTCAGGAAGGTGCGAAAAGGTTTCGCTAAATTTGGCCAATTCCTTTCGTATGAGGAATCTGAAATTCCGAGCAAGTCTACATTAGTAGAAGAGATAAACCTCTTAAAACGGAACATGGGTCAGCAAACCTACTTGCAGTACTGCATAATACGAGCATCACTTTGTTGATCGGCTGGTGAGTGTTACTACACACACAATAACTCAAATCGCTCTCTGTGATTCACAAATACAGCATCCAGATTACAGGCATGGACTGCAACCAAAACCATCAGAGTGATAACTTCGCCTGACTCCAGAATCATCAATATTTTCCCTTCATTCATAGAAAATTGGTGTTGCCAAATGCCTGGCCTGCACACGGCCTCCTCGCTGCAACTTTAAGCTTCTCATTTACGAAGTTAAACAAACAGCATGAGGCAGAGCTCCAACAGCGGTTAATCCTGGACCCAGAGGACAGCTCACCGGACCACTCCGTCACCGGTAACGGGGCAGCCGTACCTCCAATAGCCCGAAGTCGCCACTCACGGAGTGCACCACCCGCCGCTGCATGGCCACAAGCTTCAGCTCGTGCATCAACCTGCATGGGAGAGGAGAGGTTACCAAATGCGTGAATGAGGCCCGTCAAAACCACTAGATCACTGTATTACTCAAGCGGTTAATTAACCAATAATAGAGCTTAAAAGTAAAAGTTTAATAGCCTTAGCCGATGACCAAATCACACGGAATGTGCCCGATCTCGTCAGATTTTGGAGCTAAACAGGCTTGATCCTGGATAGTGCTTGGAGGGGTGACCACTATGCATAAAGAAGTTATCATAATAGATAGGGCTTGCAGAGCTACACAATGAGCAGCAGAGGTTGAGAGCAGAAAAATCCCTTGTCCTGTACTCCGATGCTTCCACATCTACAGCTCCACACCTTCACCAACCCGTGCTGACCAGCGTGGTGAAATATGGTCCAATAACGCTCACGGCCGGCACAGGGTTTAGAGAGGACCTCAGCCAGCAGTGGATTCACAAAGGTGCCGTACAAAGTTGAACGGACCTGCTGTAGGATCGTGTCGAGTGGAAGCCAGCTCTTCGCTCGTTGAGCACCCTGGTGACCGGCACTCCATTTTGAGGGACCTCGCAGGGAGAAAGGTTAAGACACGCACACGCAAGAGTCACAAGCAGCGGTGGATTTACACCAGTTGGAATCATTCACATGGCCGTGTGATTCATGCCACATGTATAAAACCAGCAGATGGAACGTGGCCATTATTTGCAAATGAGCTGTAGGCAGCTCAGCTGAGCTACAAAGAGAAGAAAACTGACCACGTCACTCATTAACACTGCATTGTGAAAACTGGCTACGGTTATAGGGCATTCGGTATTCTTCAGAGTGAAGAGTCCGAAGAATGGATATTGCATCATGAAACAAAAGCGTACAACATGTTTAAAGTGATCATGCAATGTGAATGGTGAACAGCGTGAATGTTTCTTTATCCTGCTTGTGTACCATTCCCAATGTAGTCCCTCAATCTTTGATTTCAATTGCACTCCTCAATGTAAATACAAACTGTTGTCTCAGGTATCCTGTTAATGGTAATTTCAGTTTTAGAATCATGATTGTAGTTTTACAAATTGATAATTTACCTTTCATTCTACAGTTTTGGGTAAGTAAGCAGGTGAGAGCGGGTGAGCGAATGAGCAAGTGAGCGGGTAAGTGAGCAGGTGAGCGGGTGAGCGGGTGAGCAGGTGAGCGGGTGACCATGGGTGGGCAGTTGACCCTTACCCTGTTGGTGCTCTCATCCTGCTTGAGCAGCTGCAAACGCTGGCGCTCCTTCTCTCGTGCGCAAATGCTCTCCGTCGTCAGGGGGTTGCAGTTGTTGTGGCCGGGCAGCAGTCGAAAGTAACGGTTCTTCTCGCGGTCAAAGTAGAAGCCTGGGAGTTCTGAAACAATTACAAAGAACTACCGTGAATTTTAATATGAAAAATCCAGGATTATATGGGGAAAAAAATTCAAGGTTATTTTTTTTCGTAAATATTTAATTTTCAAAACATATACAAAATGTTTTCGTACATTTGCAAGTACAGCAATCCGTCGCCAGACGCAAACTTGTCAACCACGGAATTCATGTATACACGGTTTACTATCTGTGTGCCCCCATAAGCCCCTTGTGCTTTACCAACGGCGGCTTTGCCTACCGCGGCCTTTTCTAGGAACCAAACCCCCGCAGTTGGCGAGGGATTGCTGTCGTAATTTTTGCACTGCCTTGTTTACAACTTTGGACAACTCTTGAGATCAATGTGGCCAGTATACAGTATGGTAAATCAATGCACAATGTTACACTTCAGTTTAGTTCACTCATCTCAGCACATTATAATTTAATTGTAGCATTTTTCTGTTAATCCAGTCTAATGTAGCCATCGGTGTTCTACTTTTAAAATAGTGAATAAAGAATGAGTGGCAAGCAGTCAAAAAATCTTAATAGCGTATGAAGGTGTACGATCTGGTGTGAGGTGAGCAGCCGATTGACTATAAGTGTCTTCTCTGTGGTGTGAGATCTTTCAGGGTTATGGCCATTCCCTGACAAGGTGTGATATTTTGCTATCTTGGGGAGTTGTGACAACATGTTTCATCACCTTTTCACTTTGATACTCTGATAGCACAACTGACATGCAATGAGTAGAAACAATCAAAAAGCATAGTTTGTCAGAATCAGAATACTTATTTAGACTGGAGTAATCCGATTAGCTATGAAAATCTTTTTCAGATGACAAAATATAACCTTCAGAGTAGAGTAAATTCAGCTTCCACCAAGGTTGTTCGTTTGCCTATTAGACATGGACGTACGAGTTTGCTATACAAAGACATAGGCAAGAAAAAGTAAAAAAGTTAATAATATGATCCAAGCTGTATAACATTATAATTGAATATGTGGCAGCTGCAAGTTTATTCCGCAATCCTCTAACGCGCCCACTAGAGTGTGCTTTCGTACTGTGACCACCACCAGCAATGAATCTAAAGGACAGAATTGCATGTACAGTTTGTGACCTACAAAAATGAATTTGGAATATGCACAGGATGGAATATGCTTTAGCTACCGAAAACCTCTTAACTCTATCCCAATCATAGGCAGCCGAGATATTTGCAATGCCACTCACTTGCTGTAATGCCATTTCCGAGCCTCCTCATAGCACAATAGATTTGGGAGTTTCAGAAATCTTTACGATCCCCCGACCCTTGTCTCCAAAACAATGGATTAGAGGTGTGTGCATGCCTCCCACGATCAGCTCACTGCAACAGCGGGCATGTTCAGTCAGTGTGGCCAGCACGGCTAACCGAATATACAAAAGCCCCTTTTCCACAGCCAATTACTTTAGAAAGCTATTGCTGGCCACTCCTGACTCTTACTCCTATGTTTTTTTTAACCAGATAAAGTCCACTTAGATACAGAGCTCTCTTTCAGAAGTGACCTGGCCACAAATAATAGCTCAACGAAGTGGCTTATAATGTGGAAATGTATAGCAGCGAAACACTCTAAAGGTATGTTTCTAAATGTGGAGGGAAAACTGGAGGACCCAGAGAAAAATCCACACGACCACGATAACATGAGAACATACAAACTACACATATATAGGTGTCAGGGTCTGGCTCAAACCCACGACCTCCTGTATGCTAGGCAAGGTAATTAACATTCCGCCGCCACAGCACCCCCGGCATTGACCTGGTGCGTCGCTCGTGTCCCCCGTCTGGGCCAGCTGTGAGACGGCAGCTGCTGAAGACGTGCCCTCCCCATGTGCTTCACTCGGTCGGTGTCGGTGTCTCATCCTGACAAGAGAGGGAACCCACAATCATCCCTCCTGTTGATACCAGGGCAATCAATAATGATCAGATAAATCAACTTTCATTCTCTAGCTCAGAAAAAAAAATACATTTGTTAGTCCATCAGCCTATTGGCCTTTTAAACTTATATTAAACAACAGAATATATTTAACAACAGAATATGTTTAAGCAAACTCTGTCCCTGTTTTGACATTCTGGGTCTCATTAGCAGTCAGCCTTGGTTATCAAATACGTTTGCTTTACCGTGTTTTTGGTGTGAGCACTCGCTAGCAATGGGATCCGTGACTGTGAAAAATAAATCAATTTTCTACAACTAAAGTTTATTCTGAAGCAAAATTTTTATGTAGCCAAACTGTAGTTCAGTTCTCAAGCTGTCAACCGCTTAAGGGTTCAAACATCAGCCAGGGTGAACCCAGTGGGTTTTGGAGTAAAATATCTTCCCACAAGTAACTTCAAATGTGGTTGCATTTAGATTAAGAATTTAAAACGTTTATTTTAAAGTGCAATTAAAGACGTCAAGGTCTGCGTTGCAACATTTTTACTTGGACCTTAATGAGCTCCCACCTGGTTAAAGTTGAATAGTCTTCAAGGATTTAATCAACACCATAGTCATTTATTTATCCAGAAAAGTCTCAGTGAATATTGAGTCTATTTATAATTACGGTCCTGGATTGGGATATTGTGCCAATTAAATTATGAGAATTGGACATTTGGGAGTAAGCCAGGCAAACTGCAGAAAAACCCCATTCATATTTAGGGAATAATGCTCAAACGTCCACACAAATCGGTGCATAAACCCACTTGCTGTATTGCCATCTCTTCGTCAACTCACAGTGCAAGATATTCGGGAGTTTCACAAATCTATGTGAGCCACCAACCCTTGCAATCATCTCTACTCTGTGTGATAATGGCCACAGCTATTATTGGACTGAAAAAAAACAACCAAGATTGGCAAGCATATGCAATGTGCCTGTAACAATTAAATTCATTAGGAAAAATTTCCCCTCGTTTGTATGGTCTCGTTTGTATTGTATGTGTTGTCTCGTTTGTTGTTGTTCGCCCTATACATCTCATGAAAACTTTAGCATAGAATTTACTGTAAAGTTATATCCACAAATACTCCAATGTATCTACACATCAAAATATTTTTAAATAAATGAACGATTATGTCCTATCAAGGCACAATTATTGTAGTTGGTTCTGTCTGGGTCAGTGACCCAAACAATTATCCGCACACGGCACACACGCAGTATATCTTTCTCAATGACTCTATCTACAAGTCACGTGCTTTCTTCCAGTCTACCAGTGTCCTAGAATATATTCATTGAGAAATTCAGCCCTGTGTATTAGTACGTGGCTTAAATCTAAATCCGTGAACCATCGTGCATGATTTGCAGGCCCGCCCTCACCGCCTGTGCCCAGGCTCTGGTGCCACCCAGTGGCCTCGCTTCCTTCCTCCGCGCCACCTTCCACTCATCTGTACCCATTCGACAAGTGGGGCACAGTGTGTCACACGTGAACAATTTGTTTATTTCAAAAATGGTCATCACATTACAAAGAAGGCAACACGACACAGAATTTGAATACGTTACAATCTCACCGCAATTATCACAATGGCTGACAAGATATGGACATCTGTGAAAATACTAGACATTGTGAAAGAGTTTCATGGCTCATAGGATTCCTCCAATATAAGTACAGATTCTGATATCGGCCTGAGACGGCCACATGGGTACTTGATATCGTAATTTGATATTCTTGGTTCTTTCGGTAAAGTCACGAAAGAACCAAGAATATGAATCCCTGCAGTCACGAAAGCTTTAAATCAAAATCGTAATTTGACTTGAAACTTAATACGGTCCGACGTACCCCAGCCATCACTGGACAAAGCTCTGCTATGGTTCAGAAAGTGGTCACCTGCCACCTGTGCTGTAGGATCGATCGGCTGCTTCAAGCAGCAACGTGCACAGTGCATCCACAGCCCGGTCTCTATCCACTGCTGGGTGAGGGCGTCTCGAGCAGGCAACACGCACCGCACCAAGTGCTGGTGAGCCCGAGGGGAGATGTATTTGGTTTAGGGGCTTAACATCCCGGGCTAAACACAACATTAGAGCGGTTTACTTTTCAAATGACCATGAGGCGATGCTCATACCCCATTTACAGCCATGAGGCAGTTGCGGAAATTCTACGTTGCTATGGCGGGGGCGAGGCCATCACAGGCAAACTACTGACAGCTCTAATTTGCCAGCACAATGATAGTATAATAAACGCCACTAGTTATTATGCTATAATATATACATTTTTGTTTACATTTTACAAGTTAAGGCTTATTGAAGCTGAAGGCTAACCCCAAAGTGTTAATGCCCAAGAGTTTATGAATTCGCTAAAGCCAGTGTGGCCGAAGCACCCTGCTCATGCTGCAAGTTAGTCTCAGCTAATACAACTATTTAATGAGATATTATTTAAGTGCTTAATATGTTAATTATTGAAATTCTAACGAGGCCTGGCAGTGTGACTTTACATTAAATCACCGTGTTGGATAACCTTGTTGACGCCACTGCGTGCTGAGTGAGGAAGCCTCCTCCACTCGAGGCCGATCTCTCTCGAGAGAGAGGGTGGCCTCCTCCTCCTGCTCTTCCTCCTGCTCCTCGCCGGCGAGACGCCGCCGTCGCCGCCTTGCAGGTGGGGACACCAGCCACGCTGCACGCCGACACACGAGCGCGGCCTGTCGGTGCCCGACAGATAATGGGAGCTGCTTGCCGGCGTCAAAGTAGCACAACAGGAACACAGCAGGAGGCGTCTACACACCAAATAGAAACTTGCTGTAAGGAATCAACGGGGCCGTGGCCATCCACACTGCCGGGTGAACGGCGGCGGAGGCAGCTGCCCCCACGTGGGGCCCGGCGGATCGCCTGCCGCGCCGAGAGATCGAACTCGACACTTGCGCTCTCAACGTTACGCAACGGCAGCAACGCACATTTTAAATAAAGCGCGTTTTATATTACAAATAAAGCCACTGCCGTGTCAGCTCCACCAAGCAGCGCATGTTGATAAATAAAATTAAACTTTTAATGTTTCTAAAAGTCGCGATTAATGTCGTCAAGTGTTGTACAGTGCAACTGTTGGTACAGTACGCCATACCGTAAAGCCGAGCGTGGTGATTGGCTGCTGTCGGTGGTCGACGCGGCGACCAATCAGCGCCCGCCTTGCTACAGCGCCCTCTAGTGGACGCTGGAATGTTCAATGTGGATTTGTGATGTCACAAATAGATGTGAACATCTTCTTGGTTCTTTCGGTAAAGTCACGTAGAATGGAAATAATAAAATAATAAAAATTAAACATAATAAAATAATTCTCACGACGTTTCGGCCACAACGCAAACAGCCGTCCTCAGGTGGAGAGCAGGTCTGTCGAGGAGACAGAGTCTGAATGGCAAGCCCCAGGCTTGGAGCGACTATTTAAGCTGGGATGGAGGGGAGAAGAGCGCCTTGACAACATAATTTGCATATCAAGAGGAATTTAGCATATTTATGGGAAATCGCATATCTGCATTTCATGATTATGTTTTTTGTGGGGGGGGGGGGGGGGATTGGAATTAGGCCACGCAATGATCTGGTCACGTTTGTGTTACAAGTCCCCTCCACCACCCGACATAACCAAACAGACCACCGCGTAAAAGTGCGTCCAGCGTCTTGAAATTAAGAAAAATTAGCAAAGTCGAAGGTCTCGCTTGATAACGACGTTGGGTGCTGCCACGGTGGCTACGAGCTTGTTAACTCCCTCGCCTGGCCTGCAGGAGGTCTTGGGTTGATCCCGACCCTGTGACGCCTGCTGTTGCTGCTGCTGCTGTATATTTGGAGTGGTCGCGTGGATTTGTCTCCGGGTCCTCCGGGTTTTATTTAGAAAGCACGCGTTTAGAGTATTTTTCGGTAAAGTCACGTAGGTAAAAAAAATAGAAATAATAATAGAAATAAAAGTCACGTAGGTAAAAAATAAATAATAAATAATCGAAATAATAATAGAAATTAAAGTCACGTAGGTAAAACATTAAAATAAAATAAAAAATGTATATAAATAATAATACAAATTAAATAATAGTAATATTCCTATTATTATTTATATTATTTTAGAAATAAAATAATATTTCTATTATTTCTATTATTTTTATATATTTTTTGCCTACGTGACTTTACCGAAAAAACCTAAGAGTATGAATCTTTGCAGTCACGAAAGCTTCAAATCTAGAATTTAGAGTATTTGGCTGCGATACATTTCCACATGATAAGCCACTTCGTTGAGCTATCATTTGTGGCCAGGTCGCTTCTGAAAAAGAGCTACATAGCTCAGTGGGCCTCGCCTGGTAAAATAAAATCAAACATTGTGTGCCTTGCACGTTTGCCACGCGGTGGTGACGAAGTAATTCATTTGGCTCTGTCGGCTTGTCGTGGAGCGTCCTGCCACTGACATTTGGCCAGATAATTACTGTCCATGGCCTAATACGTAAATCAATCACGAATTGCAATTATCGGCTGCGGAAAACGCCCGCATGTGGCCACGCAGCAGCACAGGGAGGCTGAGGCGCACTGCTGCCCCCCCCCAACCTCGCTGCGAGAGTTGGGGGGGGGGGCAGCAGTGCGCATCAGCCTCGTTGCGGGGCAGAGGAGGAGGAGGAGGCGTTCGTCAATCAGTTGCAGCTGACACCTCCCCACCAACACACATCCCTCATTTGTGCTGCTGTGGGTGCATTTGGACACCATCAATGCCTTTGGGAGCATCAATATTCCAACCATCACACAAACACGGCGCCCTTGTATAATGTAGAATACTCATTCCCCCGTTGTCCTTGTTTCCCTCTGCGCTTGTGAATATGGAAAAGCCCCATGCATTCTTTTGCGTGTGGAAAAATGTGTCGGTGTTTGTCAAGGCCACGTTTTATATTTGCCTCCACAATGATGCAAACGTTTGCTTAATCCGATAATAATACTGGAATGTAAACAAGCCGTGATTCAACCTCTGGCTTTTGTAAATTGTTCAAACACATCGCATACATAACCATGGTACCATGCTTTTAATAGTACGATGAATAAACTGGCTACTTTTATGTTGTATGCCAAATATAATTGCATACATAAATCACTGTCCTCACATTAAAAAAAAACCTGGTTAAGAGTCCGAGTACATTATCTCTCTTACAAAGGGAAGCTGGGTAACCATGTTTACATAGAGACGTAGATTTGCAGTTCGATTATATGTACAGGATTGGAAAACTGTTTATTTTCAGGTTAATATTTTTTGAATTCTTGCATTCACTAGACAGTATAATGTAGATGTTTTACATATAAAGTCTAATCATCGGAATGAACAACCACGGATAACAGTTGTGCTACTGTGCACACACTCTTTAGCATGTGTGAATCGGGTTCATTTGTGAATCGGGACCATTTGAACGAGACTTGCAATGGAAACATTCAAAATATGCTGGATACTTCTGCTGTATATGTTTGGGGTGGGTAATGTAGAAATGGTATCAGGTTCGCTGGATAAATACGATGGATAAGGAATTGTGCTTGGGATATCAACGCAAACACAACATCCATGGGGAGCGGTAGTGTAGTGGTTAGCGCACTGCCATACGAACCCGGCGACCTGAGTTCGATTCCCGCTCACGGTCAGCACCAGTGACGATTATCTGAACCGGTCCTGGGCCTACCCTAGGTCGACTCGGCCTCAAATGAATACTTGGTGCGGTGTGTAAAACATCAACAATCTGGGGAGATAAAGGCGGTCGGGGGTGGTGCAGATCCCCCACCCCCTCGTGTACCGTGCCAGCCTCCATGCTCGTTTACAGAACTGGGCCGAATAGTCTGTTGAGGCTCTGAGGGAAACCTTTGTCTATTTACACAAACTATATATTGGGCATGTGATTGAATTTATGTTTATTTTCAAAACTGAATATACAATGGTAATTGAAATAACCCGAGCGAATCATTCTGATTAAGCGCACCTTGAATCCTTACTCAAAGCCATAACCAAAAGGGAACGAGAAGACACAGGCAAAGGTTTGTCTTCGGTTGACCAATAACGCATGGATGATTCTGGTGATATCACCACAGTGTGCAAATGGTTTTCTTATACCACAAGTACAAAAGCATTTTGCTTTAGTCATTAGGTCCAATGTGATTTTGCACCAGTGCATTGTCAGCAGAGGGTAGTGCACCAATATTCACTGATGATCTTTACAATGGTCCAACTTCGATGCTCCTCACCTTTACCAAACTGTAATGACGAGCATGGTGAGAGTGTCCATATAACGCCCACAACCTGCACGGTATGAAGAGGCCCTGAGGCCTTATCCAGTAATAGATTGGCAAATATTGCATTGACCATTAAGACTACCGATCCCCATAATATCACACTATCACACAATTTTGCTAAATATCACGATGGTGGATTCACAAATGGTTGTTGCTTGATTGTGATTGCCTATAAGCCACCTCCACAGACCTCAAATAAGTATCATTATTATTATTCTGCGTGTTTACCCAAGAAAGCCTGAGTCTCAAGAATATGTTGAGGGTCCTGTCAAGTATTCACAGAAGGGGAAGATGTTATGTATCAACTCAATTGAGTAATTTTCAGGTCTTTTCCAGTTGGCCAACACCAGTTATATTGTATGTTGGTCTTTTTCGGTATGGGAGGAAACCGGAGAACCCGGAGGAGACCTTTTCAGAACAGGGGGAGAAGATACAAACTCCACGCAGAAAGGTGCCCGAGTCGGGACTCTAACCCAGGGGCTTCTAGCAGTGAGGGACACGGGTTACCACTACGTCACTCTGCCACCCTTACAACGGTTAAATCAACTGCAGTACATGTCTCGTGAAATTGTATCATATAAACCATGTGTGTGTTTTCACCCACATAAATCATAACACAATAGAAAACTCGGCAATGTGGGGGACGAACATTGCAGATCCATCTTTGGGAATTATATCTACAAAGACACTTAACCTAACCATGAAACATTTGTGGATGATGGGATAAATTTGCTTTCAAACTCCACTTTTTTGCAAAAAAATCACGGATAATAGGAAGTAGATTTTCAATGGTTTGGACAATACTTTCAGATAATTGCAGATACTGTTATTTGAGTTTTTACAGATCCTAAAGCTCCTACGGATAATGGGTAATAAGGTCACAGTTGAGATTAGTTTGAATGTACAATACAAATCCTGAATTGAAAACTAAATATAGTTTTGGAAAAAATGTGTTTTAAAAAGATCTGTCCTCTAAAATCTAAAAGTGCACCGTGGTGTATGCGAAAGGTGAATGTCCAGGTGACACGAGGTGATACTTAAGAACGAATGGGGTACTGAGTGTAGCTGCCAGAACTGCATGCCCAGAGGAGATACATAGCCTCTAAAGCACGAGGGCACATCACCTAAATATGATGCGCTTTCTTAATCTGTCATCTGCCTAATGTTCACACACAGCAGGATACGGTATTTGCATGCAGTGTGTGGTATTAGCAAACAATTTTATAATGCGTGATATTATGGGGAGCGGTAGCGTAAGGTTAGCGCAATGCACGACGAACCGGGCCGCCCCAGGTCGATTCCTGCTCACGGCCATCATCGGTGACAAACATATCGGAACTGGTCCCGGGCCTCATCTAGGTCAACTCAGCCTTAAATGAGCACCTGGTGTGGTGTGTAAAAACATCATCACTGGGGTGCTGGCCACCAACCCCCTCGTGTGCCATGACAACCTTAATAACGTGCTCGCTAACAGCACTCACCCAAACAGCCGATTGAAGGCCATATGGGGGCCTTTGTCTTCAATTAGCAAAAGAGACGGTAGCGACACTTTGGCTGAGTGACTTCAGCTTTATTCACTGAAGTGTTGCCTTTTATTGCCCCATCAAACTATACATTGTGTTTACACATACAGATATACAGTTACACGTGTGCTTCTGTGCCAATGACCCTTTGGAGTCAAACTCACAAGGTAGTATTGCATTTGCCAGGTGTATGATAACATACCACATCATATAGGCTGAATACATTTATCCTCTGCACATACATAACACTACAGTACTGTGGTTCTCATATACGAGTGTGGGCATATAGATGTACATATGATCACATTGAGCATGGTATATTCGGTACTTTTACGCAGGGTATTTAAATAATAAGTGTGAGGAATTGATACCATAGCTTGGGGGAAACCCACGTAAAAAGGCATCTATTGATTGAATATAGTGCCGCTCAATAATTGGGAGTAGTTTCCACGTTGTCACATGATAGAAGGTCTCAACCTTGTGTCTGCTATCAAGTGCTTTGTTACGCACTCTTTTGCGTTCTCATCCATGGGTCAAAGTACTCTGCAAAAACAAGCCGAAGACAAAGCATCATGTGAGACCGCCCTTCTAAAACAAGCTTCCTCCCTCACACGAATACAGGTGCTTTAGTTAATTAATGGGAAACAAACAAAATAATATTCACAACGAGAAAGCCAACGAACCCCTTCTTGGGTAAGAGCACAGAGTCAACACTGTCGAGATCATGGGTTCGAATCGAGCAGCCAACGGTGATTAAACCATTTTTTCAAGAGTAGTGCGTTGATGTCTTCAACCTGGTTATAACAGTAGCTGAGCAAACTTCTGATTCGCACATATATCTGACTGAGCTCCTTATATTGAATGAATACTCTTAATTGAAGGGAGTACGAGATGGAGTGCCCTTTGGTATCTTGGTAAGAGAGATAGAGGAGAAATCACCTGGAAGGATGGAATTACGCTTCAATTCCTTGATTAACAGCGTCTCGAGGTGCGTGATACTAAATGTACTAGGATCACGTTATCCCTACGGCCATTAAAGGTGCTTCAATTCACCGTGGAATCCCCGAGTACCTCAGCTCATGATCCCTCCGAAGTAATGTAAATAAGTACCACTTTGTAAGGAAGTCGACAACAGTGGTTGTACTGTGGATAGACTCGCCCCCACCATAGCAATGTTGCATTTCAATCACTGGCTCAGGGTAGTAAACAGTGGACATTCAGGGCAATAAATAACTTTGACTTTGACTTTTAAGCTCTGTTTTTTTGCCTCAGAAGTGGCAGCCCTGATCTGACTGAAGGAGCACAATTGGTATATGCCTGGATCCTGCTTTGGCAATATACAATATCTGACATTGGCTCAAGGCTGCTGAGAGAGATGATGAATGTCCCAAGCTCACTGGAGCGGGGAGAATGTTGACTTGACTATTGACTTTGTCATAAATTACCAAAAAGGGAGTGCAAGAACATATAAATAATTGATTAAGTACATTTTCTACATGATGTCTACGTTGTTTCATAACATTATTTATTTACATAGGATTTGAGACCTAGAAAATTCACCACACATTCAATATAGTACTGTAATATGAATGCAGGAGCAGTGATAGCAATCACGGTGGAACAAGAGGTGGGGGAGAGACTACGTGTGGGTGGTGGTGGCCGTAGCTTTCGACAATGTTCCATCAACTACAGAATGTGGGAATTCGTGTTCTTTATCTACGGTTGCCGATTCAACGCTGTACATTCGCGTGCATCAGTCCACTGATAAATAATTAAAAAGTAAGGCCTCCTGCTTCAAAATTAATTACACTACGAAGAATAACGCATCAGAGGAAGTGTCTCACAGAAAATCAAGTAATAAATAGCATCAAAGGGAGTATTACTTGCACGTAATGTTTTCTTATTTCTAATTATTAGTGTCGGTACAGTACGTTTGAGCATTCACGAGAGACGCCAAATGGCCACGTAAGTGAACCGCGCCTCACTAACCGGGCCCCCTCAACCACATTCGAATCTAGCGGCCGCCCTGGTTATTACTGTGGTTGTAACCATAATCAAAGTGGATGTTAAAGATCCAATTATGGCATTTGCAAGAGTAGGCCATTGCGTGTCGGTATCACGGTCCAAATTTGCCAAATTAAAAAAAATCCCACAAAATGCTCAATTGGGATTATACATACCAATAATCGCCCCCTACTGGTGGACTAATGCCTCAGGTCACTCTTGCAAACGGGACTATCCTGGTATCTGGAGTTCTCAATAAACTTGAAGGCATGGATCCCAGCAGGAGACATGACGCTTCACGAATGTGCACCACAATGACCTGCACACTGCAGTCAATGGGGGCGATCTGGACTGAGGCTCATGGCACGCAGGCAGCACATCAACGTGGCAGCACAACAACGTGGCAGCACAACACCGTGGCAGCTCATGCGAGCGGCTGTTTGGAACAGCAGCCTCCCGTGCGCTCTTTTCACTGCGTGTTTCATTTTAACTTCGGCTTATTACAGCGACGATCCATTTGTTGTATGTGGAGTCAGTGCTGATGCGGATTTCCATTTGCCCTGAGCATGACTTTAAAAAAAAAATTCGTGTCTATTTCCTCTTTCATTTGCATGTAATGTGCCCTCCTCACTTTACACAGGCTCTCAACCCCCTTTGCGCATCACCTCTGCACAGATTGTCATGTCTACCATGGTGCAGGAGTTTGCTAATTGGTGCCCGTTGGTAGATACATCATCTTATATTTTATGACCGACTTTATTCCAATCGGCCCATGGATGTTATGTCATGAGGTGAATAAACCTATTTATGGAATTCTCACAGCCAACAGAGCACCGCATCACATTGGGGAACGGCCCAAGAAGAGAACACTACATAACCACTGCTGAAGTCACTTTAAGTGGGGGTTCTCTCAACTAACAATGGGCAGCAGATCTGGGCTTGCCTGCACGAACAATGGGCAGCAGATCTGGGATAGTCTGCACTAATGGGCAGCCGATCTGGGCTAGCTTGCACTAAGTCAACACCCACAGCTGACATAAAAAGCAGCGACTTTGTAAATCTTTAATGTACAGATGGTGATGAGGGTGAGGTCTGTGTTTACATGGTATTCCTCCTACGTGCCATGTTGTAAGGTTCACTCATTTTAGTGTTAAAACAAGCAGTAGCAACAAAACATGCGCAATTTCTTGTTGCATAGCCTTCGACTACAGAACATTTCCCAAACATTCGCTCATTCATTGTCTCGCCGCTTTAAAAGCTCGTGTAAAAACCTCAACAGCAGAAACATCTCAAATAAATATTTTCACTTTATACACTTTACTAATTTTATCCACCGAATATTAAAAATGTACATTGTACAATTTAACACCTTTTTTTAAACCAGCTCTGTGATATCGTGTTGGCAGATGTTCAGCGACGAGCTGTGTAAGTATAGGTAGGAAGATGATCTTGCTCTGGCTGCTGTGTGAATACAATCAACACAGAGCGTTGACGATTAGCAGGGAATCGGTGCTGAATGACTGAAGAAAATCTAGAATTAAGCCCTGCTCAACAGTCTGTGACCAGGCCAAGGCCCCCTGTGGGTCTGACGTTACGAACCGACCTTGAGCTGCTGTGGTGCAAGACAGACCGCGACACACGTTGTCTGAAGACCACGTCCGCTAACCAAGCCGGGCGGCGGGTCCGAGGACGCTCCTGCTGCTGCTGCTGCCTGGCTCGGCACTAAATGAAGGAACTGCAAAAGCCAGACATGGATTTATAACATTTGGAGCCAACTGTTTGAATTTGCCGCATTGGCATATACACTTCCCATTTCCATTTTGCAATAGTGAGAAGTGTTTACTTGTTTCAATATTGCCACTGAAATACAAATGTGAAAAACACACTGCTGTTGAAGATTTAGATCAAGAGAGCGAGGTGACGTGCTTGTCTCCAGCCCCTGGGGACGGCCAGACCAATCGCTCGGTGGGTGGCCGGTGACATGATGCACAACAGCAGCCTCGTTACAGACACCAAAACCAAGAAGTCGAGGGGGTGCCTTGACCGGGCGTCAGGGCTGCACGCCTCCTCCCAGACGAACGGCGCCGCACGCTGGAACGCTCTCGTTGTGGTTGCATCCACGTGGTTCTGTACTCCCTCTGAGGTGACCTCTCCAGGGAGAGGTCTCGGAATGTTTGGCAAGGGAGGACACGTCTGATGTACTGTAGATGCGTACAGGGGAAGAATGGATGACGTGTGTTGCATCCAAGTCGACCGCTGGAATATAACACAGCCGACTGTTGCCATTCGTCTAAACCGTACGTAGTGGTCGCTTGTATACCTGTTCTGTGTTTCTACCTTTGCTTTGTTGAAAATATAAATAAAATCAAAACCTAATGATCGCAGAGCAGGGTTGTTAATCTAGGTTTTCTCCACTGCCCACTTGTTACACGGGACTATGGCATTAAACCCGACCAATATCGACTGGGAATTCGTCAACATCCGGCAGATACGAAACCCGAACAGCTGAAAACGAGAAAAGGGCTTTCATTTGCAAACTCACGCCACGTTCACCATCACGGCGGGATGTCCCGCAGGAAAACTCCGTTACAACGAAGTCTTCGCATCGTTTGTTCCTGGGGCGTGCATGTGTGCCGACGAACTCAGTCACGGAGGTGAGCAGATCCATTGTAGGGTTTCGTTAAGCTACTGAATCTGACAAACTCCCCGCAATGGTTCTTCCAACACTCGGCGCATTTCGGCGTGCCTGCTAACTGGTACATGCTGCACATCCACTAATTTACCATCAAGTCGAGAGCTTCTGGTAAAGGCTTTAAATAATTGCTTGACATTGACGTATAGACCAGAGTGAGTTTAAGTGGAATGGAATTTGCGTATTAAGAGCCAGTCTCTTCAAGGGCACCACGTGCTCTGTTAACCACCCCCCCCCCCCCCCCGTTAGTGCAGAAAACTTGGTCTTGCAAAACCTGGTCCCAAGAGCTCAACGATGTCCACATTTCATTACCGACCATTCTCACAGAAATCGGACACCGTGATTATTAATTCGTGAAAAGTTTTGTAAAGTCGGTCTTCGACCGCTCCTGTTGAGAGGCTGGTGCTTCTTGAGACGACGGTGTGGGAGGCGTTTGGAGCACGGTGACTCTCCCCGCTTCCGAGGGGGGGGGGGGAGGGGGGTACATTGTTTTAATCAGGACGACTGCACCAGGCTGGTGAGTCTCTTGGAGGTCAAGGATTTCCCCTGCAAAACAAAGATGTTCGAGAATAATTAGCTCTGTGCAATGACGCGGGTTTGACATTTCGATAAAGAGGCACACCTTTACACTCGGACTGCCACTCAAGCTGACCCGAGCGTCCCCTTCACTCTACCCTCATCCACTCCACGAGATGCCCTTTGCGTTGGGTCGTTGAGCTGCGTCCTTAGCACCTGCAACTCGGAGGCGATTTTACGAATCGTGGTAGAAGCAAACCACGTCTATATGCACTCATGTCAGAGTGGATGACCGCTGAGATGAGATCATATTGATTGTGATCAGTGAGGACATGGATAGGCCTTCAATTATCAATGTGTAGAACATGAGTGATGATGAAAATTTACTTTTCAAATGCTGTACATGGTGATAGACCTGGGAAACTCACTGTCCACAGTGATAAGAGGAATGCTTTTTGTAAAGATGTAAGACCAAAAATGCCTTTGCTAAACGTAATTTTGTGTGATTGTGTCCCAAGCTGAAATTTTGTTACCAAGGGACTGACAAATGATACTGAATTTTGTATGCAAATGACAATATTATACAGTTAGACAAATACATTTAAAAACCTGGTGAATAGCATAAATATAATATATGGATAAGGCTGGCCTTTATTTAAATTAGCAATTAAAACATTCTCGAAAAAAACCCATCGCTTGGTGCTAAATATAAATAAATATAATTGCCATCTGGTATCCTTCCCCTTGCACCAGCCTCACCTGGTGACTAATGTGGGCCCCGAGGGGGTGCAGAGCCCTGCGTCTGTTTGACTGTGGGGCTCGAGGAACTGTAGCAAGGTGGAGGTGATGACGTCGCCGTCGTCGTCGCCGCCGTAATAACGCATTTTTAAATGACTCTCGCAAGACCGCAATGAGACCGACGGGACATTGTTGGTACTGACAGGTGAAGGTCGAGAGGTCACCACGGATAACATGGCCATCGCGTATTTAAACGAGACCGTGTTTAAGCGTGATGCTTCGGGTGTAATGGTGAATTATCTTTTTTCAAATGCTAATAATTTTAATCAAGCGAGATGCTATATTGCGAGCCCTTGCACTCTGGTGAATCTTGTAAAAAAGAAGACACGCGTACATTAAATTGAATAAGATGAATAGGTGCATTAGCAAGAGGAATTTCTATTCCATGCTCTGACCTATTTAGCTCTGAACTGATTGAATTTCACATCACTGCTCCAGACTACAAACCCTGCTGGTCTACTTAAAACCTATGTCTCATGTAAATAAATAAATAAATAGGTAGAAAACTTCTAATCCAGAGAAGCTTGTTTGGCTGACATGTCAGTTCTGCCCTTTCCTACTCTTTGCATTAGCTACGCACAGTCACTCAAGCGGCAACATTTTATTTTAAGAGGATGGATACAGTGACGGGAAGACTGATTGAATGGATGTGCAGGCAGACAGATACAGGTAGGAGTCATAATAATAAGTGCAGGTGGTAATCGACCAAGTCAGAGGCGCGTAGTAAGGCAGGCAGCCAAACAGACAGAGAGATGGCAAAGATAGACAGCTAAGGTCGGTACTAGATAGACAGATTAACGTCCATGTATTAGCTCTTTGTTAATCTACTCCTGGATGAGGGCCTCCCCACGCTGTACAGGTGGCAGTGATTATTTGACCACACTTCACCATGCCGGCCAGTGTAGGCTGGTGAAGGTAGGGAGTATAGATTGAGAACAGTGCAGTACAACAATGGATTTTGCTGCATTGCCCTCTGCTCACCACGTGGTCCAGCAGAAGCCCACAGCACCTGTTTCCTCATGCTTAGTTTCCGAATTATGACGAGAATCTGGTGCACTCCAGGTATTTTGATCAAGGACAAGATAAATACATACACACATGCGCACCTACACACGCACGTCAATATATATATATAGGTGAAGTCATAAATAACATCAATTCATTCGTTGGCAAAGAGAATTAGTCAAGAAACACCAGGAATGGGTGAAATTCAGCCTGTCGGGAAATCTGTCACATCCAATCGGCCGTACGCATGACTTAACATCTTTCTCCGGCAACACGCGCCTGCCAGCATGCATTATTGAGGCTCTCAACACATCACGGAACCAAGGGCAAAAACTCGTGAGACCACGAGCGAGGAGCAAGCCAGTCCTAGGACAAAGAGAGGAATCGTGTCGTTGTCTTTAAAAACAAGAGAAGGAGCAGGTTCAATGAACGGGATGCGCACTTGCACTGCGCTTCGTGGCGCTGCATAAACACAGAAAAGCGTTCCCCAAGTCTCAGTCAGTTGTTTGATTGCGGTCTGAATGACGTCGCGAGCTTTCAAATAAAAATGCCAAGTCAGTTCCGGTATCCACATTTTACTCTGTTTCATTTAAAATCTTCACGCCCTTTGCCTTAACGCTGTTTCAGTTACCAACAGGGTTTTTAGCTATTTTTCTTGCTGGAAAGTCGGCCGTGAATGTACGAATGTTTTTGTGTATTTGTTTGGTTGTTGATGTTGTCGAGCGGACTACATGGGAATGAATATGATCGTATTGCTCACGTAACGATTCTGTCGCAAATTAACCCGAAGAAAAATCCACGTGACCACGGGGAGAGAAACATGTAAACTCCAAATATACAGCAGGCGTCACGCTCGAACTCACGACCTCCTGTATACCAGGCGAGGTGGTTAACATCTCGCCACCACGGCGCCCAACTGATATTAGCCGTGGCCAGAATTCGAACTCATCTTACTGAGTTCACAGCGCAATGCGTGAAACCAATGCGCCCACGCTCCATGCTATGTGCATATATTTTGTGTAAATCATAACTAATAAAATCTTACACGCATGATCAGATACATGTGTCGTGAACATAAGATTTGATTTTGATTGGTGAATCAATGCATAATTACTTGCTTACTAAATATACTGAGAAGTGCCATGTGACTTCAGTTCAACTCAGTTGGAAGGATAACAGTGTCAATCATGGCATTGCGAGTGTGAGATTTAACGGTGTGCGAGCGTGCACGTGTGTGACCTTATACTCGGTCTATAGTCTATAAATAAACAATAACCGACGTGATGTCGTCTACCGGTGTCCCCTATCCGATTTCACACGAAACTATTATTTCAGGTGTTTGCAGGGTCAAAGAACAGGTCAAAAGTGTTGCAACATTGATTTTTAGTTTCTAATTAGGCCAGGGACCCTTGAAAATAGTTATTGGGCGTGGAATCTGGCGCGGTGCATTTCTTCAGAAGCCGGGGATTTACAGAAAAGCTTCGAATTTTGTCTCATGCACAAAGTAGACCGCAGCGGAACCCTGAAGTGGAAAAGAACAGAAGTGACATCACTTCCTGTTGGTAAGTGTGAATGTGGCTTACACCTAAGCCTGCTTGCTTGTGAATATAAATGCTAAATATATACTTTTAAAATATATATAATACAGAACGTCCCAAGTGGCACAGCGGCACGCATTGCATGAACGGGTAATTGTATTTGCACGCCTCCCCAGCCCACGTGGGGTGAAGAGTATGAAGCGGACCGAGCCTTGTCCCACTCGTCACCGCTTGGGTGATTTTCTCAAACGAAGTTCGGTGGTCTTGCTCAAAGTCAAACTTAACGTGAAAACAAAGACGAGGAAGCGAGAATGGCAGCAGCAGCAGCAGCGAGGCAAGTGGCACATGTCAAAAATTAGCCGGGCATCGTGCCAACAGGCGAGTTGTTCCCAGCGCGGATTTTCACGCGTCGAATGTGAACAACATTTTCACAGCCTGTGTTGTGTGTGTGGGGAGCGGTAGAGTAGCTGTTAGGATCTGCAATGTGATGGTGCTTGGCTTCAGGGTGCGACGTTGACAAGACGTTAACTACCTCGCCTGGTATACAGGAGGTCGTGGGTTCGATCCCGACCTTGATGCTGGTATATTTGGAGTTTGCATGTTCTCCCCTTGGTCGTATTCATTTGTCTCCGGGTCCTCGAGTTTTTCCCCCCACATTTGGAAACATGCGTATTTATAGCAGTATTTGCCTGATATAAATGTACACATAATCCACTTTGTTGAGCTATGCTTTGTGGCCAGGTTGCTTCTGAAAAGGAGCTACATAACTCAATGGGCCTTACCTGGTAAAATAAAAATCAAGGTAAAAAATATATTTCAGTGGTGATTGAGCTGCGTCCATAACTGCCCATCCCTTCCTCCACAATCCCAAGCCCAGTGTGCTGTGCTTCTTCTAATCGCCTGCTACATCTTGGTGGCAGCGCGGTGGTGGTCATCACGCTTGTGTATTCTCATAGCTAGAAGCCCCTGGGCTCGATTCCTCAAGCGGGAGCCTCTCTGTGTGGAGTCAGCCAGTGGTACCCCCTGTTCTGCGCCGGTTTCCTCCGGGTTCTCCCAGCTTTGGGATTGGCTCCCCCAGCCCACGCCCCGCCCCCATACTCACCCTGCCCTCGTTCCCCCCCACCCTCCTCAGCTATATAAACCCGTGTTAGAGCCATCTATCTCTTTGACATATTTCAGCAACTGTCTTCGCTGTGTTTGTCCCCACCTGATGACGGACGCTTGTGTTGCGCCCGAAACGTCGTAATTTAATTTAGTTGTTTTCATTTTAATAGAATATTTTACCTACGTGACTTTACCGAATAAAACCAAAGAGTACAGTTGTCCACTCTCAATCGCATTCGGGCCCATTCCCATGCCATCTTGGTGGACTAAGATATCACAGTTTCTGGAGGTGCACTGCTCTGTATAAACAATTTGCAAGTATCAATTAATAATGTTTCCGCATGGTGTCCATTTTTATGTTTTAATTGACAACCAATCCCCCGCCGTGATAGTAAAATGTTCTACAGCTGCGAGAGCAACGGCAGTGGTGGTGTTTACCTTCTTCTTGGCTTGCAGAAGCTCCTGGTAAACGCTGGAGCGAAGGAACCGCGCGTAGCTGTCACTCTTCATCAGCTTGTATATGTGCTCCTGCCACGGGAGAATGAGGAGCGTGTCGTTATGCTCGAGAATTAAGATGCCCGTCTCGTGGTTGAATACACGAGGTGGGAATTCACTTGACGCGATGACAGCGCACGACCGATGTGCGTGTCACTCCTTTCATTTCTTTAACTTGCTATAAAAGTGTTTTATTTTTAAGATGCAAGTTTTTGTTTTTTAAACGGGGGTTTAAAACAACATTGCAGGTTTTTGTTAAATCCACACCGCCCACACCCCCACCGCTGCTGCGCCTTTGTCGACCCAGCAGCATTCATTGGCACACGACAATTAGTCACATGGGGCAAATGTGGGTATTCCCACCTGTTGCAGTACAACTGGTATTCCCACCTGTTGCAGTACAACTGGTATTCCCACCTGTTGCAGTACAACTGGTATTCCCACCTGTTGCAGTACAACTGGTATTCCCACCTGTTGCAGGACAACTGGTATTCCCACCTGTTGCAGGACAACTGGTATTCCCACCTGTTGCAGAACAACTGGTATTCCCACCTGTTGCAGTACAACTGGTATTCCCACCTGTTGCAGGACAACTGGTATTCCCACCTGTTGCAGGACAACTGGTATTCCCACCTGTTGCAGGACAACTGGTATTCCCACCTGTTGCAGGACAACTGGTATTCCCACCTGTTGCAGGACAACTGGTATTCCCACCTGTTGCAGGACAACTGGTATTCCCACCTGTTGCAGGACAACTGGTATTCCCACCTGTTGCAGGACAACTGGTATTCCCACCTGTTGCAGGACAACTGGTATTCCCACCTGTTGCAGGACAACTGGTATTCCCACCTGTTGCAGGACAACTGGTATTCCCACCTGTTGCAGGACAACTGGTATTCCCACCTGTTGCAGGACAACTGGTATTCCCACCTGTTGCAGGACAACTGGTATTCCCACCTGTTGCAGGACAAATGGTATTCCCACCTGTTGCAGGACAACTGGTATTCCCACCTGTTGCAGGACAACTGGTATTCCCACCTGTTGCAGGACAACTGGTATTCCCACCTGTTGCAGGACAACTGGTCAGCGTGGAAGAGTATGCCACATATCCTCTCAGTGGCTTCATCGATGACTTGCAGGGCAAGCTATGAAGCGATGTGTGCGTATGTTTGCTTGGGGTTTCAGGCGCTTTATTAACAGTAAGAGGGCATTATTAGGCAGGTTATAACCCCCTCGCAATTTTAAGATTTGTCATGATTGGAGGTCATGGCTCAGTTAGAGAATCGATTATGTTTTAATTTGTCTCGCTTTTTCTGCGAAGCTCGTTTGGTCCGTCATATGTTCACTTTCATCCTTTCTGTTAACCTCATTGTAGCAATAGCATGTAATGTATATACAGCTTAAATAAATCGTAAGTAATAAAATATTAAACGGATGAAGTGATGCATGCAAGGTTAATCAGTACAGGGCTAGACATTATAGTCGGCGCTTTTTTGTCTGTTTTTATAAGCACGGTTAGCACGGTTAGTTCGGTTAGCATGGTTAGTACGGTTAGTACGGTTAGCATGGTTAGCACGGTTAGTACGGTTAGCACGGTTAGCACGGTTAGTACGGTTAGCACGGTTAGCACGGTTAGTACGGTTAGCACGGTTAGTACGGTTAGTACGGTTAGTACAATTAGCACGGTTAGCACGGTTAGTACGGTTAGTACGGTTAGTACGGTTAGCACAATTAGCACGGTTAGCACGGTTAGTACGGTTAGCACGGTTAGTACGGTTAGTACGGTTAGCACGGTTAGTACGGTTAGCACGGTTAGTACGGTTAGCACGGTTAGCACGGTTAGCACGGTTAGTACGGTTAGCACGGTTAGCACGGTTAGCACGGTTAGTACGGTTAGCACGGTTAGCACGGTTAGCACAATTAGCACGGTTAGCACGGTTAGCACGGTTAGCACGGTTAGCACGGTTAACACGGTTAGCGCGGTTAGCGCGGTTAGCGCGGTTAGCGCGGTTAGCGCGGTTAGCACGGTTAGCACGGTTAGCACGGTTAGCACGGTCTGAACAAAGATGTCATCGAGCTGTCATGGGAATATGTCAGTGACACCAGAGTCACCACCCATCAGGGTCAACACCCACCGATCCACACCCACCAGAGTCAACACCCACCAGTCAACACCCACCAGTCAACACCCACCAGTCACCACCCATCAGTCACCACCCATCAGTCAACACCCACCAGTCAACACCCATCAGTCAACACCCACCAGTCAACACCTACCAGTCAACACCCACCAGTCACCACCATCAGTCAACACCCACCAGTCAACACCCACCAGAGTCAACACCCACCAGTCAACACCCATCAGTCAACACCCATCAGTCAACACCCATCAGTCAACACCCATCAGTCAACACCCACCAGTCAACACCCACCAGAGTCACCACCCATCAGTCAACACCCACCAGTCAACACCCACCAGAGTCACCACCCATCAGTCAACACCCACCAGAGTCTACACCCATCAGTCACCACCCATCAGTCAACACCCACCAGAGTCAACACCCACTGGTCTTTATTAGTGATGGCCACGGGGTCTTAAATTTCAACAGAGCTGGCAGGACCTCTTTTAGAAGTGTCATTTAAAGGATGCACTGAGGAAGGCAACTTCCATCCAATGTTATATTTATTTCAGTCACGATTGTATGCTGTTTATGACCTTAATTGGTTCTCACTCACAATACTTGTCAGTGAGAACCAATAAACTGTTGTGCAGGAGATCATTATCCTTGTGTGTTTATATCTATATTAATTAGTTAATAGTAAATATACATCTCCAAATTACATGTTTAACAACTAATGAGCGACTGTGTAGGAAGACCAAATAATTAATTACAATTGCCCCTTTAGGTCACCTTATGGCACGCTGTACTGCATGTCATACTGACAATAACAATGCCGTGATGATATCTGCCGCAGAAAACGATGGCGATGATGATTTGGGTAACGTCAATGGTGACAGCGAGACGATGGTGTCAACGAACAGCGATGGTGACAATGATGATGCCGATGACAAAGATATCAACAATAACGAGGATGATGAAACGATGTTGTCAGTGATGACAACGATGGCGATGATGACGACCGGACTAATTTCCGCAAGTGCGCTACCTGCGCGTCCTCGAAGGTGTAGCGGCCGGGTTCCTTGACGTTCTGCAGCGTCTTGTCGTAGCTCTTCGAGTCGAGGTTGATGGCGCTGGGCGCCCCCGACGCCAGGAACTCGCGCCAGATCTCCTGCACGCGTTCGGGGACCTCCCGCATGGGCCGGCACTTGAGGTCCTGCACCGCCAGCCAGAACCTGTGCGACCAGACACGCACAGCTGTAGTAGCATGTGGAGCAGGGGCGCCACGGTGGCTAGGAGATGTTAACTGCCTCGCCTGGTATACAGGAGGTCGTGGGTTCGATCGTGACCCTGACGCCTGCCATATATATGCAGTCTGCGTGTTTTCTCTATGGTCGTGTGGATTTTTCTCCGGGTCCTCCAATTTTTCCCTCCACATTTAGAATCAACGTGCGTTTACAGTATGTGGCTGCTATAAATTTCCACGTGATAAGCCACTTCGTTGAGCTATTATTTGTGGCCAGGTCGCTTCTGAAAAATTGCGATATAGCTCAGTGGGCCTTACCTGGTACATTATGATTACGCTTGTTTTACCTGGGAAAGCTTCACCGAGTCTCAGGACTCTTTCTCATGAGGGTTCAGCAAGTTTTTCGCAGTAGGGGACGATGACTGCTGTGTAAATTCCTAATGAGTAATTTGTGAGAACGTTTTCAAAATTGGACAATAATGCCAGCACACAATGTTCCCATGCTTGTAAATGACATAACGGGATCTGTAACGTTCACTGTGAAGCAAATAGCATATAGCGTATGTCGACGGTGAATACACCTGCAGTATTAATCAGGGTGGCCAATGGATTTGAACTGTGAACCTCTGCAACCAATGACAAACGTGCTCCCGCTGAACGATTTCACCACCCTTTTCTATGGCTAGGAAACTTTCAAATTGAAACAAAACGACTTGAAACGTACCGATTTTCAAAGCTAATCATACCACTTTCCAAAGTAAAAAAAATATATTTAAAGAACTCATTTTTGGCTTTTTCTGAGAGCCATCGAATTCAATGGGCTTAAAACTCGTCAGCCTGGAAAGGAGGCAGACTTCAAAAAGATCGTGGGATCCATTCTTTAAAAAAACATTTAAACCCCCCTCTCTCCATGTCTGGAACCCTCAGGCACAGTGACACCAGGACGCACTTCTTGTTCACCGCGTGAGAGCCACCCTCAGCCAACGCGCGCCGCAGCAGCTCTTTACCCTCCCACGTGCTAGCCCCCCCCCCCGTCCATTTCACCCCCCACCACCACAAACGTTTTACCGCACCCCTCGCCTGTTTATTTTAAGAAACGCACGGCTAACGATGGAAAATCCCAACTCCGAGCTCTATGCACGAGGACGCGCGTGACCTGTAACCCCGGGTTTATCCTTGGAATGGACCATGCATCCGAAAATGTGAATAAAGAAATACATTTAAAAAAAATAAGCAAACTTGGCAGCCCTAGTGCTTAAACCTACAGGGTTAGCGAGTGTGCGCCAGTCGCGTGTGCGATGCTCGGCTCTTCCTGACCACCTTCCCACGTGCACCGAGCCGGGCGCGAGAGCAGCACTGAGTGTAATTGAGACGGATGAGGCCAATGACCCCAATATTTTGACCCGTTAGCGCGGCACACATTTGCATGAATGTATAATCACTGGCAACTTATCACGCTGTCGTGACATGCGCTGACATGTGTGGGAAAGCCTCACGGTTTACATTGAACTATTCCAGCCCCGGCAACATCTCTCAATGTGGCTAGATTAGTTTAACCACATTTTTCACGCGATGATGTCTTTAATTAGTGTTTGCACAGGAATTATTTTTGTTAAATAGAATTATCTCTCCATCATTCCTATATTGAAAAAAAGCTGAGAATTTTTTAAAGACTTTTAAACCATGAAGAGTTGCATGCTTGAAATTAGACTGAGAGACAGAAAGGAAGACATGAAACAGTAATTTAGAGACATCGTATTTCATGTTATATAAAACTACATCGGCTTGGGTAGGACACGCCACTAGTGGCTACCAAAGAAGAGAATGCCTCAGAGGGCGCCCACTAATGGAGAGATTAGAGCGATGAGATCAGCTCGTGATGGAATTTTGCATCATGGAACCATGACTCATAGCGACAGCATCGGGGGGGGGACTTTCTCCAGCAGTGGATAGATCATGGCTTATGAGAAAGATGATGATGAACATTTTGGTCCCTCTTGGAACTTTTCGTCCATTTCCTTTAAACGTCACGAGAGCCTACTTGCTGCACTGCAGTCACATTCCCACCTCAGATTTTCGGAGCTGAACTCGGACTCGAGGAACCGCAGGAACTGGTCCCGGCCCACCGAGTCTTTGAGAGCCTCGTCGATGCCGAAGCCCCACCTCTTCACTCTCTGCTGACTTGGCTCTTTGCTGCGAAGAGGAGACGGCAACACGGCACGACGTGAACACCTTCCTGTGAGCGGCGAGTGGTCGCAAACTCCGAGCTAAAACACGACCGGAGGAGCACGCTGGCAAGGTGGCTGAGGAAGCTAACGCCTCATCGGAGCATTGATCTTGGGGTTCACGTGAGTGGAGTCTACGCGTGAGTACAAAAACCAGGTTCACAACATCCATACCTCCAATTTGCACGGTTGGCTACGTACGGTGCAAAAATAATGTCAACATGCACACATCCGTACATACGTCATGTGGCGCATCGTGCTGCTCTTTGCTACTGGCGACTCAAACTCCGAGCGAAACTTCTCTGTATGCCTCATCGGGCTTCTGACCAGGAAGTCACTCGAATACGTCGTCTGATCAGTTTCTGGCCCTGAGAGGGGATTTTTGTCAGCATTTAGGTCTACTTCGAATTAACGATGTCCATTTCGCCTAGGTGATGGTATTGTTTTTAAGGTAACGAGAGAGCATCTGAATTCCCACGGAACCGTAGCACCACAGAGTGTTTGCTTGGTTACGGAATGGCCAGAGCCCTGAGCATGAGACCCAGAAGCTGAATCTGTCTCCCTTACAAAGGGGGATTTGCGAGGACGTCTGTGTCAAAGAGCTCCGTAGCTCATTGGATTCCTCTTTTCATTCACATTATTGTCCTTCCACAAAGGGCCAGCTCGCTTTTATCGCTGCAGCTGACATATTCCACACATTCTGGTCTAATCGTAGTGAGACTGCTTAAAACAGATGTTCTTCGCGAGTCCTTGCCTGGCCTCACCATTAACATTCCACTTATGGTCATGAAATTTAGTTAATGCAAATGATGGGCAAATCACAGAGATCTCGAGAAAACGCCAGTAATTTATTTATTCACTCAATATATAACCTACATTTACTTATTTTGCTAACTCGGCAGGCACATTGGTATCAGGTGGGGGTATTGCTGTTCTCTGTCCTTAAACAGTCGAGCATTTCGGGTTGTTTTTTATTTCAATTATTATCCAGTCAAGGTTAGTAAAGATGTCTGACAAAGGTGGGAACGCATGGCACGTGGCAGGCACGTGACAGGGTGCCGCATGCTGCACCCTGTCACGTGGCAGGCACGTGACAGGGTGCCGCATGCTGCACCCAGTGCGTGCTGGCCGGCCCTCCGAGGGACACACTTGCGTCGTGGGGGGGGTGGGGGGGTTGTAGCGGGGGCCATGGGTGGGGGGGGGATCGTAGGGGGGGATAATTCGGGGGGGGGGGTCGTAGGGGGGTGGGGATCGTGGTGGTGGGGATCCTAGGGGGGAGTGAGGGGATCGTCCCAGGGGGGACGGTAGGGGGGGCGGAGATCGTAGGGGGGCGGGGTAGGGGGGCTCACCTCGCCTCCACCTCCCACAGCGTGGTGTCGTCCGTGATCCACGGGTTGGAGGGCTCAGGCGTGGTCAGGAAGGGATCGTACTCCGTGTACTGCTCCCTGTAGCTGATGAGGCTGTGGTGGAAACACAGCACCAATACAACACAGGACAACAGTACAAATATGGATCAGCAATGCCAGTGGCAGTGTTTTAAATAGCCCAGTTGGATATTGGAATCATGTCCCCAGACAGTATGAATGTTTATTTTTATCTTCTTAATTGTGTTTTTTATTGTGGGTTCTTGCACATGCGTACTTGCTAAAGCAATAAGTCAAGAAACATCTATTCTGTTCTCTCCAGTTGCCTGGGTCTCTTGACCCAATCCTGGCTAGCTGGCACAGAAACTCAATAAACAAACAGGTCAAGTCAAGTGGTTTGTTTGTTTGACCAGATGAGAAGTCAGAGACCGGGACAGTCTTGTTTGCAAGTGACCTGGGTCACAGGCTGTGTCACATGAGAAATTGAAAATATTGCATGAACATAAATAAACGTGACGTAACATATGTTTTGTAACATAAGTTGGCTCAGGTGTTTGTTCCAGCCGGCAAAGGAGCAGAGTTCCTGGTCGAGAATTTGAATCTTGAACATGGTTAACTCAGGTTATTACCATTATAAAACTATTTTCCAGAACATTCCAGATAGATTCAGTGCTGAGTAAACTTGGAGTAACTTCTAAAACATTCTAGAACTTTCCAGTAATATAAATAGTAGTATAAATGCAGACAAACCCTGGGCATCTCATTTCACCTGCGAGCAATGCAAAAAAAACTCTGGAAGGTAAGATGGACAATTGTTGCTAGAAATATTATGTTATAAAATTAGTTAACATTTTTTAAATTGTAAAAGTTTGTAATTTTTAAATGTTTTACAATTTTCAATGTTATTGAGAAATGTTGCGAGAATCTCTTACACATTAGTCATGGGTGAAATAAATGTTTTTTTGTAGGATGGTACAGAGAGGAAAAGAGAGCCATGAAGTTCGCCATCCCAAGAATTTGGTGGGAACCCACTAACCACTCAAGCAACTGCTACTTCTGCATGGTGGACCCTTCCAAACGTCGGACTGTCAAGAATGCACCTGCTATCACGTGTCCGAACCTTCCTTCATTCATCGCCCCGGTGCCATACTGCCATGATCTCCCCGTACCCACTCCTCCGGAGAGAGAGCAGTCGTCTTTTAGAAGAGAGCAGCAAGTCAGAGAGCGAGGAAGACGTTGTAGATCCAGATGACAATTTCAGAGGTGGAGCTGAGGAGAGAAACCCATACTACCCCAACCAAAAAGACCACAACGACTTGATCAGAAATCTTGGTCCCACCAAGTCCAATGTTGGATAAAAGTGTGCAAGTCGCAGATCAGATGAAGCGTCAGCAACCTTTTTGCAGCTTATGATGTTTTACCTACGTGACTTTACCGAAAAAACCTAAGAATATGATGCCTTGCAGTCACGAAAGCTTTAAATCTAGAATTTGTGCAGCTTCTTCACCCGTCAAGATGGGCTCTGCTGCTGCCAGCAGAGCCCATCGGAATCGCTTGTAACCAGAATGGGTGGCGCCTCTTCATTGACAGCTCATCCAGGAGCCTCAAAGGTGTGCTGCTCCATAATGGTAACAAATACCCGTCTCTTCCCCTGGCTCACTCGGTGCACCTCGAAGAGGATTACAACAGCATCAAGACCTTGCTGGACGCCTTGAAGTATGATGAGTACGGCTGGGAGGTCATCGGAGACTTCAAAATGGTGGCATTCCTGATGGGTCTCCAAGGCGGTTTTACCAAGTTTCCCTGCTATCTTTGCCTTTGGGACAGCAGGGACACCAAGGCGCACTACCACAGGCGGGAGCCACTGCACATCAAATTGGGCCTCATGAAACAATTTGTCAAGGAGTCGGCAGCCTTCAAGTACCTTCAAGACTTCTTCCCTAAGCTGTCTGAGGCAAAGGTCAAAGCCGGTATCTTCGTCGGACCACAGATAAAGAAGATCCTGGAGTGCAATTAATTCCCCAAGAAGCTCACTAGTAAGGAGAAAGCAGCTTGGAACAGCTTTGTCGCAGTGGTTCGTGGCTTCCTGGGCAATCACAAGGTCAAAAACTATGTGGAGCTGGTTGAAATTCTGGTAAAAAACTACGGCACAAAGGGCTGTAGGATGTCCTTCAAAGTCCATATCCTTGATTCTCATCTTGATAAATTCAAGGAGAACATGGGAGCGTACTCGGAGGAGCAAGGCGAGTGCTTCCACCAGGATATACTGGACTTTGAACGCCGCTACCAAGGACAGTATAACAAGAACATGATGGGAGACTACATTTGGGGGCTGATTCGTGAAAGTGATTTACAGTATAATCGTAAATCTCGAAAAACTACTCACTTCTACATTTTTTGTAGTAATTTTTGTGTTACTTTAGTATACATGTTAATTTTGATTCATATGTTGTTAATTCCTGACTTTATGTGAACAAAAAGACACACATTCGCCCGTTTTCTCATTGAAAATAGGTACATTTCAAAATATCACTGTCCTGGTCACAAAAGCAAAGTTTGTGAGGAATAATAGCCATTTTCTATACTTTTTAGGCATAAGCAATTACGATATAACACTTACTACCCACAAACAAAAATTGTGTTACATAGTGTAATCAATGTCACCATCTGCATCTTCATAATCGGCATCATCATGAGAATCATCAGCATCTTCATGTCCACCATCATCACCATTGTCAGAATCGGCATCATGGTCATGACAATAATGATGACAATAAGGGTAGTGCTTCGGCACGTGAGCTACTCTAGCCAATAAGAACAACAAGAACAACTGAAACTATAGTCTAGCAGCATAGTTGTACATCATTTGGCTTACTTTAAAGGACAATGCATATTCACACTCACAGTATGAATCCTTTTAAATAATGTTTCATCATTAATTTATATATGATCATTCTGGATGGCACTTTCCATCACTGGGGAAGTGATTTTATCGTAAGTGCAGCGATATTAAATTATCATGAAATAATACGTGCCTTGACTTAAAGCGAAATAATATTATGAAAGCACAATCCTCGCTTGCAGGTGGTTACACCGGCGATGACGGCAGCAGCGACCATCGCTGCTTTAGCGGCAGGACCAGAGGGACGTGCGCCGAATAGTGTGTGACGGTGTGGTGTGTGACGGTGTGGTGTGTGACGGTGCGGTGTGTGACGGTGTGGTGTGTGACGGTGTGGTGTGTGACGGCGTGGTGTGTGACGGCGCGGTGTGTGACGGTGCGGTGTGTGACGGTGCATTGTGTGACGGTGTGGTGTGTGACGGTGCGGTGTGTGACGGTGTGGTGTGTGACGGTGTGGTGTGTGACGGTGTGGTGCGTGACGGTGTGGTGTGTGTGACGGTGTGGTGTGTGTGACGGTGTGGTGTGTGACGGTGTGGGTGTGACGGTGTGGGTGTGACGGTGTGGGTGTGACGGTGTGGTGCGTGACGGTGTGGTGTGTGTGACGGTGTGGTGTGTGTGACGGTGTGGTGTGTGACGGTGTGGGTGTGACGGTGTGGGTGTGACGGTGTCGTACCTCTCTGCAACCTTTGACATCTTCATGCAGTGTCGGTCAAGTTGTCCCCTGAGAAAGATGATCTGCAGAGTTTAAGCAGAAAAACAGGTCCGCCAAAGTTAAGGCGTTCAGATGAGAACTAAACTGAAACAATAAATGTTAAAATATCTCAGATGTTATATCTCTGTGTAACTAGAGGGATTTCAGCCTTCAAGATTGTAACTTTATTCATTTTGTTTACCCGCAAGGATGTGTGTCTTGAGTAGTTAACAACAGCAGTGTAGGTTTAATTAATTACCAAGTGTTTAAAAGCTTATCTTGAAGAGTTTTGCATTCTCAGTAAACACCATTTCATTATCTTCTGCTTTTTTAACACTAATTTGCTACTCGTTAAGAATCCCACATCTTTCGTTGAGTGTTCAATTTAATTAATCTGTACATCAAATTACCATATTACTAAATACCATTCATGATGGCTGGCTTTTGTAGACCATGAAGCAGGTGTTTGACTGGATAATGTAGCTGCCTGAATATTCTATTTGCTTAATCGTTTATTTCAGAATGTACAGAAACCAGTTATGTGGATAGAGCAGCTTACGCTGCAACTTCGTGAAGGTGGCAACAACGTCCCAATTACACACCGAGTCAGACGAGGAGGTGCGCTCTCCACTGAACACTATTCGCGCAGCAGCGACGTCAGAAGACGTTTTCCAGAAATTCCATTGGAGACATAGTGGCATCAGCATAAATGTAAACTGTACTCAGAATCAAAATCTTTATTTAGACTCGAGAAATCCGATGAGCACTTGAAGCTCTTTTTCAAAGATGTCCAGTAGGGGCGAGTCATAAAGTCACAACAACAAACAATACAACACAATCTATAGGAGTGCAAAGTATACGAAAGCTAAGAAAATCACTATAAATACATAAAATTATTTATGTAAATAAAGTATATAAGCTCAAATTGCATAAGTGCATATATTCCAAAGGTTTGGCAAGGCAGCAAAACAACAGCAAAAACAGTTCCAGACCACACCAAGACAACAACACACAGTCCCTCGATAAAACTGCACATTCACATTGAACTATTGACCATCTCAGATTAGCACACTGCAAGGGGATCGTCCCAACCAATGGGAGCGAACGAAGGGTTCTTTAACGGCTGTGGGCAACGTATTGCAGCGTTTGCTGAGACCTGAATAGCTTTTAGGACTTTAACATGAAGTATTATTAATAAAAAAGCATGTGAAGATATTTTATAATAAAAAAATGTTCTGCAAGAGGCTCCCCTATTTCTGGCAGGATCTAATGCTCCCTCCTACTTGTTCGGTGATAGGTGCTCTGTGTCGATAACCCAGACAATGAGAAGATAGCGGTTGCACTCGCCTGGGTCCTCAGCTCGTCCTCCGTGGGGGGCTTGGCGTCGACAGGCAGAGCGTGCGTGGGACTCTGGGAGTGCGAGTCGCCTTGGAGACCGTAGACCGACTGTGAAGAAACACACGGCAACGGGGTGACTCCCAGGAAACACACGACAACGGGCCGACTGCCAAGTGAGGTTTCATGGTTGTGTCGTGCAGCCTTTCTCCGCTGCGGCACGATGTCCAGCGTTTCGCTCCAGATGCCGGGAGCTTCTTTAACATTCATTTCATCAACGTTCACTTCCAGAAGAAGCTACCAGCAAGTGCGGCGATGTGTCGGACATCGTGCTGAATGGCTAAACATGAGAACTCGCCCGAGGACAGTCGCTTGTCATTTACATTTTAACATACAATGGAACACCGATTGGTATCGAGAAGCGGCTAAATAAAATCACTAAAATCTCCACCGCAACTTCAAAATAATGACACTTTATCTCAAACACTTTTATCATATGTACCATTTCTTAATTGCTGTAAAGCATTGAATTAAAGCGCTCTATAAATCTAGATAAGACAAGTGGGACACAAAAAGACAAAAATCCCAGGTATAGCCTTAACAGACTGTTGGGGCAAGTGCTGCAAGCGAGTAGCACCTATGAAGGCCAGCACAGGACACAAGGGGGTGGGTGGCCAGCACCACGCTGTATGGAAGCTATCTCAACTGACGCTCCACACAAAGCTCCGGCTCTTCTTGGTCACTGTCATGCCCTCCATTTTATTTGCTTGCGAAACGTGGACCCCTCTAATAGAACATCTGCTCCGGATTGAAACATTCAGGCTGTCCTGCCTATGATCCATCCTGGGTTAAACGACACATTCCGATCAGCGAGCTCCTCCGGTGCACAAGGCTGCATGTAGCCCGCATGCCCAGCCACCGCATGCCCAAGCATCTTCTTTGGGCTGGATAGAGGGGACAAAATTAGTGCGGCGGGCTGAGAAGGGATGGACTGATGCGTTACAGGAGGATGTGGAGCTGAGTGGACTTGCCGAAGACCGGTACCAGCGGTGTCAAGATCGCCTGGCCTGATACAAGCACCGCGTTGACGTCACTGCCACTTAGTAGGGAATGGCGGCTGTTGTTGTGTGTGTTGTATGTATGTTGAACTTTTTCTGCACCGTATGTAGCCAACCGTACTAATCGGAGGAGCGGTAGTGCAGTGGTTAGCGCACTGTACTACGAATCTAGTGAGTCGAATTTATTTCCCACTGATGGCTACCAACACCAGTGACGATTATCTGAACCAGTCTCAGGAATCCCCGGGGTCGACTCAGCCTCAAATGAGTGCCTTGGGTATGTAAACGTCGCCACGAAAGAGACTAAGGCGGCCGGGCATGGTGCTGACCACCCACCTCTCTCTGTGTGCCGTGCCGGCCTTCATAGCTGCTAACTTACAGCACTTGCCCCAAAAGTATGTTAACGCTATACGGGGGATTTCTGTATTTTGTGTGTTTGCATGCGCTGAAATCAACAGTCTCTTATTCAAAGGAAAAGCTTCAGCCTTGAAAATATTTATGAATGAACATTTTCTGGACGTTTTTCTTTGGTGACATGTGACATTGTAAAAAAAAACGCCTTGTTCAGTGATTTTCATGCATTTGACAGCAGCTACCATTTCCTATACCCTATTTGAATTACAATAGAGCATTTAGGTGAAAGGTTTTCTCTGAAGAGACCTAATCATCAAATAGGTGGCACTTTTGAATATTTTCGCGAGCCATTCGTCGAAATTGAGGCTGACGGATCCATCACCCTCAGGCTGCTTTTTTAAAGTAGATTTTTTTTTTCTAAACGCACTATATTGTAAACCAGGCAGCACTGCAATATATACATACATTGTTTGTATTACCAAACCTTACTGTTTCACAACAGGGAGCTCTGATCCTCGATATTACATCGCAATCGACGAGTCATACACATTTTGCTTCCCAGTTGTTCTGGGGTCTACTTTTGCTCGGTTTTCGTTCGTTATACGAAATCGCTTGCTGTGAGGCTTGCGTGCGAGGCTTAGTGAACAGTGTCCCACCCAGCAGGCGGCCAGCAGACATCATTAGACGTGACCCAGAAAGGTGTGAGCCGTGCGACGTGTACGTGCGATCCATCTCCCGTGCCTCTCAGGCTGCAGCAATCTGGGTGTTAACAGTCTCGGGTTCCCAGCCAAATGTGTTCCATATTCCTAGGGTAAAAGAGCTTCGCATGCAACTCTCTAGAATCGATATTTCACGGATCCAGGCTGCAATTCCATTCAAGAATCGATAATCTTTGTTGACATTGTGGAGAATGTAGCTGCTTCCATTGCTTGCAAATGTACACAACGAATTGACAATATGCGACATACACAGCAGAATTCCACTTATCCGTGGCCCTATTAACCTTGAATTCTATTTTACATGGGACCAATTGGGTCTAGAAAAAAATGGGCCCCCATATTTTTCACAAATTGACCGTGTTTTTGTCTCTTTTCCTCATCATAGAACGGTCTCCTATTCATCTGCACTTATTTTGCGGTCAAGTGGAGACACATGACAGATTCATCCCATTAGCCGTGGGATATCCACAACTTTTGTGTCACGGAAACGTGAAGTAATTTTGCTAATAAACCCACAGATAACAGGACCATAAATGAGTGAGGATCAGCTACTAATTAAACGAGCCCATGCTTGAATATATATATTTTATCACAAACCACGGTTAATCCGAAATTCGGATAATGTAATAATGGGGAGTTGGCTGAGGTGTAAGGCGGCGTTCTTCATTGCAAGGCCCGTGGGTCACGGGCGGCCCCTGGTGGCCTTTGGGGCGGTCCCCGACAATACACAAATGTGAAACACCCCCCCCCCCCATCGTGCTGTCAAACCCAATGGTTTCAAATGTGTGGTGGCCCTCACACTCTGATGTTGGAGAAAGTGGGCCCTCTCTCAAAGTTAGTGAGGAACGCTGCCCTAGGGGATTGGAGCTCACCTTTCGGGTTTTGTGTGGGTTCTTCATGCGGCACGATTTCTTGATGTCCATCTCCGTCGTGTTCACACAGCCAGGCTGGGCACAAGATGAATTCACCACTTTTTAACCGAGTCGTCGTGACAACGGAAACTCAACACGGAGTCATTCCGTCGTCACTTAATGAATTGATTATGCACAGTCTAACTCTATTTTTAAGCAGGATATAGATTTATTTATTTTTAACGTAAAGAGTGGAACTCTGTTGGAGAGAAATGAGAAGTGGATTCAAGGACAGTGGAGAGTTTGTTCGTCCACGCGGTTGTACCAGTCCAGTCCCAAAAATGCTTTGTTTAATCGCGGTAACGTTTTTGGGCCTTTGACCACACGCCCAAAGGTGAAATATGCAACAATAACTCGTAGCAACCACTCGAAGTCGAGCAGTGCGAGGAGAGAAGCAGAAGGCAGTGGTTGTTGCAACATGCAGTGTTGGTGGCTGAACACAAAATGAATGGCACGACGACAGAAATTGTCTGGCAGACCTCAACATCTTTATAAAAATCATTGAGTGAAGTTAATTGGAACAGTAACCCTGGTTGTAAAAACATAACTCAAAATAACCTAAAGCCTCATTTAGGGCAATATAAATAACATACATAAGCGAACAATGTGTCTCCTTCTGTCTCTCTACATGAAAATAAAAGTATTTATTACATAACCCATTGGCCCCACAGCCTTCTGAGCGTACACAATTTCAGCAGCATCTTGTACTGAACCAATAGTACTGCCTCAGTACTCATCTCTTTAAAGCCCTGAGCTCGTAGTGGAAATTCCTCATTTCTGTGGAAGGAGAAAGGCTATCCAGAGGACAACCACTGTTGACATCCTCACTAAGTGGTACTGATTTTATCGACCTCATAAGGATGATCTGCTGAGTCAATCTCCAACCAGGATTTGAACTCGCGACCTTCTGATGGCCGGCCGCTGCCTCTGCCGCCAGGCAATCAGAGGGGCTGAATAATTAATGTCATCCTGAGTAAAAGCACGATTGGCACGTGCGTGGAACTGAAGTGGGAGGGAGCGCGCTCACGCGTCCATTTGCTTGCATGCCTCCATGCGCACGTCGCTCTGCACTGTCGAATCTTTCAACTAAGTGGAGACTCCATTAACAGCCTGGCTTGCCACCCTGTCATAAATCAACCCGACGGACGGAAGACTTACCACTGGTCTATGAACGTCCCAAAACGCACGCTCTTGGCTGTCCAGAATCTTCCTCTCAATCTTGTCCCGTTTTTTGTCGACTCTAATCGGATGAAATGACACATGTTGTGAACGCCACGGCCTTGGGAAATGTGACATGTTTGGGGGTTTTTTGTCTGAGAAAGCACAGCAGGGCAGAGTCTAGAGTGAGCTCATATATCTTATTAATTGTCTTCTGCCAGTCAGATGTTCACAAAAGTACAAGGTGAGGGGGGAGCAATGTCCTTTACTGAGAGACACTGTGGGCAAAAAATGAGGCCATGTGAGCTGACATAAATTAATAAGAAGCTCTGCTCCTCACTGTATGTGTGTGACTTTGTAGCATCGCTTAGCAACCCACGAATAGTCAGATAATGAAGCCGTTATACCAGAGGGGAAAAGAATTCCGAAAGCAATTTGGAGACTGTTTTGTATTTATTATTTGTCATTTAATCTTGGGCCAAATTGTAACAAATGGCTGCTCCTCCGTAGGATATAAAACTGCATCACGTTTCACCGTTTTTTTTATTTCACCATCAATCTTGCTGTGATCAAGGTATTTGAAAAAAAGATATCTTTCCAGGACTTCAGTCAGCAGAGCCTGAAATCAATTGAATGGGCCTGTAAGACGGCACCACAGAACCACTCTCAGATTTACTGCGATGGGTCTCCTTCATACGCTGTATTGCGTGGGTCACAATGTTTTAACAACCATCAAATATACACGTGTTGGCACTCATAACTGGGTTAGGATAAAACTAGTAAGAAAATACAACAATTGAACTCATGTATTAAGACCAGTGCTTCACAATTCTTGAAAAGCCAGCTTAAACACTGATGGATGCCTGGATTCGAACTCAGGATCAGTGGTGTCAGCTGAAAGGTTTTTGGAGGCCTGGGGTAAAATGCCAGACGAGGCCCCCTTCTGAGGCCAACTGTGCAAGCCCTGATTCCGACTCAGTGCTCTAACGTGACCATTATGAGTCCCCATTCAATGGACACAGCGGCGACAGACAGATGCTGTAGAGAGGAAAAATTGAAACGCGCCGGGGAATGGCCGAACGTAAAATGTGAATGTTAAAAACCAACTGGAGGCTCACTTAGCCTGCGCTTCGGCCTGCATGAAGATGAATTCCCATTTTCTGGCAAACGCTCGCTGAAGTCTCGCCAGGCTCTCCTGTGAAAACACAAACGGCAGATGAGAGTGCCAATGTCATAAGCAGGACCTAAATGAACCCTTAAGAGGCTTTTTATAACAAAATGCCATCAATATATGGGAATTACATTTATACCTATTTTGCAAGGGAAATCTGGATTAAGTACAAAAAGATTAGAAGCTTAAACTTTGTATAGAGATTACACGTACACAAAGCTATACAAAAGCATGCACATCCTATAAAAAAAACTAAAAATGTTTGCGTTATAAAAATGACGACTGTGATTACCAAGTTAATAATAATGTAACATGATAACAAAATATTGTAAAAGGTGGTGTGATATAACTATAAAAAAATGTAAAATGCCCATTTTATGATAAATTACTTTGACTACTCCATAGCGAGATGGTGTTTTCTGTTGGACCAATATATAGATGAACCTTTGCAGTATTTGGTATTTAATATGACGCATTTAGGGAACAATGCGCTACGCAAGTGAAATCAACAACAGTTCCAGATATCTCAAAACAGAGTGACGTGTTTCAATTATATTCTCTGTTTTCAATAACTGTCCATTTTAAATTTGCGGGTGACTTACCGCTTCGTAATCGGCGAGCTCGAGACGAGCTTTGTTTTGCATGGTTCGTTTGCACAAATACACGGCTGCACGCACACAGAGGGAGAGTGGCGACACACGAGATTAAACGCACGCACATTTCATGCCGCTTTTTTTGGCGCATTGACTTATTTTTAACACTCAAGCAAATGGTGACGGTGGCGAAATACTTATTTTTCCAATCGTGTGAAGTGGTGGTCAATGATTCATTACCGGTTCCAACCATCAGGAACCGGCGACCGTTTCCTCTGGAAAGTTCACGAAGATTGCACCGATTGGCACGCGAGGACGTTCAAGCGGGACGGGGAGGCGGACTCCGACTGGCCTTACAGCACCTTCAGCTGCAGAGCCCCCCCCCCGCCCCCACGTGGTGCCTTCGTTTCTCAATTACTGATGAAGGCAAAGGCGCAGCCCTGCAATTTCTTGATCACAACACTGCTGGCAGAAGGGCCTCCACTGTGTCATATTCACCCGGTGTTATAGTTGCAAACAGCACTTGAGGCATGGTATGGATTTGAACTTTACTTTGCGCTTATGTGGCTGACCCTATGTGTGCATTTGTTTGTGTTATCCCCTCATGTGCATGCATTTTCTCCAGACACCGCTGCTGTCCTCGTACACACAAACTACAATGTACTCTTTACAGAATTGGCAAATATTCCAAGCAGAAATCTCCTCGGTAAAGAGTTGACAGTTGCGAATAAAATTGTAATATATGAACCAGAAGAAGAAAGAACACGTACCATAGTCTGTGTTCTCTGGATCCCAGCAGTTTGAAGGCCAGAAGAATGGTGTCTGTAAACAAACACAGATAAGGCTCAGCTCGCAAAGAGCTCAAAAGTCGCCAACTAAACCCAGGACCCAACGGTATGAGAACTATTAACAAGAAGATGAGACACTGCATTTAATATATCCAGTGTTCCCAGAAGGCCGTGCGGCTGATGGGTTGTGTAAGTAATACTTTTAAGTTGTACGTGGAGATGAGGATATGTGAAGGAAACATTGTCTGCTTATTTATTTGTGTTGTTTACATTCTCCAAAACTACGCAAATTATTATTCTGAGTGATCAAAGAAAGAGCCACATTGAAACACCCATTGTGGTGCAGTAGCTCACTGCAGGCAACACCAAAGAAGGCCACTCCCTTGAGCAAATAGTTTTGCTTTGGCGCAATCGCCGATTAGAAGAGTCTCACATGAAGGCCAGCGTGGCAGTGCTGGCATATAATACAAACATATTACCAGAATTGTATGGCAATCGCCTGATGATGCTGGTTGTAATCACCAGCGAAACGTTGTACTCAATTGTTAATGTGTTGTGGGTTTGCTCTCTAACACAACCGGTGTGCTGAACTATTAACTAATTGGCACGTTTTCTTCACGTGATAACCCTGACTAATTGGCTGTGTCGGGTGGAGGTGGGTGTACGACAGCTTTACATTCACCCGACCCAACCCAATAAATTTTATCATGAGACAATATCGGTCTTGAAAAGCCTGCGTGTTATACAGTAATATACTAATATTTCTCCGATTTGCCACTGGCTGTCTATAAAAGTTTTGTATCGAATTGAAGTCCGCCCTCAATGTTGTCGAGATCCTCCAGACATTCGCTCGTGTCTACTCCTTCCCTCTCATCCTCCGGTCACACGGGGGAGTGTGCTCCATCTACCAGACATCACAGCCTCCAGTCAACTTTCATTTCATGGGAGGTTGCTCCTTCTCTATTGCCCCGATGTCTTACCCCCCCCCCTCACTCCCGGCTATGAGAGCTGGTGACTCCTTATCCCTGGTTCAAGTCCAGCCTCAGGAACAACTTTTCCTTCTCCTCTACCAACTATGAACCTCCGTGACATAAATAACAAATTCTACACTGCCACCCTCCCGATTCCGAGTGTCTGCCTGCCACAGCCAGCGCTGGCCACGGGGATAGCGCGGCCGCAGAGTCGGTGGAAGCGGCAGGGGGACGTGGAGGGGCACCTGGAAGCGGTAGAAGGCGCCGTCGTCCTTGAGCATGAGCACGTGGTCGGAGATGGGGAAGAAGTAGCCGTGGGCCGCCATCAGGGTGCCCACGTGCAGCGCCTCTGCACGGCAGCAGCAGCGCGCGCGCGTCAGGCACGCGAGCAAGCGACCCGGCACGACGTGGCGCAGGCAGGAGCTGCCGAGGGTGTAGCCGGAGCAGGGGGGCCGTGGTTCACGGGGGGGGGGGGGGACTCAGATCGCCGGTAGAAACGCAGTTTAACAAGCAAGATGCCGACCGATTTGTACAGATTTGCGGGTGTTTTTAGCTTCGGTGGCCCAAATGTTTCTTCAGGCACCACAGTTGCTTGACACATGCAAAGCACAACAGTGTAAGGAAGGGAACACGTATTCCAAGCAGGACCCTCGGTGCAAGTAGTCTTTAGAATCGGCGAGGGTTTCTCTGACGAGTGAACGACTGTTCTCAGACTGCTGCGTAGCGCAGGAATGACATTGCACACATTTCACCATTATCCACGACATCTTATTCTGCAAGGGTTCACCCGTGCACCAAACAGCTTTGTAGACTTTGCAGCACAAAAGCTTGCTCGGCGAGATGAGGTTTCAAGTACACGGTGAAACCCGAGCCGGCTCTGGGACATTGTTGGAGGCTATCGGATGGGATTGTGCAGCATGAGGCGGACACCGAACCCAGAGGGAGTGACGTCACGCCGAGCCGGCTCACGACGATTGCCTCCCCGCTGCTACCTGCGACGTCGACGAAGGGGCTTTCGACACCGAACTGGGGCTCACCTTGCAGCGTGGATCTCTTTGTGAGTCCATGGTGCTCTATATGCGTCTATGGATCTCTTTGTGAGTCTATGGATTCTGTATGCTAGTCTTCACTGAATCACAGTATGCATCTTTGTGCAAGTCTTTGGGTCTCCATGCGAGTTTGTTGGTCTTTATAAGAGGTTATGGGGTCTCTATGTGAGTCTGTGGGTCTGTAGGTGTATCCATGGCCCTCTACATGAGGTTATGGGTCTGTGAGTGTATGGGTCTCTATGTGAGTCTATGGGTCTCTCTGTGAGTCTCTGGGTCTCCATGTGAATCTATGGGTCTCCATGTGAGTCTGGGGTCTCTCTGTGAGTCTATGGATCTCCATGTGAGTCTATGGGTCTCCATGTGAGTCTGGGGTCTCTCTGTGAGTCTCTGGGTCTCCATGTGAGTCTGTGGGTCTCTCTGTGAGTCTATGGGTCTCCATGTGAGTCTATGGGTCTCTTTTTGAGTCTGGGGGTCTCTATACGAGTCTTTGCTGAGTCTGCTTAGCCTCGGACTGGCGCACAAAGCAGGGGACATCCTCACCGAGGTCGTCATCATCAATGCAACGGACGCCCAAGCAGGCAGGCAGCTGTGTGCAGGATCGCAGGATGTTAGTTCATGACACAATCGTGCTGCGGTGCATCATTTTTCATTTAAATGCAAAATGTATTCCCACCTTGATCATCAATAATCAGGTTCTTTGTGAGCCACTGCACAATGTCTGCACCTGTTGGCAGCAAAGGACAGCATTAAGAGTGCAATCAAACACCAACACACTCATCGCCACTCGTTTACTCCCCAGATGCGGTCTAGCCCAGCTCGCAGGCACATTTGTCTGGTTCTACCGCACATTGTGCGGCACTCAAACAGCCTCCGAGCACGTGCAGTAAAACGTCGGACATACCGAACAACACTTTGCATGAAGGCCAGTTTTTACAAGCAAGGCTCCGTTCGAGCGAGCGCGAGGGAGGAGAGAGGAGGAGCAACACGGACAGAGATGAGTGGCAGTGGCGGAGGCAGCAAGGCTGGTGGCAGGAGCTTGGAGGAGATAACCGCCTCATAAAATGTCGTCGCATCGCTGTGCTAAGCCCCTTGCACTGATCCAACAACACGCTGCCTCCTGCAGGACGGACCACCCGCAGATGCCATCTGTGAAAGAAAAGCCCCGGAAATAAACGGAGCAGCAAAACCAACAAATCGGGAAGAGAAGAAACGGCGGAGCCCACAGATGGATGGCACCAAACAAATGGCGGTGAGGGGGGGGGGAGGTTGGAAAGTTATCGGCTTGAGCAGACGACCGTGGTGCTGAAATTACTTCAGCCACTGTCTTGATCAGCTCATTCTGAGCCAAGGCAAGTCACGTAATTCATTGCAATTGCCCCCTTCGATAGGAATCCACAGAATGCCTGTGAAATGTGCTGCGCTTGGCTTGTGCTAGCATCGGCAGCTGCAGCGATCTCTGCGTGGCGCGGCAGCGAACGCGGCATTCTGTGGAGCGCGACTGCGCTTCGCGTGGAGGCGGCGGCGTTGGGGTTTGATCGCCGCATGTCGCCGTGCACAATCAATGACGACAGCGCGGCCTCACAGCCGCATCGATGATGGCGCCGGAGAAAAAATCCCTGCATTTTTATTTTTTTGGCTTCTCTGAAAGTCCGAGAGAGGAAGATTTAAAAGAGCTGCCAAATCGGATCCATACAAGTGGATGGCCACGCTGACATCACATATCATGACGTCTCAGTGCTCTCGTGTGTACACGTTGGTTATGTTTATTTGGGGACATGCAGACAAGCCCCACATTCATGACTGACAATTGGTACTTCCGGTAACCAAGGATGAACAACTTTCCTGCCATGGAAATGTGGAATTTCCAGCAGTGGCCGCCAGGAATCTTAAACGCACTGTCCAACACCAACCACCAGCAGAGACGGGCATGGCCCAGTGGCTCGGTGCAGCAGAGACACTGACTCGATTGTCGTGGTACAGTCTTTCTAACAGCGTTTGGCAAGTCATGGCAAAGTTTCCATTTTCACAAAGCAACACGAGACAACACGTTTCTGGTGGCATTCAGTCCCTGTGTCAGTGGTGGAAATTACTACTGACAAGTAGCATAACAAAACCACTGCTGACTTCTCACCGAATGATGCAGTCTCACCATTCCCGGCACATACTATACCACGAGGAATGATAACGCACTTCCTAAGCTCTGACGTAGGCATGTTGAATTTCTTCCGCGCCGTACGTAGCCAACCATGGCAATCGAAGGTGCGGGGGAAGGACAACAACTAAACAAAAAAAGCAGTTTTAAATAAATGCGTTTTCAATCTAGATGATTTAAAAGTGCATGGCTCCAGTGGCTTCCTAATATCGGAAGGACGAGCGTTCCAGACGACTGCAGAAGCGCATCCGAAAGCGCGTGAAGCTTTTTGTCATTGACCCCAATTTCTCGTTCTCTTCTCACGTAGCTCAAGTCTGCAGCATCCTTTCCCTCAGTCTGCGCCAACATCTCCCAAATATGCCAACTCCTTCCACCAGCTGTCGCGAGCAACCTCGTCGTCCATGCCTCCATCGCATCCCCACTCAACCACTGCCACTCTTCAACGGCCTCGCCAAAACCCTCGGCTCCTAACTCCACATTTTTACTGTTAAAACCGTTTTACTTTCATTACCAGTAACCACATTGTAATAACCCATAGCCTGTTGCCGCTTTGCAGCACGTGCAATTAAGTCTGTCATGGGTATAGGCATGGTGGCAAGATGTTAACTACCTCGTCTGGTGTACAGGAATTTACATGCTCTCCTCGTGGTCACGTGGATTTTTTCTCCGAGTCCTCCGGTTTTTCCCTCCACATTTAAAATCATGCGTTGAGAGGATTTGGCTGCTAGAAATGTCCACGTGATAAGCCACTACGTTGAGCTTCATTTGTGGCCAGGTCGCTTCTGACAAAGAGCTTATGGCTCAGTGAGCCTTACCTGGTTCAAATATTTAAAAAAATTGTATAGTTTAGTTTAGGTGCTGTAAGATGGCCACGCGTGCCAACCAGTGCTTTAATTGCTAATTGCACAGGAAATGGTTCCTAGTTTCTGACAACTGGAACCGGTAATCGATTATGAGAATGGCTACTCCAGATGATCTTGCTGCTGGGAGAATCCTCGCCAGCATCTACAACAGAACCACATCACCCCAACACCTCGATCCCTCCACTGTCTCTCAAGCAAATCCAGGATCCATTTTGAGACTGCATTTACTATCTTTCAAGATCTTTCGTGGACTCGCTCCGGCCGACCCCTCCCCCGTCATCCCAAATCAACTCCTTTCGATGCACTCTCCACTCCAGAGACAGAGGTCGTCTGTCAACGTTTCAAGACTACCTTTACTCAGTGGGAGGTCGCTCATTTTCTTCTACTGCTCCCGAAGGTCTGGATCTCCCTTCTCCAGCCATCCTTGCTCCATGCCTAGGTTCACATCCAGGCTCAAGATGTTGCTCATTTTATTACTTTATCTCTTTCTCTGATGCTTTGTCTCCATAAAATAAATATTTCCACTGTTTTTCTACATAGTACCTTGAAATACAGTTACATTTCGATGCTGTATGAATCAAAGTTGGACTGGAATTTGAAGATGATTGGAACTTGATGATGATGATGACGATGATGATGATGCAGAGGATCACGAAGGTGGTAATAAAGTTGCAATGAATTTCTAATGAATATGTTATTTCGCACCGTACGGAGCCAACTGTGATGATGATGGATGAAGGTTGACAATTGATGACGAAAGTGGAACAGGTCCAGTGGGAAGCGACAGAACAGGAAGAGGGTGGGGAGAGGTAAAGAACCCCGATGACATCTCTCCCTGTGAACCTCCTGCGGTTTTCTATTCGGAAGCCACTGGAGCTTAGCACTTTTAAATTTAGATTCTAAACTAATTTCTTGTGTTACGTTTGCTGTCCTTCCCCCACACCTCCGGTTAGCACGGTTGGCTACGTACGGTGCCAAAGATGTTCAACATACAAATATGCAACGTACGAACCAGCCTCAGTCAGTGCTGCGCGCGGCTTTATCGCCTGCGGTCATTCCCCGGTGACTCACACTCGTGTCATCTTGTCCGCTGGATAGCCGGAGAGCTCCTCTCCCCGCACAGGTTACTGAGACGGTCGTAAATCACTGCATTAAAATGAATTGCACTGATTGGTCCCCGAAGGAAGCGTTCGGGAACGCACGACTGGCGGAGCGAGGAGCTCACACCGGAATGTTCTCTTTGTGGAACCAGGTCACGAGGCCAGTGGTCAAACAGAAGTCTGAATCGTCGCACTTGCTCTTGTCCATGCCGCAAAGGCATTCAGCCGATTGGCACTGCGATGCTTTGCTCGTTTATTTATATATTTGAAATGGATAATTAAATGTGCCTTTCGGGCGAAGGCGAGGGGCCTTGATGTGTTAATTTAATTGAATAAATAAATAACAAAACCATTTCAAACAACTAATACATTGGCTTGCTCCACCACATGCGGGTATTTTGTTAATTAGAAAATTGTTTTCCGTGAGCATGCTGAACATCAGACGATGAAAACTGTGATAAAAACACAAACAAGTCATGTAAAATGTGGCTATTACAAAAATAAGTTTGCACCGAAGATAAAAACTGAATTTGCGTCACAGTTATTGTGAAACCTTTCCATCAAAATGTACCTGTCAAACAGGATTACGTGATGACGAGTGGAAATTAAACTGTAAACGCGTCTTTTCCCCTCGTGTTGTATGTACTTTTAATATCTCTGTCTCAGAACCTTGTGACCGTGAGGTCAGTGCGCGTTGCAGACCCACGCGCAATAAAGAAGGCGTCCGTCAGGCCGCCATCGATGGCTGCGCCCCCGAGGCCCACACCGGTGGCGGATCCAGGGGGGGGGGGGTGCGATGGGGGCAATTGCGCCCCCCCCCCCCCCGCATCTCGCCCACCCCCTGGAAATCTCAGAAAATTCGTATTTCATTGACATTTACCAGAAAACGTACGTTGAATGTTTTTTTGTTATTCCTAATGAAGGGTCCTGTTTAAAAATCTTGACATTTGAGGCCCCCCCCTTCCTCCTCCCCCCTCCAAACTCAGGTCCACGCACCGGTGAAGACGCTGGGGATTTTGGAGAGGAAGCTTTTGACCGTTCGGATGGGGACACCGGACTTATCGTCCTGCATCCGCGTCACGATCTCTTCCATCTGCGGCACAAACAGGCAAAATTGGCGGACGCACGGATGCACACAGTCGCACACAGACACACGGGTGGACAGACAACGCGGGAGGGGAGGGCGGGGAGCGAACGGTTAGCGACTGCCGGCGCATTTCGTGGCAGCATAGACAGACGAGGAAGTTCTCGCCAACCCGGTGGGGATGGCGGCTGTCAGCCATCGACGCAGAAGCGATCACGGAAACGAGTGACGGCACCTGACAAACAGCACGAGGAGACAAACGATCGGACACATCCGACAAATCGTAAGCGTCTCGAAATGGACGGATATTTTACATGAACGAGGCCTTGGCCAGTTTTTTTTTATTGCGTTTAACCATTGAAATAAGCCAATGTTGACAAAAACATGCCTTTAGCGAGCACAGACAGGTGACTGCCATAGCCATGTGGAATTTACACTCTTCTGGCCCAGAGCCACAGGTCAGATGAAATGTATTAACGAGATGGAGGTACCCACACTTTATTCCACCGCACATACTGCTCACAAGTCGCTGCCTCGCATTTTTATTTCCGGAGCCTCATCGGCGCTCCAAAAATGCCATCGTCTCGTGAGGATAGAGGGGAGCAAATAAACAGAAACGAGCTGGCACGGCTGTGGCATGGCGATCGTGCCCGGGGTGTTGCTTGTATGTGTGTATGTATGTTGAACTTCTTTCGCACTGTACGTAGCCAATCATGATAATTGGAGGTGCGGGGGAAGGGCAACAAACTAAGCACGCAGGAAGAATGCGACCTGCACGCACATTTCCATCGCCTCCCCGGTGCCGGTTGCTCTCCGACACTACAGCTGACAGCACCCGGCAGCAGCGATAGTTTAAACTCCTCCTGCGAAGTGCATCGCTGGCGCACTTCCAGACGGCGCATTTACATTCACAGCCCAAAGACCGAGGTGGAAAATCCACGTTCAGAATCAGACTCTTTGTTTGTACTGGAGAAATACGATGAGCGATAAAAGTTAATTTTCACAGATCTCTAGAAGGGGCGGGTGAGAACGTTACAACAACAAACCATACGAACACAGGATAGGAGTACAAAGTATAGGAAAGGTTAGCAAATCACTAAAAACTAAATCTTTTATTTTACCAGGTAAAGCCCACTGAGCTATTAGCTTTTTTTCAGAAGCGACCTGGCCACAAATGACAGCTCAACGAAGTGGCTTAACATGTGGACATCTATTGTAGCCAAATCATCTAAACGCATGTTTCTAAATGTTGAGGGGAAAAAACGAAGGATATGGAGAAAAAATCCACGCGACCAAGGGTAGAACATGTAAACTCCAAATATACAGCAGGCGTCATCAGAGTGGGGATCGAACCCCCGACCTCGATACCAGGCGAGGAAGATAACATCACGCCACCCTGGCACTTCTTAAATAACTGGGGTCAATTTAATCAACACTACAACTGTTGTTGACGTTCCACAAAGTGGCACTGATTTGATTGACCTCGGATGGATGACGTCCTGAGTCAAAAGCCGAAGCTGTATTAGAACTCACAACTGGGGAACCGAATCCTTCTTGGGGGGGGGTGGATACGACTCTCGAATATCTTTGGTGCGCCACCACACATTATCACACACATAAGTCAATTCAGGAACTGAGGCCCTCACAGTGACAGAGGTGACTGAAAAGAGCTTCATAGTTCATCGGATTTATCCAGGATTAATACAGATTCTGATTCTGAGTGCACTAAAATTAGCGTCGTTGCAAAGTTTAAAAATATTCCCCTTCAGTACCCGATTAGTGTGGCGACGATGCTTTAACGGCATACAGTTATCAGTGGACCGTTTCATGTGGCCACGGGAAATGAAGTCGCGGGTTGGGTACGGCACATGGACCGTAGGTCCCCCACGCCTACGCTAGACGGCTCAGATGCAATCGTTTCATTCTGCTCATGTATTAACCTTTGCTCCAGAACCGTTTATACTTGGCCAAACATCCCAGTTTATTTCCACTCACCTCCATCCACATTCACCACTTGTCAGTAGGTTTTTTTTAATGAAGGCTACTCTGTCCGTCGCTCAGTGCCATTAAACAACCTATGCAGCTGCTGCCAGTCAAATAAATAACCCTTACAGCTGACCCTGACGCTAATCTGTTCACACTACGGCAGCCCATTACGGATCGCAGGTACGCATTTATGTGCAGCATAGATAAAAATGCCCCTTGAAGTAAGAAACAGTGGGAACAGTGGAGGGCTTTCAAACGCACTCTCTGAAAGACCGGTTAAGGTGTCGCCTTGCAATGCCTTGCTCCTGCTGGTGTAAGCAGAGAGGTGTTTGGCGAACTCTTCCAGTCTTCCATGCTCGTTGGACGCTGGGTAAACCCACACTTTACCCCTCCAAACGGAACCTGCCTGTCGACTAACTGTGGTGTCACCCATTATACTGCTGCGTGGACAGAGGAGGAGTGGGGAGGGGGAGTTTAATGAACTTGCTCCAGAGTTTCTCAACTGCCGCGCCGGGAGATAGAATCGAACCGGCCACCAAGTCCAGCGTTCTACCCATTGCACCACTGTGGCAACACCGACCCTCTATCGAGTTGTATACAGGCCTGCATCAACTTACAGTTTTAAATTAGATACTCTTTACTAACACCTTAACTGTAGCCCAAGCTGTGTCCCGAGATAGTGCTATGGGTTCTGTTACATCACTTTGTGTGATTAATTTAATATGAAAATGCCTGCTGTGATGAAACGTTTCTCACATGTTCTGTCCGTGTGGGTCTGTTTGCTCTGCGTGTAAGATGACAATCCCACAAAAACTCTCCGGTATGTTTTTGGGTTGTATGACGCATTGTTCGGTACAATGTCCGACGTTTTGCTCCACGTGCTAGAACCTTCTTCAGTTCCTGAAGTAGCTTGCAACACGTGGAGTGAAACGTCGAACACCATAGTAAACAGCACGCGGTACAACACTAGAAAACCATCAGGGAGATTAAAGAAAAAATGTAAACGCAGTTGCAGAACACAGCCCAAATTAAGGGTCAAAACGTCAAGCAGATAGCAACAAAGAGCACGAGAGTTCACAAGATGTAGGGCACATCCACAATTGAGAACCTACGCAGCAGTGATCTCAAAGGTGTGTGTGTGTTTATTTTCGAAGACTGAAAAATTACATCATCCTCACCCGTAATAGATGTCACATGAAAGGATTACATTGCTACAGTCATGCAATGGTGAGAAACGTACACTCTTTATGAGCAAAATCTGCAACTTTGCCAACATGACCACAACCTTTTACCTTAATTCTCTCGTTTATCCGCAAAGTAATTTTTTTAAACTCTTCGTATCCACGCACTACCTGTCACTGGACAGTCACAGTCGTGTAGGTAAAAAGGTCACAGGTTAAAATCTCTGCAGAGCTGGCAATGTGCCTTTCCTTCCGCGTTACCGACGAGCTGCGAGGCACGAAACATTTGGCGCGTCATTGGACAGCTATAACGCATTACACATAAACGCATTACACATAAACGCATTACACATAAACGCATTACACATAAACGCATTACGGCCTATTGCACATTAACGAATTATTAACAAGAGCCTATTAGGCTGCATCGCGATCTGCGCTAAGGGTTGCATAAGTGGTTTACATGCCTTATCCTATCAAAGGTATTCGGTTTATGAATCAAAACACTTTGCAGTCGGTCATGAGAATACATCAACCGTCGCCACAAGAATACATCAATCGTAGCTATGGGAACACATCAATCATAGCACCTTGCTTTTAATGGCAACGCTTGGGCCGGTTTTCAGATGCTCACTTACGCACGTCCGAGGATTGCCTGTGGCCCAGCGGCAGGCAGCACGTGTGCCGCTTGTAGCGGAGGTTCACGGTTCGAGCCCAATCCCCCCCAGCAGTCCTGGTTAATACTGCGGGTGAACGAGCCGTGAATAAATGTACGGTGGACGTTTAATATTCTGAGTTGGTGTTTCCAAAAGGAGTTGCCGTTACGGACCAAACTTGCCAAATTTGGGCGATGTGCAGGCAATGACTCAACCACTCGAGCCGACATCAGACAAGCAACATCTCTCCCACTGCAGACGATGTCTGTGAAGCACAGCGCCTTCGTGACGGCTGGCCTTGTGCCATCAGAATTGCACAGATAATGAAGGCAAGCTCTCGTCAGCTTTGCTAATTCATGCAACGTGCTCATTCTGCCATTATTTTCATTTGCGGCACCACATCTATGGAATAACTTCCCTGAGACAATAATTATCTCAATTGACTCCTCCATCACTAGATTCAAATTACAACTTACCAACACGTATCTGATCGCTCACCTACAACAATGAACTCTGTGGTGATGATAGCGGCGAGGATCGTCGTGCCGGGGAATTGTTTGAAGAAAGTAATCAGTTTCATGCTTTTTAGTTTAATAAAAAAAAGATTTCTATTTTCACAAAGCTATTTTTGCTGCATTTTTTATGTTCGATGTATCTGCCCCTTGAATGGCAGATCTATACCAGACAGGCGTCGTTAAGTGATATAAAAAAAACTGACTGTCTAATTACAAGTGTGTTGCTGACTATTCAACGTATTGGGCCTTTGGGCCCGTGCACAGCAGCTGTGTTTAGAACAACAACAACCCTGCTTCACTACATTCTTAAAAACGGTGCCAAGTGCCTCCCAAGATCCACGCCCTCTTATTCCCTAAGCGCCTGCAAACATTCAGAACCCACAAAACACGACCGTCTTTGTTCCTTTGTTGTGATGACTTGTTTGTTATTTTAGTTTTGGTGCCATTTCTAAATTTGTTTATTAATGTTTTATTGTGCTTGGTAGTAGTAGCAGTACTCGGGTTTTCATTTGCCTGGTAGTAGTGGCTGTATATGGGATTTGTACCTTCTATTTATTTAATGTACAGCATTATGAAATGATATTAGCATTGATGACGCTGTATACAATGTAAGTATTATTACTAGATATGGAACGAGTCGCGAAAATATAAAAAGGGAAAAGTAAATAACTTGGTCGCTTCCGTGTGATTACATACTGACATGAAGTAAGTGTTTAACATTGTTGACTCGAGTGCATTTGTTTTTGCTCCGAGTAGAAACGAGCCGCAGATTGCCGACCCCTGATGTCGACCATATCAACACAGGGAGGCGGCTGCAATGCAATAGTGGTAACATTGCTTGCACACTGGATTTGCAATCCAGAGGTCACTCTTTCGATCGCCCAGCCTAGAAGTTGAAACAATGGTGAAAAGGTTAATCTTAAATCCCCCGCCCCCATCCACCCAGCAGTATTAGTGGGGACCACCACTGTGAGTCGATCGGCATGTCAGGGTGTGGTGAGGAAACGTGGGGGTATCCCCACCTCTTTCAAGACGTCTGGCCAGCATGGAAGAGTAGGCCAAAAATACCTGCTCGAGGGATTTTCAAGGGCTCGCTCTGGTAGAGGCCCCTTACACCAGCAGTGGTGTGAGCAAGCAATTGCAGAGCTGCACCTTTAGCTTTTAGCTACACTGTAGACTGTCAATCGAATAAACGAAGTTTAAGTCTGGTTTGAGTTATTTTGCAGGGCAGTCAGTGGCAAGAAAATGTGACGTACTTCATCTTACAGTTGTGGTATTCTCGCATAAAGTTCTATAATTGTCTGTTTGTAGGTTAATTTCTACAGTTATAAAACGAATAAATTAAAAGGGAAATTAATTGCCGCGAAAGCTACCGATAATTGCACTTTGTGAAAAAATGTGTTATTACAAAGGCGGATGCTAATTAACTGTTCATTAAAATGTTCTCCATTTCATGTCGTGTCGCGCTGCAGAAAGAGGTGGCAAGGCTGGGGTGGGAGGGAAACTCACAAACACTCGGCGCATTACAAACCACGGGCACCGCAAACCCACTGAGAATTACAGAGAGTGTGCGCGTGTGTGTGTCAGCGACATTTCCATCCACTCCTAAGCTTCGTCTGCAAATCCTCGCTCACTCTCCGTGCTGTACGTATGTACTGTATGTTGAACTTTTTCGCACCGTACGTGGCCGACTGCGGGGGAAGGACAACAAACTAAACACAAAAAGCAGTTAAAAAAAATGGGTTTTAAATCTCGATTTTAAAGTGCATAGCTCCAGTGGCTTCCGAATATCGGAAGAGCGTTCCAGACGACCGCAGAAGCGCATCTGAAAGCGCGCGATGCAGTGGCCGTCTTAATTCGATGGCCAGCCAAAAGCCGCTGCGGGGATGCCCGGAGCTTGTGTGATGGCGTATGCTCCTTGAGATTAGCAAGGTGTTGTGGTGTATTTGTGGCAAGTACTTTGTGTGTAATGAGTACAACCTTTAAATGTATCCGTTTGGCAACCAGATGCCAATGCAGCTTGACGAGCACTGGACGGACATGGTCAGATCTTGCAGTTGAATAACGAAATAGAACCAACAGCGCTCACGATGCGCACAGCAGAACTCTGCACGGATGTCAACAAACTCGTGGAACCTTTGCAAACAAAATAACCCACGGAGCGATGTGAATCACGATACAATAATATAATAAAATTGCCCAAACAGCTGAAACGTTATCGAATATATTTCATGCCAACAAAACACCTCAAATCTTCCATTTGGACACATTCTATGAAAGTGAAATGTGACTGCTCACACTTTTGTTATGAATCGCCATTGTTCTGTATGGAAAAAAAGAATGTTGTGCTGAGCACTTATTCACGGATAAGGGCTAAATAAATGTTTGCCAATCCACCATCGCTGAGTCGATGAATGGAAAAAACCTAGTTAAAAGGTAGTGGCTCTATTTGAGGGAATTAGTGCTTTCTAATCGTATTGCAATAGCAGGGACTCCCTTGGGTCACTGTTACATGACTCTGAATGAACCACTTAAACAAAAGCTGATATAAATCAATAATCATCAATAAAGCATTAACCCATGACGCCGCTGCAGCTGCGCACGTTTTGCACAAATAATGCTGCTGACCGCTATCAGGAACACGAGGCTACAGTTAATGCACCGATTGTATAAATGTACGTATGTTGAACTTTTTTCGCACTGTACGTAGTCAACCGTGCTTATCGGAGGTGCGATTACCAGCCCTTTAGCACATGAGACCTGTGCGGGGGTGCACATTAACGGTATGATGATACATACGTTTGAAAACACTTTGTTGCACACATACCTTGTTCATGCAAACGATTTCACCTCGTCATTGTGAACGCCGTTAGAGCAGGGCTGATCACTTAGGTTTCCGTACCATAACCGATTGCTCTACTGATAATCGGTTACGGTTGATCGACTAATCTGATCAGACGAAAATGGTTGGGGGTTACTAAAAAAAAGTCTGACCCCTTTTCCACGTGTGCCGCTGGATGGGAGGTGATGGGTGTGACTTGATGATCGGCATCACCAGTCGCGTCACGCTGGGCGTGACTTGTAGGGGGTTTCCCACCTTCAGGAAGTTGGGTGAGGGGGCAGCCGAAAATGTTTAGGTAATCGTGGAGTCAAATACAACTTTTAATCGTTTATTTACGATTACAAATACATTGTACCTTCCATAATACAGGGGGTTCTCAGGGGATCACGCAATATGAATTATAATATAAAAACAAAACATGCATTGCACAGCCCTTGTTCAATCCACTTTTGGATAAAAGTTCCCATGCCACGTCAATCATGGCGGGGCTGTCTGACCCGCTAGGTGCGGGTTGGTGAAGTGGCACGCCCAGAATCAGTTCAGAGATCACTCGCTACTGATGTTAGCCATGCTGGGAATCGAGTTTAGGTCACCGAGTTCATAGCGCAGTTCACGAATCACTGCTCCACCCCATTATTGCCACTAAAGATTGCTCCGGCAATTTGCACATCATATAACTGGGGTCAGGCAAACAAAGAATTATGACTGACCTACAGTGACCATGAATATATAAACGGAACATTTTAATACACAGAGTAATCCAATTGTAGTCACCCCAATGATTTCCAATTACCCTTTTTCTTCCCAAAAGGTGATGGAATATTGTCAAAATGACGGCTAAATATCTTACAGAGGGCGTTAACAGATTTAATAAGTGTATTATTGAAATTGGTGGGGGATGTACAATATTCATAAGCCATGGCCAATTGACTCCTGGATGAAGGCCTTTACAGACCTCCACGATGCTAGGATATAAGCATCCAACCAAACACCTGCACATACAAACTGATTTCATCACTCCATCTTCTCGGCAGACACCCACTCAGGAGGTATGTAGGGGCTTCGAAATAAAACGTTACCTTCTATTACAGCACTTCAGTGGAGTGTTCATGAATGGCTCACCATGATTTGTTTTTGTTTAATTGGTGGGAGGGCAGCGGGTTCGACATATGACCCCCAAATACGATGCCCTTTGACCCTTGCTAATGAACCTCTGCTGTCAGCTTCCCCAACCCTCCCACCCAGCACAAGCTGCTGCTTGCCAGGAAACGCCACAGGCCAGGCTGATGAGCTCCCTCAGAGGCCAATTTCCATAATAGTAAGGGGCATCGCTCCTCCCGTGATCTTACAGGGAGGAAAACGACAGGCATGGGGACGCGAGACACACGCGGGATCTAAGGCCAAAAAACTGCCACGCATTTTATCTTCTTTGTCTACATCGTAAGCAATGGCATATGCAGTGTCACCTGTGTTACCTCCCTTGATGATTTGTTTTTGTTTAAGTGTATGTACAAAGAGAACAAGGTAAACTATATCAGTTTGCAATTGCATTCGTGGCGCGAATCGTTTAGGAACCAGCTTGGTGTGGGAGGGGCAGGCGGGGGGGGGGCATCTGCTGTATCTCAGTCAACCCCTGGCACCTGGGCCGTCTTCTGCTTTCTCGTGACTGCTGATGTAGATGCAGAGCAACAACTACAATATGACATTCAGGTGGTCAAGCCAGACAGCAGTTGTCAAGAGCTGCCGCCAGGAGTTCGACACTTCACGTGGCCTCAAAATGCACCTCGCATGGCACAAGCGCCATGGTGACGGAGTTGTTGTTGGAGTGAATCTTGAGGTTGGGTGTAAAATCTCTGAACCCGCGGGCCAAATACGGCCCGCAACGTCAATAAGTACGCGGCCTATGGCCAAAAGAGTCCCTGCCACTTCCAAATGGCCCACAAACGATATTTATCCATCACTGCCACGAAACCGGAGCCACACTAATTGGGTACTCGAGGAGTAAAATACTTGAAACACAGTGGCAGCCACCTCGTTCTAATTTTTAGCGCACTCAGTCACTTCTGTCATTACCAAGAAGGTCCTAGCAGTGCCAGAAATCCCCGGGGGGGAAGTCTGTTAATTATTTTTGGCTTGCCCGCCAAAAGGTATAATTTGCAAGCAACATCGGCAGCTGCTATAGGATGAGACTGCGAGAGCAGTGGAGAGCCGGGAGGCGATCTGCGGGCGATGCCTGAACCACCTCCGTACACCTGGCGGCTGCTGCAGCGTGAACCAGGCCCGGAAGGCGGGCGGGCTGCGTCTGCGTAAAGAGCGGACAATGCCGCCTGGCTCATCCGCGTCGTCAGCTGGAGGAGCCATGCACAGCTGACGATTCAAACACCGTTAGTGCACCGAGGCCGCTGTGCACCTCTGATTAGCGTGGTTGGCTACGTACGGTGAAAAATAAATCGACGTACATGGTTCGAGATAGAACACCACTTCTCTCGAATGAGGAGCTGGCGTGGTGTGTAAGCACCGCCACGAGGGAGACAAAGGCGGTCGGGCCTGGTGCTGGCCCCCCACCCCCTCGTGTGCCGTGCCGGCCTTCATCGGTGCTACTCGCTAACGGCGCTTGTCCATGCAGTGTGTACGGTGAAATGGGACGGTATGTCATTGTAGCATAGCACGCATGTGTGTGACAAGTACTGCATAATTATCACCATTAAAATTAAATCCCGACGCCGTATCTTAACCTTACAATCACATTTGCATAATAAATTCATAACAGTGAAAATTACGCAAATAAATAATGGCGCAGAGCACAGAGATGTCATTGCGGATGGTAATTAGCGGCGTGCAAGCGTCGAATTGTGCATGCGCGAGCGCGTTTGTGCGGAGGGCGCGGGGAGGAAGGTGTCGACGATGATGTTACGTTGACAGATGGATCACAGCCGCATTGCCATGGTAACGAGGGGGGGAGGCTGAGGCAACGGGGATGATGCTGCGGCGTTCACTGTCAGTCAGCGAAGGGCGACGTCACGGAGGCTGCACTCGTTTTCCCGTGCGGCGCCTTCCAAGCGGCAGCTTTTGTATTCTTGAATTCGACTTCGTCTCGTCGATAACGAGCTGTGGAGTTGTAGCCCACGCTTAGGCCGTGGATTCCGTTTAGCCATTCTCTTAGTCTCGTCGGCTCAAGCAGTCATATTTAGTCAGACACCCTGAGTTGTTAAATCTTGGCGTTGAGTGGTCCCCGAAACCACTCAGAATGTGCCCAAACTCGTGAGATCGCACAAACTAAGCAGTGCTGAGCCTGGATAGCGTTTGGACGGGCGACCACCACGCACAGACGGCTCGTCGCATGCCGTCGGGCTGCGTGGTCCGAGCATTACAGTGCAGCAACATCCACTGTTGTCCTGTACGTCTATATTCCCACATCAATGCTCCCCACCTTTACCAACCCCACACTGACCAGCACGATGGAGAAGTATGATTTTAAAACCCCAACGTCCTTCAGAAAAGTGGGGAGGCCCTCACTCCACCAGTGGATTGGCAAAAGGATGTGCATGCAGGAGAAATGCCATGGAGTTTTCACGTCCGGGGTTTGACTGGGCTACTGGCCAGCCGGGCATTTGTACCAAACCTGACCCAATGACAATCTCAACTTCTAAACTAAAATATGTATTTTACCAGGTAAGGCCCATTGAGCTATGTAACTCTTTTTCACAAGCGACCTGGCCACAAATGATAGCTGAACTAAGTGGTTTGTCATCACGTGGAAATGTATAGAAGGGAAATACTCGAAACGCACGTTTCTAAATTTGGAGGGAAAACCCAGAGGACCAGGAGAAAAATCCACGCGACCACGGGGAAGAACATGCAAACTTCAAATATACGGGCATGGCCAGGGTCGGGATCAAACCCACGACCTGTATATGAGGCGAAGCAGATAACATCTCGCCACCGTGGCACCCAACTTTAATCGGCCAGCTAATGATTCAAGTTGAGTTGGGCAAATTTGTGTGGCAGCCTAACCTTCAGCATCAGCTCACAGGACGAACATCCGATTGCGCTGTGACTCAGTCCAACCCTGCACTGCATTTCAAACATAATGTCGCGCAATTCCTCCAGAGTTTGAGCAAATTGTGGTGCCGAGCGTTATAATCCACTGGTCGCTTCGATTGGTCACGAGCAGAATTTCAGACATTCATCAGCCTACTCCTAAAGACGTCCACTGGACATTGGCTCACTCACCAACCTCGATATTGAAGTTTAAACGTTGCTGATTATATACGGAGAAACTGGTAAAGACAAATACGCTGCCGTGATATAATGGTTGGCACAATGAACTTGCAATCGAGAGGTTGTTTGTTCGATCTCCAGGCACGGCAGTTGAAACAATGGTACTAGTTTATTAAATCCTCCTCCACCTCTGTCTATCCAGCAGGGTAAATGGCTGTACCTCAGTTAGCTGATTGGCAGGCCACATCTGGTGGGATACGGTGTGGCTACTACTATCACCTCTTCTAAGACGACTGGCCAGCATGGAAAAGTAGGCCAAATACAATCTAAAGGGGCTTTCTAGAGCTCTCTGAAGTGGAAGTTCCTCCACCGGCAAGGGCGTGAGCAAATAATTTCAGGGCTGCACCTTTACCTTTTGAAGGTTATACTGGCCCCTACCATGCCAATGAGGAATTTCCACCACACACTCAGGGCACAGCCAAATGGAGAACAGCACTATCCGACTGCTCGTATGAACGCAGATACACCGTGACATTTCTCGACTTTACCAACAAACAAAAATAGTTTTCTCATCTAGCTATCGGCGTCGGGACATCTCCCTATGGTCTGCGAGGCGTCGGAGTGCAGCACGCCCGCACGAGGCACTCAGCCGCCACGGCCTGAACACGGGGGGGGGGGGGCTCTCTCTCGAGAAGCCTCTTGAGAACTAGCGGCACTACAAAGGTAACGCGAAGGGCATCACGGGCATCGGCGTGAACGCAGTCACATTCCGTTCCCTATTATGCCGCTTGTATAATTTACTATTTAAACTATTTTTTATTTTACCAGGTAAGGCCTACTGAGCTATGTAGGTATTTTGTTTAGAAGCGACCTGGCCACAAACGTTAGCTCAACAAAGTGGCTCATCACGGGGACATTTATATCAGCCAAATACTCTAAACGCATGTTTATGCTAAATGTGGTGGGAAAAACCGAAGGACCCGGAGAAAAATCCACGCGACCACGGGGAGAGAGCCATGCAAACTCAAAATATACAGGCGTCAGGGTCGGGATCGAACCCATGACAGTGTTAATGATATGCATTTCAAATTCTGGAGTGAACCTAATATGTGTTGATTTTTTAAATTTGCGCGTGTGTTCAGTGTATTATATCTTCACCAATATATAAAAAATATTGTCTCGTGGAATTACCAGTATTGTTACCAACAAATATGTGAAGAAATTAGTTGTTACTAATTTAGCACCCAGACATACATTTTATGAAATATATACTATATGTGTGTGTGTCTTAAATAAATAAATGTGGGACATTTCCTCAATGGGGAATACAATTCAGTGTTTCGACTGACAGGTCTTTCTCATGACTACTGCTCTTGTATGGACAGCTCATTGACACTAAATGCCAAATGAATAATGGAAGCCACGATCTTGTATTAAAAGTGCCTTTGAATACATTCTTACAAACACCACCTGACCGGTGAATTAAGACATGTACATCGGGCCCTCAGGATGAACGGATACTCTGACCGTACTATCCGCCAAGCTGTCTCTCCCACCACACAGAAACAGCCACATGAAACTCCGACCAAAACCATCACGTTACCATACATAGCAGGCGTGACCAAACAGATCTCCAAAATTCTAAACAAACATAAGATCCAAGTCCGATTCAGTACAGTGCATAAAATCCGTGATCTGATTCCATCTGTGAAGGATGTCGTTCCTGACTTACAGTATCCTGGAGTCTACAAATTGAGTTGCATTTGTGGTGATTGCTACATTGGAGAAACGAAACGTCATGTTTCTGATCGTGTCCGCGAGCACAAGTCAGATCTGAAACACGGCAGAACTGATTCTTCTGCCGTTGCCGATCATTGCTACAACTCGGTGGGCTCTCATGAAATTGTCTTTTCCGAGACCAAGGTTCTCTGCAAACCTCCCGGCTACCATCAAAGGTTTGTACACGAAGCCATACAAATATACAAACACAGACATAATTTCAACCGTGATGATGGATACAAACTTAGTAATCATTGGAAAGATGTTATCAACCACGCAAAAAATACTTAATTAGACTTTTTTGGACCATCTTATCTGACAGGCACTATTTTACTTTACTTTACCGAGTGTTAACATCCCCAGTTATTTTTTAACAGTGCTCTCTTCATTGTTCAGCCAGCATTGGTATAAACATGGGCATTTTCGTTCTTTTGTCTATCATGTGTATCAGACCTCCCCTCCCCCTCTCTGTCCATTGTGTTGGCGTGTGCAGCAGCAACCGCGTCCAAGCCGTCGTCCATTTTTTTGGCCCCCCCCCCCTCCCGATGCGTTGTACTTAGCACTCCGTGCTGTCTTTGAGCCCCGCCCCCCTCCCTCCCGATACGTTCCATTCATTGGCTACCACATTTTGATGAGCTCCCCCCCCCTCTCCTCCCCCCTTCAACTTGCTTATAAGGGATTACTTCTTGAATCATTGCCTCACTTGATGCAGCTAATTCGGCTGTGACGTTCCCACCTGATGACGGAGACTTGTGTTGCCTCCGAAACGTCGTGATTTTTGTTTTTATTTTATTTTCATTAATTTTGATGTTTTACCGACGTGACTTTACCGAAAAAACCTAAGAATATGTATATGGACGTCGTTTGTTGTCCTCCCGCACCTTGACTCTGTACGGGGCGAAATAAGTTCAACATACATTCGTGCGTACGCGTGTTCCGACAGAGTTCGATTCACGCTCACGGCCAACACTAGTGACGAATATCTGCATCTGTGCAGGGCCTCACCTAGGTCGACTCAACCTCAAATAAGTACCTGGTTGTGGTGTGTAAGCACCGCCACGAGGGAGACAAAAGCGACCGGGCGTGGTGCTGGCCACCCACCCCCTTGTGTGCCATCCCGGCCTTCATAGGTGCTCGCTAACAGCACTTGTACCAACAGTCTGTTGACGGGATACCGGGGATTGTTGTATCTTTGTCTTCGTGTCCCGACATTCATTGTCACCGTCTATACCACCACCGGCACCGATTGCCTTGTCGCAGCTTGGCCTCTCTAAGATGCCACCCTGTTCTGCACGAAGGTCATTTCACCTTTGCCAAGAGCTCAGGAGCAAATTTCTCATGAACCATTGCTGGTTGACCAAGTCGTTTCTAATGTCGATTTCACATCCACGCACATTATCAGGTGGAGCATGTTTAAATGGTCTGCATTCTACACATACAAAGTCAAAAGATCTCCAGTATCGCCTTAACAGACTCTTGGGGCAAGGGCTATTAGCGAGCACCTATGAAACCCGACAATGCACACGAAGGCATTGTGTGGCGAGCAGCACGCCTGACTGCCTTTGTCTCCCTCGTGGTAATGTTTACACACCGTACCAGGTATTAATTTGAGGCTAAGTTGACCTAGGGGAGGCCCAGGACCGGTTCAGATAATCATCAGTGGTGTTGATGGCCATGAGCGGGAATCGAACTCGGGTGGCTAGGTTCGAAGTGCAGCGAGCTAACCACTGCAGCACCACTTCCCACAAATACACACACTTATACACACTTACACAGGTGTAGACACACACACACTTATACACACACTTATACAGGTGCAGACACACACATTTAAACACGTGCAGACACACACACTTACACATGTGCAGACACACACTTATACACACACTTACACAGGTGCAGACACAAACACTTACACACTTACACAGGTGCAGACACACACACACTTATACATGTGCAAACACAACAACAACAACAACCGCCATTCGCCACTAAGTGGCGGTGACGTCACCACGACGCTTGTGCCAGGCCATGTGCACCCTGAGGCCACGTGAAGTGTCGAACGCCCGCTGGCAGGAGGTCACGGGGCAGACCCAGGTGCCACGGGTCGACTGACCGAGATGACCGAGATGACTGGCTGATGCACCACCTGTGCCCCCTACTGTGCCAACTTGCTGTGCTTTAGCCACCCGGCGCTCCGCTCGTTGTTGTGAGCGTCGCTCCTCCGCCCTCCGTTGTTGTTGGAGGGCGACTGCCTCCAACTGCCCAGTAGCGTCCTTCACGAGCCTCCTCCACTGAGGCCTATCTTGACACCGCTGGTACCAGTCATCGGCAAGTCCACTCAGCTCCACGTCATCCTGTACCACATCACTCCATCTCTTCTCTAGCCCGTGCCGCGCCCGTTTAGCCCCCTCGATCCGGCCGAACAAAAGCTGTTTAGGCATGCGGTGGCTGGGCATGCATGACCCAGCCAACGCAGCCTTGCCTGCCGGAGGAGCTCACTGATGGGACTTTGCCCAGATCTTTTAAGGACTTGTGAGCTCCTCACACAATCCAGCCTGGTTAAACCCAGGATGGATCGTAGGCAGGCCAGCCTAAATGTTTCCAACCGGCGAAGATGCTCCACTAGGGGGGTCCACGTTTCGCAAGCGTAGAGAAGGGAGGGAATGACCGTGGCCGAGAAGACCTGAAGCTTCGTGCGGAGCGACAGACCAGGTAGCTTCCACACAGCGTTACGCAACCGATGAAAAGATATTGCCGCTCGACTGATTCGGAGTGAGACCTCTGCTGATAAACTGGAGCCGGTCATAAGCACACTGCCCAGGTATGGGAAACTCTCCACTCTCTCCACAACTGCCCCATCACCGATTGGGAGTTGTGGGGGTGGAGTGCCCGATGGTACAAAATACCCAGGCAGGTGCTTAGTTTTGGTGGGGCTGATGGTAAGGCCCCACCTCTTAGTGGCACGCTCCAGTCTCAGCAGCAGCGTCTCCAACTCCTCTTCTGAATGAGCAGCTATTACCAAATCATCGGCATACATAACGTGGTTGACCAATAGGGAGCCATCCCTTGATCGCACCCGGGCGTCGATCAGCCTCCCATTATATCTGTACCAAATGGTAATTCCCCCGGTACAGCTATTGAAGGCTTCACGAACTACGCAGTCGAAATAGATGTTAAATAATGTGGGAGCCAGAGGACATCCCTGTCGCACCCCAAGGTGTACAGGGAAAGGCTCCGACTCCCGGCCACGTAGTTTTACCCGGGCCCGCTCACCATCATGAAGGTCCTTAATGATCGTGAGCAGAGGGTCAGGGACTCCGAAAGCACGAAGAACAACCCAGAGCCCAGTCCTACTGATGGTATCATAGGCCTTGACCAGGTCAATAAAGCAGAGATGTAGGTCTTTTTGGAATTCCCTACACCTCTGCTGTAGCAGACGGACAGAAAATATGGCATCTGTGCAGGACCGCCCTTTCCTGAAACCGCATTGGGGCTCCGCAAGCCTCTCCTCAGCGTGCCTAGCAAGGCGATGTTGAATAATCCTTGCCAGGACCTTACCCGGCACACTGAGGAGTGAGATGCCCCTGTCGTTGTTACAGTCGGTACGGTCCCCCTTCTTAAAGAGGGGGACCACCAGGGCATCCTTCCAGTCCTGCGGAACCCGTCCAGTGGTCCAGACTGTTGTTATGATGTCATATAGGGCAGTCTGTGCACAAACGCCACCCTCCCTCAGCATTTCGCTTTGGAGATCATCTCTGCCCGGTGCCTTCCCTGGTCTCAGACTCCGGATCGCCCTCAGTACTTCCTCAACAGCTGGTACCTCAGCCAGCCACTCACAGGGGGTGACCTCTTCCAATATTTGAGGCACCGCAGCCTCAGCAGGGTTATCCCCACTTTGTGCCATGATGTTTCCCTGGCTGAGAGATTTTCCCTCCCCCAGGACCTCACAGAAATGCTCAGCAAATCTGCAAACCTGTTCCTGGGGGTCGGAGATTGGATCACCGTTTTTTCCTCTAATGATGGTAATAGGTGTGGCGCTGCAGGTTACTTTTATGATGGAGCTAAATAGTGATTTGTGATCGCGGGCCACTGAGGCAGACTCCATCTCCTCAGCAACCCGTGACCACCACCCATCCTTACAGCGCCTTACGGCTCTCCGAACCTCCGAGCAAAGGCTGTGGTAAACCTCCTCATTCTCTGACGTGGGATGCTGTAGGCGATGAGAGTGGGCCTGTCGCTTTTTCTCAATTAACCTGAACACCTCCTCTGTCAGCCAGGGTTTCTGGGGAGATCTGGACCGCGTACCCAAAGCAGCCATTGCAGCTGCATGAGTCACAGTCTTAAACCTCGCCCATTTACCCTCGACATCAGGTGGAGTGGGGGACGATGCCAACCCCAGTTGCAAGCGATGATGAAATTCTCGCTTGCAACTTTCATCAGCTAACTGAAACCAGGCCACTTTTGGTTGGAATGGGATCCTGGGTGTACACCCACCACCGGAGTGGAAGAATGGCAGGCGCATCTTACAGATGACTAGTCGATGGTCAGAGGGCAGATCAGCTCCACGGTAGGTCCTGGTGTCAAGGACATGGGCTCGCATCCGCTGGTCCGTCACTATGTAGTCCAGCAGATGTTCTTGCTTGGACCCGGCATGTATCCATGATGTTGTGTGGATGCGCCGATGCCGGAAGAGCGTGTTGGTAATTACAAGCCCATGGGCTGCACAAAAATCTAGCAGCCTCCTACCGTTATTATTGAGCTGATCTGGCCCATGCCTTCCAATCACTCCAGACCAGGTGCCAGCATCATGACCAACTCGGGCATTGAAGTCACCCAACAAGATGACTCTGTCCCGAGTGGCCACTTTAGCCAGCACCTGTGACAGGAGGTCATAGAAAGCGTCTGACTCATCGGCTTTGCCTGCATCCCTCCACGAATGTTCGTCTTCGGTGGGGGCATAAGTAACCACGACCACCACTCCTCGCCTCTGATTGATGGGAAGGCGAGCCCAAAGTATCCTGGGGCTTACAGCTTCCCACACCTCACCGCCACGCTCCCACGCCCCCTTCATTCTTTTGTTCAGAAGAAGAGCCACACCCTGTTGTTTGGCAGTCTCCTGCCCCGAGTAGAGGACTGCCCACCCCTCATGGTGGCAGGATCCAGAACCGGTCCACCGGACCTCCTGAATGCCACAGAGATCCAGGCGGTACCGGTCCAGCTCCCGACAGAGGAGTGGCAGCCTCTCCTCCGCAGTGAGCGTTCGAACATTCCACGTGGCCATCCGCAATGGTTTTTCGTTGTTTCTGGAGGAGCCCCGAGGGTGAAAATTCAATCTCCTGGCTCCGCCAAATGGGGTTTGGCCAGGAGACGTCATGAAAGCCTGACCCCCCGGGGCCTCCGCACAAGCTTATTAGTTAAAGGTTTATGTTTAATTCGTAGTTTAGTGGTGGTTAATTGAAGGTGGAGGGGTTACCAGCCCCTCGCACCCGTCCAGAGCCCCCGTTTAGCCACTGTGGTGGTCACAGACGCCATGAGGGGAGAGGCCAATGGGCATTGGCCCTCCCCCCACAGCACTGCCCACGACAGTGTTGCCCGTCCGGCACCGCGAGGAGGTAGGAGGTTGTTTTGCCGGACAATGTGCAAACACACACACACTTATACACACACTTATACAGGTGCATACACACACACTTACACACGTGCAGACACACACACTTACACACGTGTAGACACACACACACTTATACATTTGCAAACACACACACTTATACACACACTTACACAGGTGCAGACACACACACACACACTTATACACGTGCAGACACACAAAACATTGACAATGTCAGAACACCCCGTTGCTTTGAGCTTCCAAACTCATGGCTATAACAAGTGATTTATCCTGCTACAAATCCCAACAGGATACGATACGGACTTCATGACAAGGTGAAAATAATGTTCTTTTCACACTGGCTCCATGCTAATTGAACAGCGAACGTGTCTTAACAATGAAGTGTGAATAGTAGCCAATATAACGAAAGTCTAATTAATGTTCATGCCAACAGGGATTGGAAAAAATTCATCCTATTCATCAGAATGACTTTGTAAGAACCATCAACAGTTTATCGTGTGGTGACTTTGAATAAATACATTCATGGTTATGAATAAGGAGGTAGCATGATTGATTGATACATTAAAACGTGCAATAATGATGTGTGTTGGATTTTGTTGTTATTTTCATTTAATGTTCATGTGATTGCATTGCAATTCGCCTTCATATGTCCCCGGTAGGATCAAAGACCAACATACTGATGGCAAGTGTATCTTTGTTAATTACAAACCTTCTTTAACCATTTCTGCTAAGAAAATCAGCCAGCCAGGTGGCCTGGCAGCAATCGGAAGGTCGCGAGTTCAAATCCTGGCCGATGTTCTCTCCAAGGTCAATTAAAAAAGACGACTACTTTGTGAGGGTGTCAACTCCGGGCTGTAAACAGGATATGAGCACCAACTCAATGCTCAATTCAGCAGGAATCATGTTGATGGTTGGTTCGATTTATATTCTTGACCACAATTTTCCTTGCCATTCTCCTCTATCAATGTGTAGTGGTGATACGCGCTGGGGTAGGGATCGTGTGCCAGCGCGTAGTGATTGGCTGTGTGTGTTGGTGACGCGCGCTGACGGTGAAGGATCAGGGGTCAGCGCGGGGTCGGGAGTTATGAGGCAGTGATTGGCTGGGTATCGGTGACGCGCGCTGACAGCGATGGGATCCTGGGGCAAGCGCGCGGGGATTGGTCAACTAAGGGGGATGCTCACGTCGAGGTCCGCATACGCTCCGTCTCCCATGAGCGGGGGCTATATAAGGTGGTGCGCATAGGCGCACGGGGAGCGAGTGACCAGCGAAGACTGAAGACGGAGGAGGAAGAGATAGGGCCCTGCGGTACCTAGTCCCGCTGTCCTGTAGGGGCCGGGGCTCTGTGTGACCCAGAGGCGGAACCCTGGGACCCGGGGCCGAGCGTCCGTGAGAGGGCCGGCCCTTGGGACTCAGAGGTTGTGGCCCACGCCCAAGCTGGGGTGGGCCTGTAGGCTCCACGGACGTTACGGGCTGGAGTGCAGTGTGAGCATGCAGTGTGAGCATGCAGTGTGAGCCTGCAGCGTGAGCCATAGTAACTACACGTGTCAGGTGGAGTGTGTAGTGGGAGAGGTAGTGACCACACGTGTCAAGTGAAGTGTGTGTAGTCAGAGGAATAGTGACCACACGTTGTATCGTGACAAGTCAAGGTTTAATAAAAAGTGTGCTACCCGTCAAGTGGTTTCCTGCCGTCATTCCGAATACTTCAAATGTAATAACAAATTGAGGTACACTGTCATGCTATATTCACCCATAAAAGTTTTGAGACCCGTGTGCAGAAGGGTAATGTTTAGGAAGTTCAGTCAATTAAGTTTTTCGAAGGTAATGGGAGTGCCCAGAGTAAACCCACGAAATATGAAGATGAATGTTGTTTCCGGATTTCGATGAGAATCAGAAACGCTAAATAGAAACTCGCAGATAAATTATGAACAAATTGTTCTCTCCATCAGCCATGTTCAATTTCTCATATCCAATTTTTGGAAAAAAATTCTGGTTACTTTGAATAGCCTTGGGGACAGTGTATCTCCTTGGTGACAGCATATATCCATGGTGACAGTGTATCTCCATGGTGACAGAGTATCTCCTTGGTGACAGAGTATCTCCTTGGTGACAGAATATCTCCATGGTGACAGTGTATCTCCTTGGTGACAGTGTATCTCCATGGTGACAGAGTATCTCCTTGGTGACAGAGTATCTCCTTGGTGACAGTGTATCTCCATGGTGGCAGAGTATCTCCCTGGTGACTGTATCTCCTTGGTGACAGTGTATCTCCTTGGTGACAGAGTATCTCCTTGGTGACAGTGTATCTCCAAGGTGACAATGTATCTCCTTGGTGACAGTGTATCTCCATGGTGACAGAGTATCTCCTTGGTGACAGAGGATCTCCTCCACAACGTATTTTTGCGGCTCATGTTGCACTGCTTTATTAATTGACTCTCAATGTAGTGGAGGGGTTATGCTTCCTTTGTAAGTGAGTTTGATCATTTATGTGGACAGAGTGATAGCTTCAGTTTTCACAAAATCAAACATACCTTTTAAAAATCAATAAAGTTGATCAAATTGAAAGTCAACAAAATCAATCAAATCCAGGCACAGTGGTATATGATACTCCATTTGTCTTTGCTAGGAGATAATGTGATCAACGATAGAGTGGGGGGGAAGATCTAGAAACCGGTCTGTCGACCTCTAAAATTTCCACAAATCCAGTTCCATGGAATTTTTGGTGAAAAATTGTATACGTGTCCATTTGTTGTTATTGTTCAAATCCGTGTTGTTGGCCTTTTCGAGCAGATAAATGGTATTGTTATATGATTGAGGCATTTCATTGCTAGGTAAACACATTCAATAATGCAGCTGATTTTGTTTCAACAGCTGGTCCCACTTCTTTGATTGAGTCCCCAGTTATGCCATCTGGTTCAGGAGCTTTCCCTCTCTTCAGCTGTGAATCGGTGCCATGTGTTTCTTCGATGTTTGACAGATGGAACATTACCTTGCTCATGAAAAATATCGATTCTCTGGTGGTTGATGACATTACATTTCTTATACAGAGATCTATGCAAAAATGCATCCACTGAACATGCCATCCTGTATCGAGCAAGTGTTGTTGTGAAATACCATCAACATCCATGCAAATGTTCTGCTTTGCAAATGTACATACATTATGAAGATCAAATAATGCCCTACATGGCATGAGGAGGTCCTTGTCCAGCAGTGGATTGGCATAACGGCCTGTACAGTATATGTACATTCATGCATCCATCCATTATCCATCCCCCAAATACTTACCAGTCTGCATTTGCCTTCTCGCCAAAGTATATCCAGTACAGTACAGGCGATTACTATTTTTAAGTAATTGTTTTATAATTAGATATTAGTTTGATTTTTGTGCCATTAGTGATTACATTGTGCTAAGTGTTGCTGCTACTCTGCTTTCCTTTGTTTTTCACTTTACACTTACAGCAGCTGAACTAATTTCCAACCCAGTTCAACCTTGATGGAGAGACGTATTTCATCTCAATGGTCTCTTAACGTGGTTATAAATAAGACTTGAATATCGATCGTTTGACATCAAATATACATAACATTTATTTGCGATGCCTCGTGAACAGATTCGCGCAAGCACAAAAACTCAACACATTCGTCAAAAAACGTGGCCATAAATGTGCGTGTTATGTATATATATTTACTATTTACAGCAGTGTCATTGACGAATGTGTGAGTTTTTACATATGCGGTACTGTGCGTATCCAGATATAAACACAGATAGACAGGGCAAATGCCTTAGAGGCCGACTGCATCAATTCCCATTCAGGAGACGCAGCGCACGTGAGCATGTTTTATTGCGGTGTTATTAATGTCGTTGCATTATCGTCCCGACAGCTGTGGTTTATTTCAGAAATTCAAAGGTCGCACGATTGCACGGCTCCACTGCGAGTGGGCGGCACGAGGTCACGGCAGCTGTGACTTATCGTCGAGCAAACAACAACAACAACAAACAACAACAACAAACAACAACAACAGGGCACAGTGCCACCACAACGGCAGCACGAACTTTCGGCACAGCCACAGCGGTGTAAGGACACGCGCTGTCACCTTCATTAATAATACATCACACGAGCGCACATGTAACGCGAATTTCAGCAACGTATTTTTGTTACGTTTAACGCACCAGAATAAGAAAACAACTCTTACCCATGGACATTTACAGATATTTTTGTATGTATGTTGTATATATCTTTTTAAATCTCAAACTTGAATCTTGAATAACGTTGTATCTGTCATTTGACTTAAACTGACGGACTTTGTTTTGCTCGCTTTATGAAACAATGGCAATTACATATCAAATAACTGTCATGAAGTTGTACACATGATTACAACACGTGTACTGAGTATTGTGCTGTGCAATGGTGACAGATAATGTTATTGAAAGACCTCTAATTATCAAAGACAACCTAATTTGTACTCTTAAGAGTACAGCTCAATCATCGTTAGCCAGATACATTTTTATAACAGTGCAAAGTATAGTCTCCCCCTTCATGTGTTTGCGCATGATTACCCACAATGAGTGTGTTGATTTGATTATGCCCTCGCCTATTAAAAGGGCACAAAAGGGCTTTCTTCTTGCAAGACGTTCCCACCTCTCTCCCCACTGTGATAGCCCTGTGCGCCCCCCGCCCGCCCGCCCTCCGGTCAGTCATCGTCTAAATCCTTCCCATCCACTCCACCCACACACAACCGCCTCGAAACGTTAACGCAATCAAACCGTATAAATAAACAAAATAAATAAAAAACCTCATAATGTTCACTTCTGAAGCACCTAACGCAAATTCATTTGATGCTCCCGGGGGCCCTGTTGGCAATGGAGAATGGTATTTAAGGAAGGGCAGATTAAACTGAAATCCAATTGTAGCCCCGTCGCCGCCCGAGATGACGGCGCCTGCTTGCGTGAAGCATGCGCGGAGCTCAAGCACAACAGCAGCTACAGCGGGCCCCTTCTACAAATTAAAATAAAGACAAAGTGACGGGTCGCATTCACCACTGCACACTTCATCGACGGTGGAGTGTCTATCCCCCAGACAATCTGTTCCTCGGCGGGTAATTAAGAAACAAAATTAGAACAGAAAAAACGTTAAACGCGAGCCGAGATGGCAAGGTATCGCTTGAGTAGCTATTGCTACGGCAACAGCTACTGCAGAGGCAGTCGCTGATACCAGCAGTACTTTAGCCATGTGGACGATTAGGCAATCCGACTGTAAGATGAGCGGGCATTCGCAGAGATAGTACGAACGCATGTTGACACTACACACACATAGACGCCTCACTGAATCAGGGCTACAGTCACACATGTCCAGTACAGGGTTGGTATGGGCCGTTAAGCAACTAGGTATTTACTCAATAAGCCGGTCCTTGTATTATGCCAAAATGTTTCATTTAATTTTACCAGGTAAGACCCACTGAGCTATATAGCTCTTTTTCTGAAGCGACTGGTCACAAATGAAAGCTCAACTTAGTGGCTTATCATGTGGACATTTATAGCAGCCAAATATTCTAAACGAACGTTTCTAAATATGGAGGGGAAAACCGGAGGACCCAGAGGAAAATCAACGAACCCACAGGGAGAACATGTAAACTCCATAATATACAGGCGTCAGGGTCGGGGTCGGGGTCGAACCCACGACCTCCTGTATAGCAGGTGAGGTATTTTACATCTCGCCACCGTGACACCCATCAAACGATTGGCCCAACCGTAGGTCAACCATCGTACTCCGGATGAAAACACTCCTGGTTCTGCCTCTTCCCTCGCACTGATCAACTTTTCAATTCCCTCCCATCGCTTATTTTCCTAAGAAATTATAATACCCTTACTCAACTCAAGCAATGTATTATCTCTTATCTATTACACCTTCAATAGTGCTGTGCTGTTTGTTGATGGCTGCTTGGCTTTTGGGGCCATTGGGCCTGCACTAAGCAAATTGTGATTTGATTTTTTTTTTATCACTGGATTATTGAAGGTGAGCATTAAGTTGGATCCCACGACCTGGTAAATAGGCAAAGGAGAGGTTGCCTCTTGAATAAGTCAGGTTCTAGTCCTCTCACCTGCTCTTAGTGAGAGCTTTTACAGGATCATAAACATCAGTTGCACAGCACATGGGGTACTTTTTATCATCATCATGCTCGTTTACCGAGGAAAGCCTCAACAAGTCTCCAGACTTTTCAGAAGGGTCTTGTTTCTGCTGTCTAGAACCCCTAACGAGTACGTTTTAGGTACATTTTCAGCATTGGCATGTTTAGCCCATACCAATTACATTGTATGGTGTTTTTTTTGTTATGGGAGTAAACCTTTGCAGAACAGTGGAGGAACATACAGACTCCATCCAGAAATGGTGCTCAATCAGAAATCGAACCTAGGGCCTTCTTTGCTGTAAGACACAATCGTTGCCACTGTGTGCTACCCTGCCATCCCTCTGTATTTAAGTGAGAATCTAACCTTGTAGTTATCTTGAAATAATATAAAATCACCATATTTCTATACAATTAAGTAGAAAAAATCGGTTCACCATTTCTTAAATTTAAAATAATTTAAGTAATTATTATATTTTTTTAAACATATCTTCCCAATGAACACAGGTTTCATTTGACAATTAAATCCTGTTCATATTTAAAACGTGTGAACACTGAGCATGTCAGCTATTAGTTAGATTATGGTGCCAGAGATCAGAGGAGTCGCTTATAATAAATCCACGGGTTAAGTGGAATTCTATTGTAACATATGTTACCGTACTCTTCCGGTTTATAAGATGAAATTTTAAAACAAATGGAAATGTAAGGTCGGGGGTGTATCGTACAATCATGAGGGTGCGTGCATGCGGATTTGATAACTTTTTTGACACATGGTGAGTTTTACTTTCCGGAGCGTCACATAAAACCGGATAATTCTGCATTACTGTATTACATCTAATAATCATTTCATTAAGCGTCATTCATGCAATTGCATCCCACAACGCTGCACATCAATTATCCAGTTCCGTACACAGAGAATACAAAACAAACCCCGAGTCGGTACTCTACTGAGCCTACCGGGTACAGTGTTTTAAAGGCTGTCACGTTGGCACTAGCAGCGTTCATCACCGACTTTGTCGAACGGGGGGCAAATGTCGCGGGCCCAGAAGTCCAGAATTGTTGTGCAAAAATGTTGCGGTGTCTCTTAGCTATGCATGTCAACGTTGGGGTGGGGTGGGTTGGGGGGGCCCGTGCACCCATGACACCCACAGTGACAGCGACCCCGAGAGGCAGCAGTGTTTAACAGGTACGCAGCCCTCTCTGTCTCTGTGTGTGTGTCTCTATGGGCCAGGTGGCGTCTCTCTGTGTGTATTTGGTCAGGATTACCTGGCCCTAAGCCTAACTGAAGCTCTGAGCGCCTGCGTTTGAGCTGCTGTTTCCTGCAAAGCCTTTATCTTTCCATGCCAGATTTTTTTTAAAACAGGCTCCAGGCCACGAGGGCCAACAGCTGAGCGTCAAGCCGCCATGCAGCGTCGCCGTGGCAACGGATTTGAGAAGAAGAGGGAAAAAACCCGCCAAGCTGTGGCAGTTTCCAGATTACGTTTAAACGGCGGAACCCGGGTCGAACAGTCGTCGTGTTGCATCGCAAACGAACGTTGTTGCTTGTGCGCATGTTGTGTAATGCAATTCGGTGGACCGTATGGTTGTTCTACCTTGACAATACACTGCTTGTTCCGCACAATCTTAATGTCCGTCAACAGAAGAAGCAATATCAGCGGCAACAACGGCGGTCCCAGCAATCAGAGTTTTTAACATCATTATCATCATCACATATTCAATATCTGCAACATCATTTGCATCATCATATTATTGTGCATCATCTTCATGTTTCTCATCGCCGTCGTCTTCCTCTTGGCAATGTTTACCTAAATTTAGAAATTTTGGCTATATTTTTAGCAGCAAAAAATTGGAAAATTCTTCTTGGTTCTTTCGGTAAAGTCACGTAGAAGGGAAGTAATAAAATAATAAAAATAAAACATAATAAAATAATTCTCACGACGTTTCGGCCACAACGCAAGCAGCCGTCATCAGGTGAAGACCAGGTCTGTCGGGGAGACAGCGTATTCAAACATTACCGAAAGAATCAAGAAGATGAATCCCTGCAGTCACGAAAGCTTTAAATCGAAAAATTGGAAAATGTTGCAGAATGGAGGCATCTAACTTGCACTTGAATTCAAGTAGAATTGGCCAACATGCCCTCTCAACTCTCCCTGCACAAACTACGCCCCAAGAGCGTACTTGACGGCAATTGTGGAATGGCTGCTCAGCCATTCCACAATTGCAGAATGGCAAGTGCCAGATTGGTGTCTTTGCAGTGCCAAATGGTCCCTATACGAATTGCAAATTGTGAATTTGCTCCATTTTTTCTCACATGTAGAGGCAAAAAAAACCTTTACATGAATCACGTCCGTCATCTGATAACCTGGCCTTTTGGCCCATGGGGCTCATTATGGCTGTAACCAAACACTGATCAGACATCACCAAGATCCTGGGTTTAAAGATTTGTTTTAGCTAACTGTGATTAACCCAGGTTCTTTAGGATAGCACACTCATAGTTTCAGCCAGCAATATATTTACAATAAGGGAATGAGATTAGTTTTGCACTGGTGGCTGCAATTACGTTTCATCTTGCCCAGAAGGATCAGATTAACGTAGGGTCTTTAATCTCCTACCTTAAGAGCAAAATGGGCCATTTTTTTGAATGTTTTGTTATAAATTATTGAGATTTTAACTACCGTACTGTCTCAATCTGACATCTCAGTGACAAGCATATTAACCACTTGGAAAGTGACCAATGCTATAATTCGTGTGAATTCGCTCTCTGTTTTACATTAGCTCATTATGATGCTTTATGCATTATCCAGCCTTGCGTAATATTCAAACTGAGGGCTGGCTGAGCAGCTCGCTGATCAAAAGCAGTGTCAGGAGCTACCACGGCAACACTAAGAACCTAGGTTTTGGCGTCAAACAGACACTATTATATTGAAAACGTATTTCTTTAGAACTGCTTTTTGTATTGTTTGCCGTCCTTCCCCCGCACCTCGAATTAGCGTGGTTGGCTAGGTACGGTGCGAAAATAAGTTCAACATACATATAGCGAGCATTGTCTATCCACTGCAGAAGGAAAGCCGAGTTATGCGTCCACCAGCCCACCTCGTCAAATATCTTCCACGAAGCTTCTGACCCACAACCCTAAACCACCACATCCACACAAACCATGGCAGCAGCTGCAGACACTTAAACGCATAAATGGAAAATTAAAAACTCTCCGGCAGTGTCCAAGGACTGTGTTCACCCAGAACAGAACCATGGAAAAAATAACAACTAATTGCCCTCTTCACAAATACGAAGGAGGTACCATCACAGCGATGATGCACTCCATGACTCCTGATGCGATTATCTGGCTCAACCACCTCAATTTAAAATTACAGGTGTTGCTCTACACCTCCATCAGCTGTACAAAGAAGTGGTAAAGTGGCAGAAGTGATTAAAACAACGTTTGGAGATGATTACTGTCCCTGTACGTGGAGTGGTGGAAGAATTTTGCGTAAAGTTGTGCTCAGATTGAATGGTTAAAAAAAAGATGCATTCTGTTAAAAGCAATGCCCTGAAATAGATGTACACTGCCCGAACCCGGGTGCTTAATCTGAGTAGTGAAGGCAGGCCATCACTTGAGGTGCCTGCCCATATTTCACCGTGTCATCGGCTAAAGCCTTGAACCTGTCCACTGGGGATACATTGGGTGCCATGTGGTTAATGCGTTGGTGAAAATAGAGGGGCTCCCTTGTTTCTGAGAGAAAGCCGATGTTATTGGCTGGTTGATTTTTTTTTGGTAAATAAATTACCGCGCCTTTCTCGACACTCTCTCACACTCTATATCTTTCTCCCTCCATTATTCCCACTCACTCTATCACCACCTACAAACCACCTAAAGAATACTATATATTATCATGAAAACACATGCTCTATATACAGCGTATGAGGTTATAAGCTGTTACAAGTCTATCTGTAGCTAGTATGATACATTGTACCATGAAAGTCTTGAACACAAGGCTATGTAAAAGGTACATGAGCCGTATGAAGACATTTATGAAATGCAGTGGTAATTCTGGCTCAGAATGTTGGCTCAGAATCACTAATAGAGATGGTCAAGGTAAAGAGGTCAGCCACTGACACCTACGTCACCATCACTCTCTCTCCCTGTAGGGATCTTGTGAACCCCCTACATACATGAGAATGGAAAACAACCTATAAAGTCTTACACGCGCAATTCAATATATGTATCGTGATCTTAAGATTCCCCGTCAATGAATCAATACGTTGTTGGCCCACTGCAGCTACATGGACTAACACTTGGAACACTGAAACTTCCAGAACTAATACTTGGACTACCAGCATTTCTGGGTACCACTTAGACCATCAGGACTGCACAGCCACTACCGAATCCACCAGGACTGTCACGCAGACCACTGGGACTGCCAGCAGGTCCACCAGGACACCACGCAGACCACTGGGGCAATTACATAATTGGATGCACACTATTGAATGTATACACATGCAAGCATGCATCCATGTATATAGATTAGGTACATGTTCTCGATTTTCCGATTAATCTGAAAATACCAAAATTGGGCCAGCATACAGAATTTCACAACATCCAAAAAAACACAATGTTTCAGTTGTGCCAAGAGTGTGACGTCACTGGAAGTCATCACTTCCATAATGTGACCTCTGCTTTTATCACCACACGCGCCACCAAGTGAAGTAATTTTGATGATACATGACGTGACGTTTGCTTACATGATCACATAAAAAAACATCCACGATAAAACATTTTGGTGATGTAAATTTTAAGAATGTACATTCACTGATTAATGTTTTAAAATATTATAACAGATGTTATATTGTTACATTTAGTGCAGGAAACGTAAAATGTAATAAATTAATATCTGAAAATAATAAATAAAATCTGCAAATTGGGCCTGAAAATAAACATTTATTTTATCCAATTTTTTTTTTACATACAGTACATATCCAAAACTCATCACCCACCAAATAATTGTGATTCATGCAGCATTTGGCGAGGAAAACGTCACAGGAATCAAAAGCGATTATACGTTAATCGAATGTAATTCCTGTAGAAATCTCCCAGCGGTATTGCAAGAAGGAGGGTACGAGAATGTAATTTGTCTTGCGGCAGTGGCGAATATATGCGGCAGTTTCCACGAGAACATTTGTAATAATGACGGGAAGAAGAAAATGAAGCTATTTTTTTTCAAAGGACCCAATATTGGCAGGATCTCAGATTTAGAAGTAAACTCCACATCATGTAATATCTCACAGCTCTTATTGTATTACTGTAATTCGAAGACAGTGACTGGGTTGGCTTGATTTCTCCCAGAAATCAAATGTTCAGCAGTGACATTGGAGCAGTGACGTTGGAGCCTAGTTTAAAGGCGACAGTGCTGTCTGCTCAGTGTTATATTTATCCTTGCATACAGTGTAGTACCGTGAGAGATAGTAATGGTCTGGGCACGCCTTCAATTCAGCAGTGGACTGATCACGGCAGATGTTGATGACAGTGTAATAATCAAACAGTCAAAGTATTTCCCTGCCTAACTGAGCAATTGGGCAGTGCTCATCTCTATTGACAGTGCAGGGCCTGTGCTAGAAATTCCTCATTCCCATGACAGGGCCAGTTTATCCTTAAGATGGCCACTGGTCCGCTGGTGACTTATCGGCCCCAGTGGGATGACAAGCAGAGTTTACCTGCCCTAGAACATTTTACATTTTCCACCTTGCACTTAATATTTCTTACAAATGCAGTAGCACCTTCTAACGAATCAGAATATACCATTGGAACCTCCTTGGCCAGTAGCAAAATATGATAATTGATTTTTTACCCTTTTATCTGGCAACAATACTGACACCTTTTTTTACAAGGAGTCATGTTTGCATTGACCACAATACCTGCGGTCGGAATGCAAACAAAAAACACAACTCTGATAATGTATGCACTGTCCTTGAAGTTGGTTGGTCCACACTCGAGACAGCTTTCCTTAGAGCCTAGTCTCACATGGTGTTGGACCAGATGACGCCAAAAGGCGCACAACTCAAAGACAATGCACCATCAGAGTATGAGAGCTCGGGGTAAGCATTTACACCATTGGAACCTCCTTTGCCAGTAGCAAAATATGATAATAGTTTTTTTACCCTTTTATCTGGTGTAAATGCTTACCCCGAGCTCTCATACTCTGCATTGTCTTTGTTGTGCGCCCTTTTGGCGTCATCTGGTCCAACACCATGTGAGACTGGGCTCTAAGGAAAGCTGTCTCGGGTGTGGACCAATCAACTTCAAGGACCATGTGAGACTAGGCTATAAGAAAAGCTGTCTCGGGTGTGGACCAATCAATTTCAAGGACAGTGCATACATTATCAGAGTTGTGTTTTTTGTTTGCATTCCGACCGCAGGTATTGTGGTCAATGCAAACATGACTCCTTGTAAAAAAAGGTGTCAGTTTTGTTGCCAGATAAAAGGGTAAAAAAACTATTATCGAATCAGAATATAGTTTAGTGCAGGTTGGGAGGTGTGGTCCCCGTGCAAAGGAATAACCAACAAAACGTGATGTATAGCTTTTGAAATCTTTATAAAATATTGCTTCAGCTGTGGCATTACAAGTTTAATGGGTTCCATTGGTGAACCAGCGCTTCACCATGACCCTGGCTCCCAGGTACCCTCGTGATCTGTGTGTACCATACACTTACTGAATCAAGTGTCGGTACTCTTTTACAGCTCTTTACAAAAAGTAGTATATATAACCGCAAACCATAAGAAACATTTATTATGTCCCAACCGACTTGACGAACCCACTGACTGGCCCCACAACACACGGCACACGGCTCACGGCACACGACACACGGCACACGACTCTCGGCACACGGCACACAACTCTCGGCACACAACACTCAGGACCGGGGAGCACTGCAACTCACAGTTCTTCATGTACTTGTGTTCCCACACGAGTGGACGAGGCTCCCCTGGCCCTCAGTGTGGTCTTCTACCAATAGATAGAGCATTCGTAACTTTTGGCGTGGTCTTCTCACAACTAACAGAAGAAAGAGCATTCACCGCTCCTGGCGTGGTCCGTCTCCCTGATGAGGCTCTTGCAGCTGTTGATGTCCTTGTTGTTCTTGGTGTGGCATGGCCCTTGGTATTGCGTGTCCGAGCACTCCAGCAGTAGACACTGCATCCACACCTCTCAATACAGTACTCAGCTCCAGGTACAGCACTCGCAGTTTCTGGGGCAGCACTGCTCGAGACTCTTGCTGCCCTCGGTGTGGCTGCTCCACACGCCAGCAGTGGATCAGCCCTTCTTGCTCCACACGCCAGCAGTGGATCAGGCCTTCTTGCTGTATCATCCAGCAGTAGATCAGGCCTTCTTGCTGTATCATCCAGCAGTAGATCAGGCCTTCTTGCTGCATCATCCAGCAGTGGATCAGGCCTTCTTGCTGTATCATCCAGCAGTGGATCAGGCCTTCTTGCTGTATCATCCAGCAGTAGATCAGGCCTTCTTGCTGCATCATCCAGCAGTGGATCAGGCCTTCTTGCTGTATCATCCAGCAGTAGATCAGGCCTTCTTGCTGCATCATCCAGCAGTGGATCAGGCCTTCTTGCTGTATCATCCAGCAGTGGATCAGGCCTTCTTGCTGCATCATCCAGCAGTGGATCAGGCCTTCTTGCTCCACACGCCAGCAGTAGATCAGGCCTTCTTGCTGCATCATCCAGCAGTAGATCAGGCCTTCTTGCTGTATCATCCAGCAGTGGATCAGGCCTTCTTGCTGTATCATCCAGCAGTGGATCAGGCCTTCTTGCTGCATCATCCAGCAGTGGATCAGGCCTTCTTGCTCCACACGCCAGCAGTAGATCAGGCCTTCTTGCTGTATCATCCAGCAGTAGATCAGGCCTTGTTGCTGTATCATCCAGCAGTGGATCAGGCCTTCTTGCTGTATCATCCAGCAGTGGATCAGGCCTTCTTGCTGCACACGCCAGCAGTAGATCAGGCCTTCTTGCTGCATCATCCAGCAGTAGATCAGCCCTTCTTGCTGTATCATCCAGCAGTGGATCAGGCCTTCTTGCTGCATCATCCAGCAGTAGATCAGCCCTTCTTGCTGCATCATCCAGCAGTGGATCAGCCCTTCTTGCTGTATCATCCAGCAGTGGATCAGGCCTTCTTGCTGCATCATCCAGCAGTGGATCAGGCCTTCTTGCTGCATCATCCAGCAGTGGATCAGGCCTTCTCGCCGATGGGTTGTGGCTGATTCCTGCCATGCGAGTCTGCCTTCCTCCTTCTGCCCCTGTAGTGTTATTTCTGCGACCTTGTATACCACCCTCATTTGCATAAGCTAAAGGGGATCTGATCTGAATGATATGTGGAATGGGCCGCGCCCAGATTTCTTCCAAATTTTCTCACATGCATTGGCATGCTCCAAATCCTACCACCATACACACACTGGACAAACTATGTCAATGAGAGGGGGGGGGGATTCTCTTTCACATCATCACACACCTAGAGCCCAGAAATCAATGGGGGCAACATACAAACATACAGGTGTTAACTTTGTAAGAGCGGTGAGCTCTAACAAAAAAGAAAAGGAAACAATGGCAAGGTGCTGTGGCATCAATGAAAGTGGGAGTAGTGACCTCTTGACCTTGATATTGATCTTGCCAGCAATGCACCTGGCCCCACACGTCCACCCCTGACCAACGCATTTGACAAAGCAGCCTCGGTGTGGGGAGCACTTGCATGCACCACGTTTCTGCAAACGCCGCCTTGATTGACAGCGGAGAACATTATAGCAATGCGAAGCCCACGAGACAATGCCCATATCAAGGAAGCACCTCACAAAAAAGAGCAATTTGAAACATTTCCTGCCATGATGATTATTTGTAATAACTCGTTACTCGGTGGCTGTGATATCCACGTACGCAGAGGCGTAGCTAGGGGGGGGGCAGGGGGGTACATATGTCCCCGGGCGCCAAGGTAAAGGGGCGCCAAAATGAGGCTTACAACGTTACATTATAACCTATTGCGGCGGGCGCGGCAGCCTGAAACTACTGCACAAATCTACACCTCAACCTAAAAGTTTATATATGCCGCTACACACAGCCTACATTTCATGTAATTACATTTTGGTACGCGCGCCTATTAAGAACTTACATGGAAGAACGTCCCAAACAACAGACAGGCGCAGTCTTTCAGGCTTAGTCACTAGCCTGTTTTTTGGTGGCAGAAACTACGACGGCCTATTTTTAGTTCTTATTAGTGACACCACCACGCTCCAGGCGGTTGCAGCAGCCGGAGCAGCCCACGCTCGTTCAATTACATCATCATGGTTTAAACGCCGACTAGCGAACGGAGAGGAAGTGAATCGTTCGTGGCTATTATATTCACCAATCAATAAAGCTGCTTACTGTTTTTGTTGTCTATTATTTACATCATCGAGTTCAAACTCACGAGCTTCGTTTGAGTTAACAAACGGTTTCAACAAGTGGAGAAAGCCAGAAAAACTAAATTCTCATGAAAACAATCCTAGCCACCGCACAGCTTTTACTGCATGGAAGGAAGCCGAATGAAGGATAATTGGTGGTACTGGAATTGACGCAGTGGTTCAAGCTCAGATTCATTTGGAAAAACAACGTTGGCGAGATATATTGCAAAGAATACTCACCTGTATTAAGTTTCTGGTTTCACAAAATTTGGCACTACGTGGCCATGAGGAAAATTTGAATGCGGATGAGGATAAAAATGTTGGAAAAATTATCGCACTAATCAAACTCGTTGCGCAGTATGACCCATTGTTAGCAAAACACGTACAGCACGCAGGAGAAAATCCGGGATCAGTTTCTTATTTGTCACCGGAAATCCAGAATGAATTTATCCACATACTTGCGTCGACTGTAAAGAGCCAATTGTTGAGTGATATCAGGAAAAACAAGTACTACAGTATCTTACTTGACTCAACTCCTGATCTAGGACATCGTGAACAGCTTTCTCAGGTCATAAGATTTGTGGATGTGGATTTTCAAACTAAAAAAGTAACTATCAAATAATTTTTTTAGGTTATATCGATATACATGCAAAAGATGCAGCAAGCCTAGAAAGAGTCATCGTCGAAAGACTAAAATCTGACAACATACCTCTAGCCGACTGTCGGGCACAATGTTATGACAATGCTGCTGTGATGACTGGGCATATATCCGGCCTTCAACAACGAATATGTGACAAAAATCACAGAGCATTGTTTGTCAACTGTGACAACCACAGCTTAAACTTAGCAGGAGTACACTCAGCTAAACAGGATCCACATTTCGTCACATTTTTTGGAACAGTTGAAAGTATATATTTGTTTTTCTCTCGTTCAACAATTCGTTGGGAAGAGTTAAAAAAAGATGTGCCCATCACAGTAAAGCGGGAGTCTGAAACATGCTGGAGTGCACGATCAGAAGCTGTTAAAGCTATCTATGAAGAACTGGATGAACTAGTAGGGCTGCTAGACACATTATCGAAGGACGTAACTAGACGTCTGAAACCAGAAGCGATGCAGAACAGTTACAGGCATACGTATTCAATTGTAACTTCATAGTTTTATTACATTTCTAGAATGTCATTCTTGGAAAAATGTATCGTGTTCAGAAGCGCTTACAGGAATTTTTGGAAAACGGGGCATAGATACAACAGGATCCTACTATGAACTTCAAGGAAGCAGCAACTGATCTTGAATCTTTGGAGCATGAATTTGTCAAGCTTCGTGATTATTTGAGCCAAGTTGCTGTAGAAAACGCCAAAACAAGATGCACAGCCTGGGGGATAAATGTGGACAGAAGAAGATGCCAGGAAAACTGGCAAGAGATGCAGGACTTTCAGCAGAAGAAGAAATTGTGCGCGTTATGAAGAGCATACTTTATCGACTTCAACAGGAGATGTCAACATGGTTTTTACGACTAAAAGACCTGAACACAAAATATGGATTTCTGCTGGACGTCAAAACTCTTCTATCCGACACAGATGTCGATGCAATTCGCCGAAATTGCAGATTTTGGAAATTTCCATGACACCGACATCAATGACCACGAACTTTTCACAGAAATTGGAGATTGCAAAATGCTGCTCAGTAACCGGAATGAAGTTCTACCAGAAACTTCTTTGGATCTTCTTAGTTTTATTGTGTTTTATGGAGACGACATTTCCGAATTTGCGAATTTCTCTGCAAATTTTATTAACAATAGCAGTTTCAATTGCAAGCTGTGAGCGGTCGTTCAGCAAATTGAAACTTATTTTGTCGTATTTGCGTGCTTCAATGGGACAAGATCGTCTCAGCGATCTTGCTCTTCTTAGCGTTGAAAGAGAAACATGGGAAAAAACAGATTTGATTACGTGATTGACCAGTTTGCGACAGTGAAATCAAGAAAAATGTATCTTTTGTAGACTATGTCAACCAGTCTATGACAGTGACTGAGTGAGCCATGTAATATAATTTCTATAAATTTGCTTCTTTAAATACAATGTTTCATTAAAATTTAAATTGTTATTCCTTATTCGATGTAATAGGAAAATGTGATTAAACGGGGGGGGGGGGGGCGCCAATTTTATAGTTCGTCCCCGGGCGCAAAATATCCTAGCTACGCCTCTGCACGTACGTAAAACTTAAATCTCAGCAGAAAGCTCGCGTTAAAATGCTTTGAGATCACACCATGTCAGCCTCTCGTTAATAAGGCACCACCGGCTTTCCATTGCATCCAGAAACGCATTTGAGATTCTTTATTTCACCCTTCGTATCTGTGATGCCGCCTCAGGCTGTCAATATTCACGCGACGATCTTTGCGATTAGCAAGCTGGCAGGCTTTCTCAATCGGCAAATTCAATGCATTTGGAAGTCTGGTCCTCTAATCCAAGTATTCGCTTCAGATATTTCCCGTGCAAGTCTTGGAATTAGTGGAATTTTCCCATAACAGCTATCAAGTCAATACCTGTGCTTATTTCATAATTTAAAAAAACATTTAAATAAAGCCTTGAAGCAATTATTTGTGGTCTCATTGCTTTACATCACTTCCCGTTTGTTGTAAATTATAATTTGTAAATTATTCGTGTTATTGTTTCTCATTATCTCTTGTGCCAATTTACATTAACGATGAGTGGGAAAGGTACAATAAAAACAAGCGGTGCTGGTGGATGAAGCGCGCCCATAGTTAAACATTGCTGTGCCCTGTGTGATTCTAGGACATGTGCTGTCGAGGTATGTACGAGTGCAGAGGCAATGTGGTGCTAAGCTGGTTTATAGGTGGATGTTGCGTCTATGCCAGCTAGCGCACACAGGTGCTAAGAGTACCGGAAGGTGAGGTAAATAAACTTGATGATGTATAAACAATTACACTCTTTTATTAGGAAGCAACTTTAAGACATGGCTTAAAATAGCTTAAATTCACGTCCCCGTCCCCCCCATACAAACAAAACACATTAGGTGAAACATTTTCAACGCATTAACAATAGAAGGGAAAATAAATGTGTGTTCATCTTTGCAACAGATTTATAGACAGAATACTGTAGCTCTGCAATATAGACTGACAGAAACATAGACATAAAACAACCTGATAAGTTAACATGTATCACTGATGATGACGCGTATGTACAATCACAGTATAACAGGATACCGTTGGATAAAGGGTTAACGAAACATAGCAACATGACTCACTCATAAGCTAAGCCAAGCTCCACTGCGAGATATCCTTCTGCGGGGAGATAATTCCGGCATATTTTAGGCAAATCCCTACAAGCGTAATGTCTGAAAAATCATCATTCGCAGACCTCATCCGCCTGAGTGATAATATGTGGGGCTACGCAGGAAAGAGCAAATGTAAACCCAAAGTCCGCTTGTAAAACGGTATGTTCTGTGCACAGCATTTACGATTTAAAATCTCTACTCTATATGCTTACATTGTTTTTGTATTTCAAATGTCAGTTGGGTGGCACTACGGGGTGAGAAGGCTTGACTCATAATAGGAAGGTTGCGAGTTAAATTCCTGGCTACGAGTCAACCCAACCCATCATTTATAGGGGTTCATAATATGATGCAGCGCTTTGTGGAAATTGAGCTCATCCTACAATATTGGGCCCTGCCATGGTAATGTGTAACTTCCACCAATGACTTGGGAAACGGGTGCTGCGAAATTGCTCGATTGAATGCAGTGATACAGGAGAACTCATATCAGCAACCCTATACCCGATTACCTGTGAATGCTATAATCTGTTTGGTCCTTAAAAACTCCTATTATCCTTGACCCTATTCTTCTGTTATACACGATTATGCGCATTTTTTCCATGTGAGTAAAACTGTGGATAACTGCACAGATAATAAGATCTGTAATATTAGTCCCCCACGTCACCACGGATGAGGATCTCTATATATTAAAGGAGATTTTTCAGAATAAAGGCTTCATGGGCAACATTATCTGTAGATGCTGAGGTTAACGAGCCAGTGGATGGCTTCCTGAGCAATGCTGTGAATGTCTTGAGACGCTGCTAGCGAATGACCGATGCAGGAATTGTCGTTATCGAACAGTCGCAAATTCGCCACTAATTTCTAGAATGAGTTTCCCACGTGCGTCGGCCATGTTGGAACTGTAAAAAGCGAAGGTTGCAAACCTGAAAAATACCTCTTCAGGATGGACGTTTTATTTGTTCAATGTGTTCCTAGAAAGAAACACAATTTAATTAATGGAAGTTTAAAAGAATGGTTGGTAGTTATTGCAACTGTGGAAACTCAGCTGTGTATGTTTTTCAGATAAAATTAGTCCAGAGTATTACCAGCTTAAATTAACGTTGCTGGAAATCATTGATGCGGATTATTTTATTTATACACAGAGAGAGGATTTTTGTCTGTTTATGTATACATTACCCATAATCCTCTATAAAGGCACATAATTAGTTTCGTTAACGGTTTTGCCGTTTTTTGTAAAACAGGCCCATGGCGTGAGTGCATCATTGCAGTGGGAAGACACTGCTCCAAAAGACGCATAGGCTCGTGGACTAAACAGTTAGTTATTTATTTACTTGCATAGATGGCCACTTGGCTAATTTGTAATGTTTTTATTTATTTGGCAACCAGGGCTGTTATTCTTACAATCCGCAGTTGAGGTATCTATGCCGACTAAGGCGACACTTGTGGATCAGGCCAACAAGTGCGATGGACATAAACATTCATGCAATGGTGAGGAGAGACAACCTGCTTGTATGGCTTTTCTACCGGATCCCGCTATGGATGTGCTGTTTTGTTCAGTGTGCGCAAGCGTGTTTGCAGGCATTATCAAATACAGGATGTTCCTCGGCTGGGTCAATTCTATTCTTCAGATCATACAAAACATCGCTGGACTCGACTGGGCGTAAGTGCCTTTCCCCCCTCAAGTCTTTTATTCTCTGCACTGTTTAGGGAAACTGATTTTGATAGTCAAAGTCACCGCTCAAGCTGCGTGATGAGTGCAGAAACCGTCCACGTGCCTTCTACAGTGTTGTCTGCAACAGCGATTTCCTCCAGTAAATAAAAAAAACTATATTTCACATTCTTAACCACGTTGCCGCTAAATATTAATTATTTCAAAGACCCTTTTTCTGATCAACTAGCATTTGTTTTTACTTCCAATTTGTATTTAATATGTTTAAGTTCAGATTGAAAGTAATTCAATTATATTGTGAAATTGCTCTGCAATTACTCTGTAAATGCTAACATTTCTGAGATTCCTGCAATTCCCACACATTCTGTATTGCTGACCCTGCAATCCATGAAATTCCTACACGATTAATAATTTCAGCAGAGACATCTACCGCGATTCGTGCAAAGGTCAACGGCAAATGCATTGGAATTTTTTCACAACAAACCTCCACATGAAAGTTAAATTATTCTATAATGGGCACTCGCAGCCACAGCATTGCATGAGCAACCTGAGGAATGTGACATTACCATTTGCAAGAACAATGAGCTGTGGTGAATTGCTTGGTAACAGAATGTTAAATAATCCATAATAGAGGTTTTTGGGTTAGATCGCGTAAATATATAAATGTGTCGTTAAAACCCGCCACCACCCGACACAGCCAACTAGTAAGGGTTGTCACGTAAACAGAACGTGCCAATTCGTCACTAGTACAGCACAACCATTCTCTTTCTTGACACATATGTATGATTTTGCGAGAAACATTTATTTTTATATTTCATGCATTTATGGTTATGTATTCTTTCGCAACATTATACAGACTGACGATGCCGTGGTGCAATGGTTCGCACACTGGATCTGCAATTCAGCTGCAGTAGACACAACAGGGCAAGTTTTTTGCAACCCCTCCGAATAAATTGGATACTATTTTCTTTTTTACCAGTTAGGGCGCACAGAGCTATGTGGCTCTTCTTCAGAAGCGACGTGGCCACAAATGATAGCTCAAAGACATGGCTTATTACGTAGAAATGTTTAGCAACCAAATACTCTAAACGCATGTTTCTAAATGTGGAGAGATAAACCAGAGGACCCGGAGAAAATGTCACGGCGAGAACATGCAATCTCCAAATATACATGCGTCGGGGTCGGAATCGAACCTTATAGAGAGTGTAAACAACTTTGCGACAGAGCTTTAATATTTGCAAGCATGCATGCATTATTACTATTAAACACACTTGTGTTATTTGCTGCTTGCTGTTCAAGCTTGCACACTTTCATCACAATTCTGAGGTACAGTCATGAGTTAATTTGCGAGTCAATTTGATGTTGGTAGGTATTCTGGGGCCACTGTTGAGTAATGATGTCTGGCAGATTTTCTGTGGTGGGGTTAGGAATGGGCGTGGCCTGCATGGAAAGGCGAAATGTCAAATGCCCTCCAATGGAACTGACCTGCACCTGCAGAGGAGTGTACGCAGGGCAGGCGTTCACCTACTTTACATGGTTTTTGTTATTCACAGAACAGTCGACATTAGCACATTATGACATTTGCAGCTCAGGAAAAAAATATACCGTTTTATTATGCAAGCACATTATCGTTTAAGGGAAATTAGTGTGCAGTAACTGCTCAAGCATCGTAATTGACAAGAGTGGGAGTGACTTTTCATTGAACGGTAATGAGACATGGGCACTCAAGCACCCTCCCCGTCAATGCATTGCCACGAATATAATTTTATGAAACAATAATTAACAAAAATAATTTCCGAGCAACATTTTGCAAACAAACAACGACGAGAATTACAAAAAGGAAACAAAGAGTCAATTTCTCGGAATGCTGATCTGTACTCCACTTCTTCAAATATCTAAGAGCCCTCTGATGGGTTTTCGGGTTGTACCATGTGTCCAACGTTTCACTCCATGAGCTGGGAGCGTCTCCAGGAGCGCCGAACAGCACATGGTGGAACCCGTAAACACATCGGAGAGATGTGAGGCTCGTCTGCGAAAACCTGTACAACGGTATCACAAAACCCTTTTACCTTGAGTTAGTACACTCCATAATGCTCCTGCTCGTCGCAGCCAACGCTTGCGCTTGTTCCATTTTCCACACGCCACCCCCCATCACTGCCCACTCCTACTACGTGTATCGCCCGAGTTGTTCAATTGTGGAAATCTCCTTCCGCACACGGCAACGGCATCACTCGTCGAAACGTAAAACCAATTCCACTTTAAAAAGCCACATGACCGGATAATCTCATCTCATCTGCTGTATGCGAATAATTGCCTTGGCTGAGAGAATAACTCTTCCTCACTCATCACAGGGGGATCCCTACCCTGGTGAGCATAGGCGAGGATTTTCCATTTATTCTGAGTTTGCCGTTTTAGCGCAGGGCCTGACTCTCCTGGGGCCCCAAAGTAGAACAGCTTCGGGCCTCTCACACTGTCCACCTCAATGATGAGCTCCGAGCAACAAGAGTGAGGCTTTCGCAAGCCATGCCGGTCAAGGCCTGATGAGTCGATCAGCCATCAGGCCTGGCTGCTGCTTAAGGGCCTTGTGCTCAGGTTAGGTTGGGTAAGCACAGATCCACAGGCACAGCAGTGGTGAAAGTATAATCCATTGGGGGCCCTCAGCAGAAATGTATTTGGGGAGTCCCCGCCCCCCCCCCCCTTCAATGTATAAACTCCTGGTGAGGTGACAGAAAATATATAGACGACAAAAATGCAGTGAGATAAGAAAAATGTGTGAGTGAGATAAGAAAAGAGAGATGCATTCAAGATAGAGATGAGAGATGTTTTTCTGTTTCAAGTTAATTCTGTATTTTGTTTTACTTATTAGGATTTGAATTTGAGCTAATAATTCATGTGCCCCTATTTTTTCATCAATCCGGGATGCCTTGAGCTACTTGGTGCCCGAATCTTTTGCTTGGGTTTGCTTGTGCCTGGTGCCGCCACTTGTCTAGGTATGGGAGGAAGAGACCAGGGTGACCTCAATCCAGGCCTGACATGTGCCTAGGGGGGAATGCTTTTATTATTACACTAATGTGTTACCACGATTTTGTATTTGCAGTTATTTTTCAAATCTAGGCCATATCACCAATCTATTGCTATTTAGGGGCTGTAAAAGTGTGCTCTGTCGAGGCCAAGTGACAGTTGCTGAATGCAGCCATCAAACCCTTAGAATTTGCTGTTTCAGTAAACACACATTCACCTTCCAGCTCCAATATTGTGACACACACCGTATGTGACAATGCATTAGAATAATTTATATATTCACAGGATAATATGTGAAGATGCAGGCCTGCAACTCCACTCGAGGAAGATCTAGAGAGCCACTCAAAATGGTATGTTTAGCTTATTTGTAAAACACTGGCCACAAAACCTGTGACCTATTAATCAACTGCGTCCTCTGTTGGATATACAAAAAAAGGAAACCGGTGAGGAAAAATCTTTGGGGCTGCCGAATATGAGGAACCAATGCCAACTGAGGGCATAAGTAAGCAATGAAGCTTACAAATGAGTAGTAATAAAATATTTGACATAAAATAAAATACTCTGATCATATTTCCAATTTCCCCACACATATCGGCCCACTGGACTGGTTCACCGGGCATTTTGGTTACTTATATATTCTGTATAACATGGCCCATACAGTGCGAATAATGTTCTGCCACTTCTTGGTCACTTCCTCTTATCCACGCAATGGCTTCAGCTAACCGGGAATTGGTGGTGCACGGACAATAGGAAGGTGAGTGGATTGCTTCGGGTGTGGGTAAATAAGTTCATAAGGGATGCTGTGACAATATCATGAATGATTCAGAGATGGTGCCTGACTGTTGATCAGGTTTGACAAAAAAAGAAAAGTGTGACTAATATTTAGATGATGTTTTATAGAGCCTAGTATGATGTGTTTATCTGATCATTAACGTACCTGATTCCTTGTTTATATGAATACTGTATTTATTGACGCCATATTTGGGGGGGGTTGTCTTTTTATTATACAGTTTGTGTACGTTTTTAATTCTGTTTCGTTTATTCATCCTTGTGGTTTTGCTGACTTGTGGCTGTTCAGCTCGCAAAAAACAACATCTGTCTGAAAATCAGCTTAGCACGCTTACAAATGTATCGAAGTCAAAGTGCTTTCCCACTCAAAGGCACGTTGTCAAATTCTGTTTACCGCATCTTATGGCAAAGGCAAGTCAATCCACAGTACAACCACTAGCGACTTCCCACAAAGTGGTTCAGTATTCAATTAATTAGCTCTGGAAGTATAAAAACGGGCCAAGTCAAATTCAAACTTAGATTTGAACCCAAATCCTCGCGATTCCAAAGTGTACCCTCATCAAACCACTGCACCGCTCAAACCTAGAGCGACCAAATTACTGGGAGGCTCAAACAGGAGACGTGGTGAGCTGTGAGCCCCTACCTCAATTAGCCATGCCGACTTTAGCCACACCTACTCAACCACTAGCCCCCCCACTCAGTGAGTGGCCTCCTCGACATTCCTGATGCTGGCCCCCACCTATCGTCCATAGACCCTGCCCATTTCACTGCCAACCCCACCCATATCCCAGGTAGCCTCGCCCTTTGCCCATATCGTGAGTGAACTTGAAGCCTGAAAATTGTCAACAAGGACAGAATCCCTATTTTAGAAAATGCTTCAGGACACTGTGATAACCTTGCTGACACTGAGATAACCTTGCTGACACCAGGACTGTCCCAGACGAAGGGAGCCTCACCAGAAAAGAAATGCACGCGTAAAAAATATAAACTGATGAGAATGAATTGTATTCTATGGTACTCTTCTATATTATCAATGCCATTTAGACTATCACACACAGCAACACAATAAAACAGAACTTGGATTCATAAAGCATCTCGATTCAGCTGTATATTGTGTTTTGATGCTGTACATGACAGGATAGGCATTGCATTGGTGGTTGGGGTTGGAGAAAGTGAGCGGTGTAGTGGGAGTTTAGCTGTGAAAGGATAACAAAGCCCACGATGCAATCAAAATATGATCACATTTGGGACAGAGAGAAAAGCCAGCAATAAGCAGAGCACAATAGTATAGCACTGTACTCTTTATATTACGTGTGTACAGCGCGCCAGTTGAAACAATGGTGCAAATGTCTTAAATTACCCTGCGTCTGTCGACCATGCATTATATAAATTGGTTCACCACCGTTTATCAATCGGCAGGTCGCACGTGACACGGCAAAGTGTGGGGACTTCCACTTTTTCTAAGACGTCTGGCCAGTGTTGAAGACTGAACCAAATATATCCCGTTGAGGGGCTCTCCAGAGCTACCTCTAGTGGAGGCCTTTCTGCCAGCAATAGCGTGAGCAGGAAATTGGAGGGCTGCACCTCAACCTGACACTTTTACCATCGTTAAACAAGCAAACTCTGCATTCGTGTTTTAACAATTATGACTTGTACGTGCTACAACAGTACATACCTCTTATACACTCTCCACTTCCACCGACGTACACTATAACTAAATATGGATTATTTCATCTCCAACCCTCAGTAATTGTTTATGCCTTGCTGCTGCCGTCTGTTAAGTCATCGCTGTTCAGATTTTTTTTGGTCTTTTTGTGTGAAGGGGAATCTTTGATCTTCCGGCAGGCAAACACGTCCCCCGTGTATTTGGTCTCAGCGGTGGTGGAAATTCTGTTTGTTTAAAATTGCAATTTCATGTGGGGTGATTGTCCCAAGACACAAAAGGCTCAACATTCGCCCCTAAAAGCACGACCCGCAAGGACACGCAGACCTGCCAGCTGTGTGCACTCAGGGGCACACGGGGGCGAGTGAAAGCAGAGGTGTGAAGAGAGACCCTTTTTGGAAAACAGGGTTAGTGTTTTATTTATTGCCCATACCTATGCCATCGCGTTGGAGGCAGCAGCCAGAACACTGAACTCATTCTCACCTGGATTTAATCAACTTGGTCTTGTGCGGCTGATAAATAAAACAAGGAGCAGACAACAATTACCTGCAAATTAAATATATCGCTCTGCGTTGATGAAATGGGAGTCACATATAGACATTATCGTACCCTAATTAATAAACGCAGCCCCAGTAGTTTTCAGAGACAATCATCATGCCTCCCAAAGGACCATCATTCCATGTTTACTACAGTAGAAGCATTTGCTTAAATAGTGTCCTTGAAACACCGGGATAATTCAGGGGTAGGGTCACACGAACGGCAGAAGGGCCTCCAATACACGGAGCTCTGGAGAGCCCCTCCAGAGTGCATTTGTCCTTCCTTACCACGCTGAAAAGACGTATTTCAAGAGATGGCAGTAACCACACAATACCCCACCACCACGCGACCTGCTTACTGCGGTGAACCCGTATACCGTGTACTGTGCTGCTGCTGCGTGCACTCTCCCGTTCAGTTATCACACGCCACCGATGCTCGTCATGGCCGGGAATCAAACTCAGGTTGGCGGGTTCATAGTACAGAACGCTAAAGGCACTGTTGCACCCCACAGAAAGGCATCTGTTAATATATCAGTTTACTCTTATAATTTCTATGCAGAAAACACGATAGTGTCCAGAATACAAACATTTGTGATAAGACTTTAACACAACAATTATTTTCCAAGGAAATGCCACATGTGACTAAAACTCTTTATTTATGAAAATGATACTCAGCATTGATCAATCAGCCAACAAACACTCTCAGGGAGGAACGTTTGCCAGCAGTGGTGTGAACAAATAACTTTCGGGCTGCATCTTTAGCTTTTAAGTTAAACACTTCCAAAATGTGGTTTTGGCTCAATCTATCGTTCACACTTACGCGTCCTATACAGCGCCTGGATTCTGAAATCAAAGCTACAATATATACCGTTAAGAATCCTAATACCAGTACTTTTTTCTACAGGTATGTTTGTCATGTAGCTCACTGTGCAAGTGTATATTGGCGGCCACACAAGAGTCAGCACAGGTCGTTCAAGAGGCCAGCTCTGTGTGAGTTTATGAAAAAGAGCTCGATAGCGCATTGGATTCCTTCAGGACAAATAATGATTCTGATTTTGAATAAAACACAAGAATATACGAATGAAATGCATCTGATTATACTTATTACACAATTTTCTTGAATTGCCAATTTTATAAATTGTATTACTTGACTATTGAGATGGAATTAATCTGTTTCTTTGGTAAATTAATTAAAACCAGCAGGTGATATGAAACGCAATTTTATGAATGCACGTTTAGGACTATTGTACAGTACAAACAAAAGAGTGACGCACAAAATTGACTAGTCTGTCAAACTGATATTGTGTAAAATATAAACTATACACATTTGTCACTAACATTGGCTACAAAGTAAAAGTAATCAGCGACGTTTTAGGCAATGGCCCTTCTTTATAGCACAATTTATGCACCACTCCTAATGCAGCAGCTTCACCAATTACTGTCAAAGCATATCTCTGTACTGTCGTCATAAAGTATAGCAAGTTATAAGGTAATTATCCTCGCTTAAAATAAACTATTGACCTATTTATAGATTACACAGTACAGTACACAGTAGCAGTTTATATAGAATGTATTTGTGTAAAAGGTCAAAGTGTTACTCTGCTCAAAGTGGAAATGCCTATCCATGAGCCAGGAAGGGAAATTCCTTATTCATATGGTGGGAGCCAGTCCCTCCATAGAATGCAGTTCATGAGAGATTATTAATATTGAGAATGGTAACATTAAGATCAAAATGCTGTTCGGTAGTCAAACATGCATTAATTAAAACTACCGAACGTATGAGTTAGGCCGGGAAAGTGCTTTCAGAATAGCTGCTCCAGGTGTCCCAATGCTTTTGTGAAATATTGTGATTTTTAGCCGCATCCTTGACTTATGGTTGGCAGTGGAGAAGCCATTGGCCGATGACTGATGGGTGTGGTCAGCATCACCATGAGCCAAGCCACTCGCTGCGAGCGGCTTGGCTAGTGGCTGAGTGGACGTGGTGATTGAAAAGTGGGAAGAACTGACAGGAGAGGGGCTGCCAGCTGAACACGTGCCCTGGTTGAGCCTTCAAGACATTTTGTAGCTTTAATAGTTATTTATTTTCAAATGGCTCCATTTTGTACGCTTAGTTCTTGCCCACAATATATATGAATGCACTTTGGCGATTGTTTAACCAGCTATGAGTACTAAGAGTATGAATCTTGCTAAAATCTGCCATCCAGGGTTTTTTTGCAGTTATTCGTGCAAATCATCAATCTTAATAACCGGTTGACCCAAAGGTGAATTCTAGAACTGTATTCTTTTGAAAAACAAACCTGTGTAAATCACGTATCACTCCAGTACAGTATTATTAATAATTGTTCGTGTATTAGTTGACCATTAAAATGCGTTTGGAAATACAATTCACCATAATATGAACCTTATGGCGGGACACCGGGGTCCCATAAACCCCCGGCTCTCGCATAAACTGCGTTGCGACGTAATTTTATGTCTGTTGAAGGCGAACGATACGGGATTCTATTCCTCTCGACGAGCTCTACACGATGCGCTCATCAAAGTTTTGTATATTCTGCGCATTCGTCCTCGCTGTGCTTGGACATGACATGACAACAGAATGATCCGCGCCAGGTGGGTCACGGCGTTGATGTGCGCGGTGGGACGGAGTCGTCAAAATAAATACATTAATTACGATTTTGACTCCCGTTTATTTCGGGACCCCGGAGTCCCGCCATAAGGTTCATATGTCCGACATTTGCTTAAGCGACTGCATAACCATAACCTTCAAGTCCATGTGACATCCCAAACAATAACACAATTTAGCCTCTTAGTTTATTGGCCTTCCAAACACATGTGCTCACCAGCAGAATTTGTTTAAACACAGACCCTGGACTAGTTTAATTTCACGAGGTCTCATCAGCAGTCAGGCATGCAAAGCAAACACTGCTGATGTACCAGATGCCATTGGTCAGTGCCCTGCCATGGGCCGTCGGCGCGAACAAACCCAATATAGAATAAAATATTAATGTATCACAGAGCGCTGTTGATGATCACCAGAAGAGAGAACCCGTCCGAGGGTTTGTGTGCTTAAATAAATGCTGCTGCTTAACTTTGCTATGTAAGTCAATATAGCCGAGAGAATTAAACAAACCGGTATTTCCGTACGAGTGTAGCGGTGGTGCTGGCCGTGGTGCTAACACTGCGCTATGAACCCGGCAACCCAGGTTCGATTCTCGGGCAACGGCAAACATCAGTGGCGAGTGACATCAGAGTCGGTGCTGAAGTCCCCTTGACCGGCGTGGTCACAGCGTGGTCACGGCGTGGTCACAGCGTGGTCACGGCGTGGTCACGGCGTGGTCACAGCGTGGTCACGGCGTGGTCACAGCGTGGTCACAGCGTGGTCACGGCGTGGTCACAGCGTGGTCACGGCGTGGTCACGGCGCATGCTGCCGTGTCGGCAGAGTGCGCTCGCCACTGCGCCACCGCTCCTCCCATTGATGGGTAGCGGTGTTGTCATCCGCGCATCGCCTCCTCCGCCGTGGTGTGTGGCTGTAGCGATGTGCATGGAACTGCGTGCATCGTCTCACGGTGTCACGACGCATCGTAGTGGGGGCCGTGGTGGAGCGCATCGCGCGCTGCGCTGCACTCCGAACCCTGCGATTCGAGTTCCATTCCAGCTCACGGCCACCTACACGTGACCATTATCTGAACCGTTCTGGGCCTCTCCAAGGTCGACTCAGCCTCAAATGGGTACCTGTTGAGGCGTGTAAACATCGCCATTGGGGAGACAAAGGCGGCCGGGCGTGGTGCTGACCACCCATCCTCTCGCGTGCCGTACCGGCCTTCACAGGTGCTCGCAAACAGCACTTGCCCTAAGTCCATTACGGCTGTACTGGGGGACCTTTGTCTTTGTATGTGCGTGTGTCAGTGCGTGCATCCATGCACACGCGTGTAAGCTATTGCAGTGTGTGTGTCAGTGCGAGTGTGTATAAGTGCATGCACGTGTACGTATGTACACTGTACATGTTAAATAAATAATAAACGATGTGTCCCGCATGTCAATGTCATCAGCAGCACACGCACAATAGGCGACGGGGTGTCACATGTTCACGTTGTTCGTGGCGTTCACTCTCGACTTAAGACGCGCACACATTAACACGACAGTGGTATTATATATCGCGAGCGACGTAGCCGCCACTATATTATAAGCAGCACAACAACAACAACAACACCGAGCCTTGTTCTATGTAAATGCAATGCGGGTGCACGTATCTCACCTTGCGGTAAACGATCATGTTCGGGGGATCGTCAATCGCAGCAGCAGCGACAGCGGCGGCGGCTTCTGTGCTTGAGTTGTATCCAGCGGCTGCTGCTGCTGCTCCTCCACTGCTCCCTTCTGCCATAGCTCCACCTCTGTGTCTGTGTCTAGAGCTGCTGCTGCTGCTGCCGCCACTCCGCTACGCACACTCCTGTGCACCCACCGTGTGTATGCCGGCGACTGGGTTGCGAACGGGGGTGTTGGCACAAGATGTACAAATCTATGGCAATCGCGAACGCAATGCCAAGGTAACAACAACGACGACGACGTTGAGATAACAACAACAACGTTGATACCTAGCCACTGGAGGGGGCCATAGACCCGGATTAGGCTGAGAGGTAAGGCGTTAATAAGGAACATTCACAGTGACCGCTTGACCAATTGGTTGAATCGTACAACGCAAAAGTAGTATAAATAGTAGGGTACGATACTGCGTTTATGTGAATGTATTGTGATGTATATGGCACATGCAGAGTCAAGTGCTATGCAGTGTAAGTGTATGGATAGTGGCACACACACGACCTGTACACACACGGCATGCACACGCGGCATGCACACGCGGCAGGTCTGCACATGGGGCTTGTGCCGTGGACAGACAGAGCCGCAATCGTCGTGTTTCATAGACTGCACGTGGAGTGACATTTACATGCACAAATCACGTCGCTCTGTGCAATATATAATGACACTACTCCTCATGCAGTGCATATGCTATTCTGTTCGGACTATTTATATATCGTGCAAGTAATATACGCAATGTGTACATTAAGTGACACGTACATATATACACAATTAAACAGCGCATTTATGTACACACTATTTACCGTACAATAGCATTCACCCGATGACGATGTTGCTTAGGTACAATTATCCCACCACCACTCAATCATTGCAGTATTTTAATGTATGGAAAAAAATATATATCTACGAGTGGATAACACATCAACGAAACGCACACTCAATAAATACAACGAAGTACTACGAGACAAATCGTGAGATAATAAATGACACAAACTTATTACATGAAGATGAGCGCATGGATGTTCCTCCTCCTCCTCCTCCCCGCTTGGTCTTGAGGCTCATTTGCTTCAAGCTGCTATGTAGCCACTATCCACCACCAGCAGCAGCAGCAGGCAGTCGGCTATCCCTGCCTTCGTAGCGAACATACACAGAGGATTAGGCTGCACTGATGCAGACATGTAATGCGTTATACACACACATACGCTACACTTGTTCCTGAGAGATTGACCTCTACAAAATGCTGGTCCAGATGTATACAGCGGAATAAAACTGTCAACAAGTCACGGGTATATTGAGCCTCATATCTTGAATATACAAAATCTATAGACAATGGTGGTTCTGTTTAATATGCTCTAGCCTACGCCGTTACAAGACATGCATGTATATCACTATTCCGACCACACTCATTACGTTATCCTGCTGAATTACTCTTTGCATGTGAATGGGCTATGCTGCTACTTGTGTGTACACTGCACAGATTAAAGTATGCTACGCTCCTGAGATATACACCTAGATACAGTATGCTGTGGAAACTCCAATACAAACACGACGGATATGCTATTCATACAAAAATCTTGCAATTCTATAACTTCAGCTATGTTGCAGCTGCTGTAACCACAGACACGCGTAATAGCAGGCTATGCTCAGTATGGTGCCCTTGACACGCAGACTCTATGTGCTGTGCTGGTTTAGAATGCTGCTGCTGCTGCTGCTAAGTGGAGTGCTGATGAGCTGCTTGCACGCAGTGTGCGCTCTCTCTGTGTGTGTGTGCGTGCGGTGCTGGGGCGACCAGAGAGAGAGTCAGGAATGACGTGGGCCCCATCCCTCCCTTCACCCCCATCCTTCCCTCCCCCCTGCCGGTTGGAACTGTGACGCACACAGGCTCAGGGATGGGCACACACTCGGGTTGTGCGCACATGCCTGCGTGTGTGTGCATGTTCTCAATGCGTGGTGCTCGCTCACAGCACTTGCCCCAACAGTCTGTTAAGGCTATACAGGGGATCTTTGTCTTTGTTCTCACGGCCAACATGAGTGACGATTATCTGAACCGGTCCTGAGCCCCCCCATAGGTCGACTCAGCCTCAATTGAGTACTTGGTGTGGAGTGTAAACATCGCCATTAGGGAGACAAAGGCGGTCGGGCGTGGTGCTGGCCACCCACCCCTCATGTATAGTGCTGGCCTTCGTAAATTATCGAAATAGTACTTTCCCCAACATTATGTGCGGATATATAGAGATTTGTTTGTCTTTGTGTGTGTCCTCCCTGCATGTGGGTGCACATTGTGTTCGCCCAGTGCTTTATGTGCAGTGTATGTACTTGTGTAGTGTTATATTCTTGGGTCTTTTGGTAAAGTCGTGTAGATAGGTAAAAAAAATAACAAAAAATAACAAAAAACGACGACGTTTCGATCGAAACACAAGCAGTCGTCTTCAGGAAAAGGGGGGTTAGCTTCCAAAGCAAACTGTCTATAAGGTTTTGAAATGGGCGTTGCCCAAATGTCAGCAGCCAATGATAATGTCAGTGGTGGGCAGCCAATCCGACGGTGGTTGGTTTTCCTCCAATCAAAAGGCTGCCAGGTGAAGATGAGCATGTTAAAGAGAGATTAGCATGTTAATGGGAGATTAGCATGTTAAAGATAAATTAGCATGTTAATGGGAGATCGCCGAGCCGCAACCCAGCGGTCGGTGCTCGAAGTGACTGTTGGTGTGAACCCTGTGAAAGTGCAAGTTTGAAATGGGCGTAAGCGCAACTAACATCGGAAGGTAGTAGGATGGGAACATCATAGCCAATTATGACTTAAACTGGTTGATAACGTCCTTCCAATGATTCCTCAGTTTGTACCCATCTTCTTGGTTGAAATTGTGTCTGTGTCATGAACGAATCTTTGATGATAGCCAGTGGGCTTGCAAAGTACCTTCGTCTTAGATAAATCAATTTCGCGTGAGCCCACCGCATTACAACAATGATCAGCCACGGCCGAGGTATTGGTCCTACCGTGTTTCAGATCTGCCTTATGTTCACGAACACGGTCCGAGACATGCCACTTAGTTTCTCCAATGTAACTACTGCCGCAGACACAGCTTAGTTTGTAGACGCCGGGGTATCGCATGTCAGGGATCACATCCTGCACAGATGGGATCAGATCACGAATTTTATTTACTGTGTTAAATCGAACCTGGATCTTGTGTTTGCTCATGATTTTGGAAAAAAAATTGTGACTCCTGCTATGTATGGCAAGGTGATGGTTTTGATTGGGTCCTCAGATGGTTCTTTCCCAACGGTTGGGGTGGTGGGTGTCAGGTTTTAGGTAGGCATCAGTATAGGTGGCTTTCCAACAGGGTTATGACTCAACTAGATCCCAACAGGGCAGCTACATAACAAGGTCTGTCGGTAACGTACTGGCGATCATCCCGTCTCGTATGCAACCGACGACCCAGAGTGAAGACCGAAGAGCAAGGGCCGAAGACTGTAGGACGCGCCGACCTCCCCCAGAGAGCCTCGGTCGCTCTCAGGACCCTGGCTTTATGCCACTCAGCGTGGCCTTGCCCCGCTCTCTCCAGAAGCTTCTCGGCCCTCATCACGTGTCCCCCGAGCCCCCTTTCGGGCCCCCTCGCTACCATGTCCCGGTCACGTGCCCTCTCGGGTTTACACAAAGTATCACGTCCTCACTTGCTCTTTCTCCGACCCTCACCAGAACTATGCCCCCTATGGCCCGCTTCCATGTCAACCCTATTCTGGTGGCAGAGAGAGACCTCCCGACGTGCATTTCCACTCTCGTGAGAGCAGTTGCCGCTAATGACAATGTGACCCCTTTTACGCCACTACACTTGTATATGCCCGGTTAAGGCCTTGATAGGTAGAGTACTCGCTAACACCACGTGCCCCAACAGTCTACGTAGTCTACACAGGGGCTCTTTGTTTTGTGCTTGCTCCAATTGCATATCAAACCGAGGCAGAGAAAATGTGCCCAAATAAGGGGCCATCCATTTAGTATGTACACATGGAGGGGGCGGTTAATCCAAATGTGTACGCTTGCGTATGTGGGGTCTACTGACAATGTACATACGCTTAGGAAATGGGGGGGGGGGGGGGAATTAAGCCTCGATAATAATTTGTCTACATTGGCCTTCAAATGAGTTAGATAGTCCGGCGGTGGACTATCTGTTTGCTGAAACACGTTAATATTAGTAATCGTTTCCGCGTCGATTAAATATCGGCCGTTCTACAGGATTTGTAGGGGGGGGGGGGGGTGCGTCAAGCGTAAATACGCAGGTGAGGGGGGGTGTGTGTAAAAAGTACGCGTGCGTACAGGGAGGGGGGGAGGGGTCAAGTTTTGACAGATGTTTGCGTACCTACTAAATGGATGGCCCCTAAACAATGTCCCTCATCACTGTTGATGGCCCTGCACCATTGGTGAAAATGTCACGTGCTTATGACAACCGAAAAGATAGTGGCATTCATCTAATAGACATCGAAAATAGAACATTGAAATTACTTAAATATAAGCGATTTAACCCAAAAAACCTCTATTGTCCTACGGATGGACTGGCCCTATCAAAAAATGTGGATTTTTGTTTTATTTGCTCAGTATTACCAGTGAAGTATTGGAATGACGGCAGGAAACCACTTGACGGGTAGCACACTTTTTATTAAACCTTGACTTGTCACGATACAACGTGTGGTCACTATTCCTCTGACTACACACACTTCACTTGACACGTGTGGTCACTATTCCTCTGACTACACACACTTCACTTGACACGTGTAGTTACTATGCCTCTGACTACACACACTTCACTTGACACGTGTAGTTACTATGGCTCACACTGCATGCTCACACTGCACTCCGCCCCGTAACGTCCGTGGAGCCTACAGGCCCACCCCAGCTTGGGCGTGGGCCACAACCTCTGAGTCCCAAGGGCCGGCCCTCTCACGGACGCTCGGCCCCGGGTCCCAGGGTTCTGCCTCTGGGTAACACAGAGCCCCGGCCCCTACAGGACAGCGGGACTAGGTACCCCAGGGGCCTATCTCTTCCTCCTCCGTCTTCAGTCTTCGCTGGTCACTCGCTCCCCGTGCGCCTGTGCGCACCACCTTATATAGCCCCCGCTCACGGGAGACGGAGCGTATGCGGACCTCGACGTGAGCATCCCCCTTAGTTGACCAATCCCCGCGCGCTTGCCCCAGGATCCCATCGCTGTCAGCGCGCGTCACTGATACCCAACCAATCACTGCCTCATAACCCCCGACCCCGCGCTGACCCCTGATCCTTCACCGTCAGCGCGCGTCACCAACACACACAGCCAATCACTACGCGCTGGTACACGATCCCTACCCCAGCGCGTATCACCACTACACCAGTACTAAATTTGCACCACTATACGTTTAAACGTCAGGGCTCTTGCGTTTTAAAAAAGTGTTTTAAATATATAATTCATATTTACTCATTAATTTATTATTTCCTCTATTTATTTTAATTAGGGCTAAGAGATCCTTGAGATATATTTCTTAGAAATTAATCCAGGATAAATGCATGTATAAATATAACAGCGTGAAAATATAACTACTGTACTGCCTATGAAGGAAAAGTTATCACTGCACGGAATTTTTAACAAAGTTAAATTATATAAGGGGTCCTCTTCATTGGCAATGCATATACACTAAAGGTTTTAGTTTTTTATAACGTTCCCTTTTTCGGAAGTATCTTTAATTGTATTTGCTTGTAAATATAATGGTGGTTTTTCATACTTTAATGCTGTCCATTCTGTACTTTGCCTAGAGATCACGTGGTGTGTTTTGAGACCATGCAAAACCAAGGTGTTTTGTATATAAAATATAAGAATTAGGATACCAAACATACGGCTATGGATTTTGTACACGTGGAGTGTTGAACACGGAGGCACACACCTCGACTTGGAGGCAACACTTTTATTACACGGCCCCAACAGGGGTACATAAACGTTACAGCGATCACAATTAACTAGACCCCAACGGGGTAACTACATAACCGGGTCAGTCAGCTAACACGTTGCCTGACCCACGATGCCGAGCGCAAAGACTGAAGACCGCAGACCGACGAGACGTAGCATGACGGGATGATTCCAGGAGACAGCCAAGAACGCTCTTGGGACTGCCTCTTTATGCTCCTGAGCGAGGCCTCACTCCGCCTTCGGCCACGCCCCCTTCGAGACCTATCCCGAAAGATCTCGACCGAGCATCACGTTTCCCTCAAGTCCCCTCGGAGCCCCCCCTCACTACCCTGTCCTGGTCACGTGTCCTCTCGGGTTCACCCAGACTACCATGTCCTGACTTGACCTCTCTGAGGCCGTCACCAGGACTATGCCCCCTCGGGCCTGCTCGCATGTCGCACTCACTCTGGCCCCAGAGAGAGGTTCCAGGCGCCCAGTCGCACTCTGATGACAGTGCCTGGCGCCGTAGTGACACCCTTAACGTCACTACGTATAATTTGTCCACTGTGGCTGTACAATTGTCTCAGTTGTCTGCAGGAGGTGTCTGCCATTGACTAGAACTTCACTCTGCAGCATTATGCAATTGGACCTATATGCAGTAATACTATATATGAGATGCTACCATGGTTGTAAGGGTGAGTACACCATACTTGTAATCTAGAGGTTGCCGGTTCAATTCGACCTCCTGGCAGTTGAAACAAATATCCAGGTTTCTTAACCTGCCCCGGACCCCCCCCGCCCCGTCACCTTTGTCCGCCCAGAAGTATAATTAAGCACACTAGAGTTGACCGGCAGGTCGCGCGTGGTGGGGTAAAGTGTGGGTACTCTCACCTATTCCAAGATCTCTGATAGCGTGGAAGATTAGGCCATGTAAAGTGCGGGTACTCCATCCGGCAGTGGCATGAGCAAGACATTTCAGAGGTGCAGTTTTACCGTCTTATCAGCGCTCTTGTAACGGCTTGCCACGTTACGGCACCACTATAGAACCTGTCATTGTGATTATTACAGATGAGAAGGGTAATGAGTCTGTAAAATTGAACATGTAGCAAATTGGTCACAAATATCATAGTGAATTGAATAATGAACAATTTATAAAAGATGTTTCTATGGTGGACCACATGCATACAGACAAATGATTATCAAATATCATTACGCCTATGAAAACGCATATGATGTAGTGGAAACTGGTTAAGTCTTCCAAACTCTCACGAAACAAGAGCTTCATAAAATATACATAATTATCAAAACGTTTGTAATCATGGAAACTCTACACAAAGATCACGTATATAAATTAATCAAATAGAGAAATAGACATGAATGGAAAAAGGAGTGACCATCTGGGATTTGTTGACGACATCGTTATTACCACCACCAATAGAAGTGACTGACAGGAAATTAGGGAATAACCGAACAAAGGCTGCAAAGTGGAGCTAAAATATGATGGAAACAAAAGTCGTGTTAAACAAGCAAGCCGAATAAAAGGAAGTATATGTTGTCTGGACACAACCTGAAAAACAGCCGCATGTGTATACCTAGGGCAAATATTGACTGCATGAACGTGATTACATGAAGAGGTAAATAAGGGCAGAATGAAGCACTTTTGGAAAATTGCATTTGATCGTGAAAAGCAATGCACCAATGTGCCTCAACAAGAACATTTTCAATAAGTGCATGTGACCTGCTATGCCGTGGGTATTGAAAACATGGACCGTGACCAAGCAAATTGAACAAAAGATAAAAAAAAGAGTATGGAGAGGTGCATTCTTGAATGTACACTGAGAGATAGAAAGAAGAACACGTGGATTTGAGAACAAATGCAAATTATTGACATGTTATTCACTGTGCAGGACACATAGCGAGAAAGGATGGTGACCATGAGATGAAGCTGGTGATGGAATGGCAGCCAAAGAAGGAAATATGCTTGGGAGGAAGACCACCCAGAAGATGGAGTGATGAAATAAGCTTTATATATACTGCCATTTAAATTAGAAGGGTCCTCCCTCCTTCAAGATGCGTGCTAGTTTCTGTAATCTCAACTGCAGAACTCAGACCGAAACTTTCAACACTCATAAATCACCCTGCTAAGGGCATCTGACACAATGCTTCCTTTGAGGCCAATACATTTGAGCTCCTTAAATTAATGCAGTATGTCTAATTTATGAATTCGCTCGGGGTGTCGTCACCATCTATCGTTTTTCTGACTCACGGGAGGCTTTGGCTGCAGATACTTCTCACCAGAATAACCTTCAGGGATAACTGGCAGTTGTGTCTAAGCCTGGAGAAGAAATTAAAGCAATGAGAAAGAACTGCAGTGACATGGCCCTTAGCATATCTTTTGTTTGACCAATAAAAGGCATGTCTGTGTGTGGCCAACACTTGCAAGGGATTTGGCTCGCGAACCGTGGGGTTAACGATTTAAAACAAGTACCCAGGTAGCACGCCATAAGCCCCGTGGTGAGCCAGCGCTATCCGATTTCGCGTCCTTTGAACTACTTTAATGAGCAATATAGTGCTGATTTTGGTTATTTATTTATTACGTCGTGCCTCCGAGCACGCGCCAAAGCACGCGTCTGTGCATGCTCACCCCTACCAAGTCACACGGTGTGGGGAGGGCCCCCCTACCAAGTCACACGCGTTCCGTGGGGGTGAGAGGGGAATTCTCTTTCATGTGGACACTGCACAAGGTGACACAAAGATTTACAGCTCACTTCAAACTTGTATTACCATGACTGTTTACTCATTACTATTCCTGTTATGAACTATTTTATGGCAGGGATTAACCAATGTTTGATTACAGTTACCCTAAGTGACACGATCTTTCTCCCTGAGTACTTAGTGCTAAAACGAGATTCGAATTAGTCTCTGTTTCTTTCGGTAAAGTCACGTAGAAAGAAATTAAATAATAATAGAATACGACGTTTCGATTGCAATACAAGCAACCATCATCAGGTACAAATACTTAGTGCTACTTTTAAATTGTTATATACAAAATGCCTGTTATTCCCCACAAACTATGCTTTAGCAACCACGTCTTTATGTGAGAGAATGACACTTATGCACACGTTTTCTCTTTGAAAATAGGTACATTTCTAAATATCACTGCCCTGCTCACAAAAAACAAGTTTGAGGGGAAGCATCGCCGTTTTCTGTACTCCTGAGGCATCAGCAGCCACAGAATATCACTTACTGCACAGGGGCAAACCAATACAAAATACTCATTGCTATTACGTCTTCATTCTAACATATTTACACTTGCCCCCTCAGTAGGGGGGTTGAGCAGTGACGTCATGTCAATTACGCTTCATTGGTGCGCAACTCGTCATAGTTACAGGTAGGACAGGTTTATTTATTATTCGTCGCCTTTTATTTATTTAACGCTTTTGCTCGCAGCAAATGTTTGCACTAAAATGGCGGAACAACCTCGTCGTCGCTCTTAATTACTTACTTATTATACATGCGTGCATTTCCCCTCTCCCTTGCTTCTTTCGCTAAAGTCACATACATATAAAAGTATTATTAAAAAACTTAGTTAATATAAAAGTAATAGTGTGCGTGCGTACGTCGATGTGTGCGTGTGAGTCCATATATGTGTGTGCGTCAATATGTGCGTGAGTCAATATGTGTGTGTGTAAGTCCATGTATGTATGTGTAAGGCCATGTGTGTGTGTGTAAGTCGCTCTATGTGTGTGTAAGTCGATGTGTGTCTGTGTAAGTGGATGTGTAAGTGTCAGTCGATATGTGTGTGTGTGAGTCGATGTGTGTGTGTAAGTCGATATGTGTGTGCCAGTCGATATGTGTGTTCGTGTCCATGTGTGTGTGTAAGTCGATGTGTGTGTGTCAGTTGCTATGTGTATGCGTGTGTAAGTCCATGTATGTGTGTGTAAGTCGCTGTGTGTGTGTACATCCATGTATGTGTGACTATGTGTGTGTGTGAGTTTCTGTGTTCAGTGTAAGTCGATATGTCTGTGTGTAAGTCGATGTGTGTGTACGTCGATGTGGCCGGGAGTCAGAGCCATTCCCTGTACACCTTGGGGTGCGACAGGGATCTCTTCTGGCTCCCACATTATTTAACATCTATTTTGACCACGTAGTTCGTGAAGCCTTCAATAGCTGTACCGGGGGGATTTCCATTTGGTACAGATATAATGGGAGGCTGATCGATGCCCGGGTGCGATCAAGGGATGGCTCCCTATTGGTCAACCACGTTATGTATGCCGATGATTTGGTAATAGCTGCTCATTCAGAGGAAGAGTTGGAGACGCTGCTGCTGAGACTGGAGCGTGCCACTAAGAGGTGGGGCCTTACTATCACCCCCACCAAAACTAAGCACCTGCCTGGGTATTTTGTACCATCGGACAATCCACCCCCACAACTCTCAATCGGTGATGGGGCAGTTGTGGAGAGAGTGGAGCGTTTCCCATACCTGGGCAGTGTGCTTATGACCGGCTCCAGTTTAACAGCAGCTACCTGGTCTGTCGCTCCGCACGAAGCTTCAGGTCTTCTCGGTCACAGTCATTCCCTCCCTTCTCTACGCTTGCGAAACGTGGACCCCCCTAATGGAGCATCTGCGCCGGTTAGAAACATTTAGGCTGGCTTGCCTACGATCCATCCTCGGTTTAACCAGGCTGGATTGTGTGAGGAGCTCATAAATCCTTGAAAGATCTGGGAAAAGTCCCATTGGTGAGCCCCTCCGGCAGACAAGGCTGCGTTGGCTGGGTCATGTAGCCCGCATGCCCAGCCACCGCATGCCTAAACAGCTATTGTTTGGGCAGATCGAGGGGGCTAAACGGGCGCGGCACGGGCTAGAAAGAGATGGAGTGATGTGGTACAGGAGGATGTGGATCTGAGTGGACTTGCCGATGACTGGTACCAGCGGTGTCAAGATCGGCCTCAGTGGAGGAGGCTCGTGAAGGACGCTACTGGGCAGTTGGAGGCAGTCGCCCTCCAACAACAATGGAGGGCGGAGGAGCGACGCTCACAACAACGAGCGGAGCGCTGGGTGGCTAAAGCACAGCAAGTTGGCACAGTAGGGGGCACAGGTGGTGCATCAGCCAGTCATCTCAGTCATCTCAGTCAGTCGACCCGTAGCACCTGGTTCTGCCCCATGACCTCCTGCCAGCGGGTGTTCGACACTTCACATGGCCTCAAGGTGCATATGGCCTGGCACAAACGTCGTGGTGACGTCACCGTCACTTAGTGGCGAATGGCAATTGTTGTTGTGTAAGTCCATGTGTGTGTGTTAGTCCATATGTGTGTGTTTAAGTCCATATGTGTGTGTGCAATTGTATGTATGTTTATGTTTACGTCGATGTGTGTGTGTAAGTCCATGTGTGTGTGTGTGTGTAAGTTGATGTGTGTGTGTCTCAGTGGTGTAGTGGTAAGCGCGCTGCACCACGAACCCGGCGACCCGAGTTCGATTCCCGCTTACGGCCAACACCGGTGACGATTATCTAACCCGGTCCTGTGCCTCCCCGATGTCTAATCAGCTTTAAATGAGAACTTGCTGCGATGAGTAGTAACATGGCCAGTGGGGACTTGTTGCACTACATTGTATTCTCCTAAACACATAAAATGTATACACAAATACTTTATACATACATTACAATCTTGATTTCAAGCTTACATACATTACACTTTTCTGTATTTGTGAATGTATGTTATGTTTTTAAGAGCAGTTTTGAAATATATGTTTTGCCCGGGCAACGCCGGGTACTTCATGCTAGTTGTAAATAAACGAGTTTCGTCTAGTCTAGTCAAGGTCTACCCCTGCTGAAATCTAAATTGGGGCAGTGGTCATCACAGCAGCAGCAACCATGGGGCATAGACTCTCTTGCATGGGTTGAATAATAGCAACCTATAGCGAGGGAATGGCTACATTGCATTTGCTGTGGATTGCTTCAATGCTTCCGTAAAAAAAAACAGGAATAAAATTAGAGTTCGCATGCCAGGTTTTCTTTGATTTACCACTTGTGAAGGTCATACTGGGCAGATGTGGTGTGATAATTGCAGATTAAATTGAATGTGTACCATTATTGTCGAGGTAGATTAAATCCTGTAGGTTCTTTGGTGGGATTGGCGATCAAGTGCTTGTTGGCTATATTGGTGCTCACCCAAATCTCTCACCATTTCTCGGAGCTAAACCCTGAATTTACAAGGGCTCTGGCTGTCTTCAATAACAATTTGGCGCAGCTCCCAGTATCGCTCGTGGACGCCCACTGTTGATTTCCGAAACAGTGGCAAGCCTCACCACGTGGTAATTATTGTACCGACTTCAGCAGGACGCTGATGATGGTGATGGATGCTGCGTTAGCCCTGGCTGGGATTTGAACCCGCAGTCTCCTCCCAGTCATTATGATAATTCCAGATGATTTTCATTTATCCAGGACATATGGGAAGTCATCAGCAAATAAATTGCAATCAAGCCCTGTGACACGCAATATCGTTTATAGTGTGAAAACACAAGGTATTTCAGACTCATAACTTACGCGTCCACGTCACCAATTTGAACTTTTATTTATTAGGAAGGTTGTGTTTGCTGTGGTGTGACAAACACGTAAAGATGTGCGCACTAACCTAAATAAATACAATACTGTACACACAAGCTAAGAAAGCTTTGCAGTATTGGTTTATTCTTATACTGGTAGGAACCACCTGGTTCCACCAGCCCACAGGGGATTATTGTGTCCGTCCGTCCGTCGTGCATCCAAAAATGGGAGGGGTGGGGCTGGGTGGAGAGGGGAGGGTGGAGAGGGGCTGCGTGGGGAGGGTGGGGCTGGGTAGGGGTGGGAGGGATGGGTGGGGAGGGGCTGGTCACCCCGTGGTGCCCTTATAAAACTCAACGTTTAACCTACTCACACCGGCTTGTGCCCGCCCTCACAGTCGGCCATATTTGCGGAATACACCACGCCGCCGTTGACCCTGGCCATTGACCGAGCAACCCAACGTTCCTACCAGCTCCCTCCGCAGGAATGTGTTATAGTGCGGCATTTTACCTAATTTCGACTCGCGCTGTTATCGCCGCAGCCTACAGAAAGTGCCTCTTGAGCATCATCACCTGACTACAGCGACCACAGCTGACCACCAGACACTTTTCACGTGTGTGGGGTTGGGTGTGTTTTCGGTGGCCATTGCATAAAGACACGTGCTATTTTACAAGCTGCAGAATTCAGTGCCATCGAAACGGCCGCATCATTATTGTGAATCAATGAAGGTCAAAACTCTTGAACCCAACCTGAGATGAAAGAATGAGTAGGAGGAAAAAAATAATTAGATGTGCCATGTGTAGTGGCGTGCGCACACACACATACACCTGGCATACAAAAAACCTGGAGATGAGGTTAGTGAATCATGCAAAAAAATTAGTTGGGATGTGCACAACATGACCTTCTGCAGAGCAATGATGTGTTGCTTGTCGGAGGCAGTACAGCAAATTTGCTCTCTGTGGAGTTTTGACTGTTGTCCTGAGTAGTTTCTCCAGGCACGACAATTTTATCCCACTTGTAAGAATACTATAAAAGAGAAGCTGTCATACATTCAGACCCTTATGAAAATGAGTTAACATTTTATTCAATTATACTTTGATGTAATACAAACTCCTGTTACAGTTGTAAAGGAGAGCCGACACAAGGTTGCAGGGGGTTCGTCTTTTATTCCTTTTCTCCCATCCACACCTGTCCCCAGCCGTCCCATTCTCGTTCCCGCCAACCAACCCCTCTTCCCGCCCGTTCTCTCCCTTATACTGTATCTCCTCGCTTGCTCCTCCCCCTTCTCCTGTCACCGTCCCACTCCCCCTCCTATTGGTGGGAATCCTTCCCCTGACACCCCTACAGTTATATTAAATATAGGCGCCGATGACTAAATCGTGAGAAATGTACCCAATTTCATCACATTTCAGAGCATGGATAGTGCGTGGATGGGTGACTGACGTACATAAAGAGCTAAGGTCAAGGTTCGGTGGATAGGGTACGGCACTGGGGTGGATTGAATCATGCCTACATGGCTGTTCACAGTTCATCATGCTGGAAGACAAAGAGTCATTACCTATGCCGTGCCTAGTTGGCATACCACAGAGGTCCTTCCTCTGGCCCTTACTGTTTTCAAATACGTCTCTCCAATCGCTGCTGTCATCTCATCGCATGACATCAACTTCTATCAATACGCTGATGATATGCAATTTTACAATGCAGTGAAAGTAAGATATGGAGAGCCTCGGTAACCTCGAAGATTGCAGGCGAGCGGTGCACGTGTGGTTTGCACGAAACGAGATGCTGCTTAAACCAGAAAAATCGGAGGCTCTGCTGGTTGGCACTCGGGCTCAGGCGAACACATTTATGGAAGGGTAAGGTTTGGCGGTCGCAGACTCCAGGATTCAATTTTATATTCCTCTAAAGAGCCTTGGCACCATACTCGACCAGGACTGTTTATGGCTTCCAGTTGCTGAACGAATACATAACGTCTCGCTCATTACACACAGAGTGCTTGCCACAAATGAACCACAATACCTTGCTGATCTCGTCAAGGAGCATAAACCATCATACAAACTCCAGTCATCCTCGAAGCAGCTTTTAGCTAACCATTGAACAAAGAAGGTCATTGCTTTCAGATGTGGTTCTGTGGCTGTCTGGAACTCTCTTTCTTCCAATATTAGGAAGCCGCTGGAGCTATGCATTTTAAAATCTAAATTGAAATAGACTTACACACACAGTTTAGTTTGTTGTCCTTCCCCCGCACATCCGATTAGCACGGTTGGCTACGTACGGTGTGAAAGAAATTCAACATACATACATAACACAGTTGTAGTAGCCTGCTGTGTGGCTACATTGTGAACAAAGTGCACTTTGCTAATATCCAATGTCTCTGCTCCACGCCTTCACCAACCTACCGACATGGTGAAGTATGGGATCAACAATCATCTGCACAGCATAGTGTAGTGAGGACATTGTCCAGCAATGAATTGAAAAGGGGGCTCTACGGGTACATGTACAAATGTAGGAACTACGTGATGTGTTCTCTTTAATTAAAAACACTGTCTAAATTACCTCTAGCATTCGGGGCCTGGAGTTTTAATTCCAGTGTTCCAAAACAAACCCCATACATTCAACGTAATGACTGCCAATGCAAAAATACCTCTTATCCAGCTAATTCTCAAAATTAATCAATCAGGCATTTTCCCTGCTGATGGCTGGGAATACACAAGCATGATATTTGAATGCATTTGAAGTGAGTCCAACTGAGTCGCAGACGTTATTCTTCAGAGGCAACACATTTATTGTAACGCGTCTATACAAAGAGGTTACTGCCCCTTTACCAGATACAGCCTGGGGTGGTGACCACCCAGCTAACTACACTATACGTAGGGGTTACAGCTACGAAGGGTCGGACCCTCACTCGGGTCCCCGACCACGTGTTGATGCCTCTTCAGATGTAGGATGTAGAGCTTCCAGCTTGTCGACGTGGAGCTTCCAGCTTGTAGACGTGGAGCTTCCAGCTTGTAGACGTGGAGCTTCCAGCTTGTCGAAGTGGAGCTTCCAGCTTGTCGACGTGGAGCTTCCAGCTTGTAGACGTGGAGCTTCCAGCTTGTAGACGTAGAGCTTGCAGCTCACAGACGTGGAGCTTGCAGCTTGGAAAATGTGGAGCTTCCAACTTGTAGACGTGGTGCTTCCAGCTTGTAGACGTGTAGCTTCCAGCTTGTAGACGTGGAGCTTCCAGCTTGTAGACGTGGAGCTTCCAGCTTGTAGACGTGGAGCTTCCAGCTTGTAGACGTGTAGCTTCCAGCTTGTAGACGTGGAGCTCCAGCTTGTAGACGTGGAGCTTCCAGCTTGTAGACGTGGAGCTTCCAGCTTGTAGACGTGGAGCTTCCAGCTTGTAGACGTGGAGCTTCCAGCTTGTAGACGTGGAGCTTCCAGCTTGTAGACGTGGAGCTTCCAGCTTGTAGACATGGAGCTTCCAGCTTGTAGACGTGGAGCTTCCAGCTTGTAGACGTGGAGCTTCCAGCTTGTAGACGTGGAGCTTCCAGCTTGTAGACGTGGAGCTCCAGCTTGTAGACGTGGAGCTTCCAGCTTGTAGACGTGGAGCTTCCAGCTTGTAGACGTGGAGCTTCCAGCTTGTAGACGTGGAGCTTCCAGCTTGTAGACGTGGAGCTTCCAGCTTGTAGACGTGGAGCTTCCAGCTTGTAGACGTGGAGCTCCAGCTTGTAGACGTGTAGCTTCCAGCTTGTAGACGTGGAGCTTCCAGCTTGTAGACGTGGAGCTCCAGCTTGTAGACGTGGAGCTTCCAGCTTGTAGACGTGGAGCCTCCAGCTTGTAGAACGAAGTGACCCCGGTCCCTCTCAGGGACCCACCTTATATCCTCCCGGGTCGGGGCCGGCTCCGCCCAGGCCCCGCCCACCTTCTCGAGCGTTCCAGCTCCCTCTCGATCCCTCTCGAGAGTTCTCCCTGGACACGTGATCACCCCCTAGCCCCCCACCTGGAGCCTCCTCTGTGGACAATCCAGATCACGTGTCTACGGGGTCAACCAGAGTGCCATGGCCTGGGGCAACCCTGCCCCTGGGCTGACACTCTGTGTGAGCCCGCACTGCGTGCTGTGCGCGGTGCCTGCGCTATCCCCCAGCGCTCACCAAGCCCCAATAGGGCTGGTACTACACCCACCTACGGGGTGTACGCGATGATGGTGCATCGCACATCATGGCCCTCCCGGGCCGGCACCATACAGTAACATCCCTGATGTCGCTACACATTCAAGCATATTGGCCCAATAAATAATGTATATTTAGAATCAATTAAACTTTTCTCTCCATGCCAAAAAAATTATGAACGGTGATTGCAATTCAGCATTGCCTCTGTTTCTGCTGCAAGTCCAATTACGGCATTGATAAAAAAAAAACAAGTTTAATCCAATTCAAGCACTTAATCCACATCGTGATTGTATTGTACTTGTTTGAAAAGGCAGTCTTATATGTGTAGTGTCACGGAGTAACAGGTCACCTGCTCACACTTTATTAACCCTATTCTCGCACCCGTTGTAGGCACTCCTATGACTGCCTTCCACTGTCACCACACACTCTGCTTCTCCTACTACCCGCTCTCATCTACTCCGCACCTCACCTACTCCGCACCTCACCCACTCTGCATTTCACCTACTCTATCCTATCTCGCCGCTGCCCTCTCCTACGCTGCCCCGTACCCACTCACCCGTCTGTCCCGGGCAGGGGGTTCAGCCAACACCGCCCGGCGAAGGCGTGAGGGGCGAGGTCCCGTTGACGGCTCGAGCGGCAGCGGCGAGATGTCTTCTCTCTTGGTCCCCGAACAACTCAACTTTGCTCACGCACACTACCGCTTATATACCCCTCCTCATTCCGAGTCCTCACATGCTCCCCACGTAAGCTGTCGCCTCCACGGCACCTCTCGCACACCTGCTCGTCCTAGATTGCACCCGCTCAGCTGCGCGCACTGCGTACATCTCTACTCTATGTATGTAACAAAAACTCTCAGCCGCAGATGTTGGTTACGCAACAGTACGACCCCACACTTTGATAGCTGCGTTTAAAGGCAAAGATCGACACTGATGGGATAAAACTAATAACACTGGGAGCATTCACCAGCAAAGGTGCATGTGTGGAGGGCGAAGCCATTAGCGTTGGAACAGACGTTTTGAAGGGGACCAGTGGGAAAATGAGCAGTGTTATGCGGAACCTAAAACGTATTCTTGAGTGCATCATATTTTGAAGGCCCTCAATAATCAGTTCTTCGTGATTGCAGACAGAAACAACAACAAAACACACACATTTGAGCAGCTAATTCGATCATAGCCGGCTCTAAAGATTCACGCAACTACTAAAGGGCTGACTCACATTCCTGGGTCAACCAGGAAGCGGCAGCAGGTCTGCAGCGTGTCGAGTCGTCATGAAAAGAACTTGATTTGATTTTTCCGGTGAAATCCTGTCACTTTTATCAGCATCTTTGAAAAAAGAATTCAGATCTCCAAACGTGTAAGTGGCTTGTTCAGCTGCTTGCCCTCGTTGCCTGACACTTGGAGCGACTTTTTGCAACCTTATGACCCGCCCCTACTGGACATCTGTGAAAAAAGAGCTTCATAGCTCATCAGATTTCTCCAGGATAAATAAAGATTCTAATTATAAGATGAAAACAGACACAGAAAAATGTCATAGCCCTCCCTATGTGGGGGTTTGTCTGCGTTTTGGTTAACAGTCAAGGGTGCCACAGTAGCGATATGTTAACTATCTTGCCTGGTATACAGGACGTCATAGATTCAATCCCAACCCTGATGCCTGTGTATTTGGAGTTTGCATGTTTTTTTCTCCATAATTGCATGGATTTTTCTCTGGATCCTCTGTGTTTTCCCTCCACATTTAGAAACATGCAATTATTTGGCTGGGATAAATTTCCATGTGATAAGCCACTTGAGCTATCATTTGTGGCCAGGTCGCTTCTGAAAGAGAGCTATATATCTCTGTGGGCCTTACCTGGTAAAATAAACATAGTTTGGTTTATATGTACTATCAATTTTTATTATATTTCAATATGCATTAACAAAATGAGCATTTAATTCTCACGTTTTCCATTATAATGGCCTACTAACTACTTTAAGCTTACATCTCCCCATTATTATTTAGTTCAAGCCATGAGGCTTTTAGAGCTTGTGTTAATGTCAAGGATTCTAGAGTATGAAGTTGTTATCAATGATGACCTCGAATCGGGAAACGGAGAACCTATATATTAGGTATATTTATGCGCTCAGGTGCCATGTCATGCTAAATTAAGAGCAACCTTTACAGAAGTCAGCTTTGGTTGTATGGAGGGCATAAGGTATGAATTGTTGGCGCGCGCTGCACTGTAATTAGGCCATGTCGCTGACAAAAAATCGTCCAACAATTTAAACAGCGTTTAGGGATCCCAAAGTCCTCAAGCAATTGGAAGCAAGTCAGCTCAACAGGGCGTCTGAAGGACGTTGTGGCAAATGTGTTTAATGGTTTTTTTTAAAGTGGTTATGCACAAAGGCTATAGTGGGAGACTGTCGTACATGAAACAGGTGCCGTAGGGCAGTGCAGCAAAAGCCTTTGTTGGACGGTACTATGGTCCTCAACATATGCTCCCCCCGTAGCCTGCACTGATCCATGTGGTGAAGTATGGTCAAATAGCCTCCGCGACATGCAAGGCATTGATAGGACCTCATCCAGAAGTGGATTGATGGACTGTGTATTCATGATGTCTGCAAAAAAGCGGCGGCGGAACTGTCACCACGCATGACCAGCCTTTCTTTGTCTTTCCTAGCTCGTGCTGGCGTTGACACACCTTGACCGATATTCATCTTATGTTGAGTCACTCTTAGAGAGGCCACCACCAGATAGACACACTAATTACTGCTCGGCTGACGAGCATGACCACATTGCAACCACACTAATTTCCTCTATGCATAACACCGTTGTGGCAGGAGTTCACCGCTGTGGCGAGATGTTGACTACTTCGCCTGCTATACAGGAGGTTGTGGGTTTAATCCCGACCCTGACACCTGTTGTATATTTGTATGTTCTTCCCGTGGTCATGTGGATTTTTCTCCGAGTCCTCCAGTTTCTCCCTCTGCATGGAGGGTCAACATCATGCGTTTAGAGTATTTGGCCGCTATACATTTCCACACGATGATGAGCCACTTTGTTGAACTATCATTAGTGGCCAGGTCGCGTCTGAAAAACACCTATATGGCTCAGTGGGCCTTACCTGGTAAAATATAAATAATAAGAAATATATAGTTAGGATAGTGTTTATTCTGAATATGCATCTAGGCCTGCATTTATAGTGAATTAAAACAGTGACTGTATTACCTATCAGAGCGCCAGCATTTAATCTCTGTCTCGTCTCCATTTGTGACTATTCCGTTCATATGTAAACCAGGCATCAATTTGGCTTTGATCCATACGTGTTAAGTTAACATTGCTATGTAGGTCTAATTTTCTAATTGAAAATAGAATTTGAGTCGTAAAAGAGTGCATTACCATGTCTGTAATTAGAAGATTGAGACGCAACAAAAACGAAGTTTAGTGCCGGTGGTGCAACGCATCGCTGTGCTGCCACTAATTACGAGTGACGAGTGCCCCCTGCTGCATCGTGTGAGCAACACATCCTCGACAAGTCGAGGATGTGTTCTCACGAGGCCCAGCAGAATCTGTTCAGGGATCAGTGCTGAGCTGGGACTGCTGTCTTTTAAATACCTGACGCTGGTATTTAAATCTCACCAGAGCATAGCCCCACCTTATCTTGCCTCTCTCGTCTCCTATTTCCCCTCTCGTCCTCTTCATTCCCAGTCTTCTTTGTGTCTCTCTGTTCTTTCTTTATGTGCCCCATCTCGTTTTCGGTCCCCCTTTCTTGCATCCAACTAGAAAAAAAAACTCTCCCTCTACATTAACCTCCTTCTGTTCCTCTCTTGCAGCCACACCTATTTTCCATTGCCCATTCTCTTCCTCTTCCCTCGCCCCTCCACGTCTTCCAATCCCTCCCCTAACCCCCACACACCCTCTATTACGGTCATCCATTCCTCAGCCCTAGCACGCCTCTATCTTCTAAGTCATTCTTTTATCACAGTGTACAGTTTTCTAAACTATGTTAAGCGCCTTGAGGAAAAACGCTCTATGCATATTAAATAGGATAACACAATCAGGAAATAACATTGTGATTAAAGTGGGTTCTCAAGTGTAATGGACTTGATGGTCTAAGCCCAGTCACCAATGACCGCACAAAAAAAATCATTAGGTTAATATATATTTTTAAAAATCACTTCATTTATTTTGTTCCAAGTCTGAGACTTAACAAACAAACTTCAGTGTGATTTTCATCAGAAAATTAATTTCTGCATGGCATTAAAAGGTGTTTTACACTGACATTGGGCGATGTACTGCGATCTGTCGCTTTTCAGTGGAAGCATCTCTCGTCTCATGCCATGATGCAAATAGCAGAATTGAAATCTCATTCGGAGACTTAAAAAACAAATATCTCGTAAAATATTGAAATGTAGCACATGTGTTCTAGATTTGAAGCTTTCGTGACTGCAATGATTCATACTCTTAATTCTTTCGGTAAAGTCACGTAGGTAAAAAATGAAATTAAAATTAATAAAAATAAAACAATAAAATCACGACGTTTCGGAGGCAACACAAGTCTCCGTCATCAGGTGGGACCGTCACAGCCAGATTTGCTGCATCAAGTGATGCAGTGACGGTCTCACCTGATGACGGAGACTTGTGTTGCCTCCGAAACGTCGTGATTTTATTGTTTTATTTTTATTAATTTCATTTTTTACCTACATGACTTTACCGAAAGAACTAAAAGTATGTAGCACATGTGCTTGTTCTAAAACTTCAGTAAGGTCAGCTATGAGCCTTTTACCTGAGATAGCAGGGCTTATCTCATTTCATTAGATTATTCTACCTTGCTCTTATGCTCTGTAGGCCCAACACAAGACTAACATAGCAGGCCTTTTTCTGGCCACCATAAGGCAAAAATAAAATCAACTAACAGGTTATGTTAAGCCGCCCAGCCAATCATCCCTGCGAGATTGTGGGTAGACTCACCCCTAACATAAGAATGCGAGAGAAGAGCACCACCTTAACGCTCACTTAAGCAAAATGTCACTTTGACTTGTGTTTACCTGTCTGTCCTTCAGCCAATCTGTCTTTATGTAATTTTCTATGTTTGTCTATCTGCTGACTCCGTTTGTCTTCCTGCCTGTCCATTTGTGCTCACGGTAGAACATTAGCAAAACTTTTGAAGATTTGAGGCCACGGGTCAGCTGTTCCATGCCTTTAACGGCCTATGCAAACATATTCTTGTTACAGTTCTCAAAAATATCCATAGGTGACACTCTAGCATTTCCATAACAACGTTCACAGATATTCTTGGGTCTTTCGGTAAAGTCATGTAGATAGGTTCAAATAAAAAAACGACGACGTTTCGATCGAAACACAAGGGGTCGTCTTCAGGAAAAGGGGGGTTAGCTTCCAAGGTAAACTGTTTATAAGGTTTTGAAATGGGCGTAGCCCAAATGTCACCAGCCAATGATAATGTGAGTGGTAGGCAGCCAACCCGACGGTGGTTGGTTTTCCACCAATCAAAGGGCTGCCAGGTGAAAATTAGCATGTTAAAGAGAGATTAGCATGTTAAAGAGAGATTAGCATGTTAATGGGAAATTAGCATGTTAAAGAGAGATTAGCGAAGTGGCTTTGACAGCGCAAGTTTGAAATGGGCGTAAAGCACAACTAACATCGAAAGGTGGTAGGATGGGAACATCATATCCAGTTATGATTTAAACTGGTTGATAACGTCCTTCCAATGAATGCTCAGATTGTACTCATCTTCTCGGTTGAAATTGTGTCTGTTTCTACATATATCTGGATGGCTTCATGAACGAATCTTTATTGATATCCAGCGGGCTTGCAAAGTACCTTCATCTTAGCGAAATCAATTTCGTGTGAGCCCACCGCATTAAAACAATGATCAGCCACGGCCGAGGTATTGGTCCTACCATGTTTCAGATCTGCCTTGTGTTCAAGAACACGGTCCGAGACATGTCGCTTAGTTTCCCCAATGTAACTACTGCCGCAGACACAGCTTAGTTTGTAGACGCCGGGGTATTGTATGTCAGGGATCACATCCTTCACAGATGGGATCAGATCACGAATTGTATGTACTGTGTTAAATCGAACGTGGATCTTGTGTTTGCTCATGATTTTGGAAATCTTTTTAGTGACCCCTGCTATGTATGGCAAGGTGATGGTTTAGATTGGGTCCTCAGATGGTTCTTTCACCATGGTTGGGGTGATAGCTTTACGGATTGTGTAGTCTGAATATCCATTCATCTTGAGGGATTGGTGTACGTGTTTCAGTTCACTGGCTAGGTGATGACGGCTGGAAACACATCGAGTTCTACGGTGTAGAGTTTTGATGAGGGAATTCTTCTGGGATGGATGGTGGTGGGAGTCAGGTTTTAGGTAGGCATCAGTATGGGTGGCTTTCCTGTAGAAGAGTGTCCCATGGGACTTTTCCTGTAGACATGTGTGGCCAGGTCGCTTATTAAAGATATACAGCTCAGTGGGTCTTACCTGGTCAACTAAAATTAGTTTATAGTTCTCGGGAATGCACTATAATTCGCTCGGTTTGTCTCAGTGGCAGTGCTGCTGTCTTGTGAAGGTAGCAGCAGCTGCAGTGTCTCCTAATCCCCCGGGATTAGGAGACACTGCAGGGACATGGAGACACGGTGGTGGTGGTGCACCTGCGGAGGCCACTACGGGCTACAAGAAACAAATCTGTCGAGATCAAGCAGTGGGGCATAACCTACTTGTTCAATTATCCCCATCCTTCAAAGGAACGACACAAAGGGTGTATTAGAGTAACACCTGCAATACCAGCGGGGTAATAGTCGCGGTAAAAATGTTGAGGATTGGAGGTTGGGGTGTAGACGGTAAATGTTAAACCATAACTAAATATTTATGCAAACTGTTTTTTTCTAACTTTTAATAAATTACAATTGCTTTCATTTTCCCAAAGATCAAATACGTGGCAGAGCCCGCATTGCAACAACAAAATGTCGACGTGACACTGATTTTGAATTTTGCGCCGCCTTAGTCGTTCTGTGCTCAAGCCCCAGGCCTTCGCCTCCCCCTGCCCTGCAACCACTCTCGTCTCCCCGCTTGCTCCACACGCTCCCTCGTACAATAATTTGATGCAATCCACCATCTACTAGAGGTTCCGCTACGTAGGCCTGACAAGGAACCGATTCGGCATGACCAGACAGCACCGCAGGAGCTCCCTGAAGGATATAATTTTGCTGTGCGTGGTGGTGGGCGCAGTGGATGGGTGGGTTGGGCCTCTGTGTGAGTGGTGGGTGGAACCCTAACGGCTCAAATGTTCATTTCCCACAATGTTTAAGCATGTCCCTGAACCTTGCCACTTACCAGCCGTAGTCACCACGCATCGTCACTCGATAGACTTAAGGACAGATTGTTGCGTGCGTGGCCAGGAATGTAAGGGATGTATTGCCCATGTCCGTGAACTTGTTTGCTGTAGGTGAGATACCACTCTGTTACAGGCAGGGGTTGCCACCTCTAAGCTACAAAAAACCCAGAACTACTTGTACATGTAAATGTATTTTCCAGAGTGGTGGTGTATTATTCTGCAACTGACAAGAGGCTGGCCTTTTTAAATCCTTTATATTAAGTTCACTTGCTTGCTTGCTTGCGCGCTTACGACCGTGCAAATCTTTCGGTCGTTTTTTAACCCACTTCCCGTGATCCAATCGAGCTGACATTTTGCACACATACTCGTTGTGCGTGACAATTAATTTTCCTGAAATCTTTTTTCCAAAATTGTACACTTTTTAGGAAATTAATAATTATATTTAATTACCAATTGCTTAATGGTGGCAGGCAATCATCTGACCCATAGGTGGCAGCCATCTCAAGCCAGAGGACGAGAGGACTGTAGCCGCCACGCATATAAAGGATTTATAGTGAAAAACTTTGTTTTTACGGGTTAAATTTTTAATGTCTCGAGTAGACTTGCAATGTCCGAGGACAGCAGCTAATCTATACCTCCTTCAAAAGAATGCGACCTTTGGAAAGCCAGAACAGTTGGCATTCCTAGGTACAGCATCCACTTAAAAGACATAATCAGTGAATTAACTAATACACCAGAACCCGAGAAGATTATATAGTGAGGGAAAAAGTATTTGATCCCCTGCTGATTTTGTACGTTTGCCCACTGACAAAGAAAGGATCAGTCTATAATTTTAATGGTAGGGTTATTTGAACAGTGAGAGACAGAATAACAACAAAATCCAGAAAAACGCATGTCAAAATGTGTATGAATTGATTTGCATTTTAATCAGGGAAATAAGTATTTGACCCCTCTGCAAACATGACTTAGTACTTGGTGGCAAAACCCTTGTTGGCAATCACAGAGGTCAGACGTTTCTTGTAGTTTCGGTAAAGTCACGTAGAATGTTAGTTGAATACATTCATTTTTGTACTGTACTTCTTTGCCCACACGTTTGTGCTCCCCATTCCACATTGACCAGCGTGGTGAAGTATGGCCCATCTGGAAGCCTCAGGAACCTGCTGGAAGGTTCAAGAGAGGGGGCGTGGCCGGGGCGGAGCGAGGCCACGCTGAGAGTATAAGAAGGGCCCCTGTGAAGGACCTCGGGGCTGTTGTTGGAGTGAGATCCCCGTCGTGCTGTTCAAGAGCGCCGTTACCATCTCGTCGCCATCGTCGCTGTCGTCTTCACTCGATATTGCGCTGCTAGATAGTTGTTGGTGGTCTCGGTTCAGCACCATCATTGTTAGACGGTTAGTGTTGTGTATAGGTGAGCAACAGTAATAGTGTGGACCCACGTAGGGTGTGTATTACCCCGATGGTGTTCGTTAAATAAAAGAAGTGCCTCCAAGTCTTACTGTTTCCGAGTTAAGTCACTATACATGTACAGTAAACGTATACATGACTAACCACATGCTATGCAACTACAGTATAGTGCACTACTATAACAAATGGTTGCAGTTGTATCGACACGTGTACATTCTGTGACAACATTACAATGCTGTTGTCACCTGAGTGGATGCATACACAATGGTATCGTAAAAAATTTACAAGGTCTCGTTCCAACCATAGTCATGAGTCATGCCACCATGAAATATTGATACATGACATCAATGTCTTGTGTGGCAAATATGAACACTACATTTCAATGTTATTACACTGACAACGAGACACACTGTAATGGTCCAACGTTGCAGTTTCATATCGTTTTTTTAAAGAAATAAGGATAATAGATCATTTTTTAAAAACACAATCTATTTAGATTTATACTACTAAAATATAAATAGAAAATCTGTTCCATGTGCTATTAAATTTTAATGCTATTGAAATTGGTTCAGAGACGTCCGTTTTATTCAACAAGGTGGATTGTCACCATCGCAGGAGTATGAAAGGTAGTGGTGGGTTGGGGAAGCCCCTATCCAGAACTTTATTTATCATGGCTAATGATGATGACGAACCTTTAAAAAAAATCGAGTTCAGTTACAGATAGCAATCACATTTATTTCACTTTACTTTTTTTCTAGACCTTTTCTGTGTTTTCAATGAATCAACACGTTTACGTTATGTCACCAAAACAATAAATTGTTGGCCCTATCCGTCAAGAAAAACATGCATAATGTATTTCACGGGCTGCTTTTTTGGAATATTCAGCCATATAATTAGTTGCTTGCGATTACTCATTAGAGACAGGCTGATGTATGGCTGAATTACAGAAACAAAGAATTAGTTATAAAAACATACTTCATTCATGTTCGCATAGAAATATGGGAACATATGAACAATCTGTTTATATTTCGATTTAAAGCTTTCGTGACTGCAGGGATTCATCTTCTTGGTTCTTTCGGTAAAGTGACGTAGAATGAAAATAAAATAATAATAAAAATTAAACATAATAAAATAATTCTCACGACGTTTCGGCCACAACGCAAGCAGCCGTCCTCAGGTGGAGAACAGGTCTGTCGAGAAGACAGAGTCTGAATGACACACCCCAGGCTTGGAGCGACTATTTAAGCTGGGATGGAGGGACGAAGAGCGCCTTGACAAAATAATTTGCATATCAAGAGTAATTTAGCATATTTATGGGAAATGCAGATATGCGATTAGTACTACTTGTGAAGTAGTACTAAACCTCCTACGCATTTCACAAGTAGTTGATAAATGTTGCGAGAATCTCTGACACATTAATCATGGGTGAAATAATTTTATTTTTGTTCGATGGTACAGAGGGGAAAAGAAAGCCATGAAGTTCGCGATCCCAAGAATTTGGCGGGAACCCACTGACCACTCAAGCAACTGCTACTTCTGCATGGCAAGAATGCACCTGCTATCACGTATCCAGACCTTCCTTCATCCATCGCCCCGGTGCCACACTGCCATGAACTTCCCGTACCCATTCCTCTGGAGAGAGAGCAGCCGTCTTTAGAAGAGAGCAGCAAGTCAGAGAGCGTGGAAGACGTTATCGATCCAGATGGCAATTTCAGAGATGGAGCTGAGGAGAGAAACCCATACAACCCCAACCAAAAAGACAACAACAACTTGATCAGAGATCTTGGTCTCACCAAGTCCAATGTTGGATAAAAGTGTGCAAGTCGCAGATCAGATGAAGCGTCAGCAACCTTTTTGCAGCTTCTTCACCCGTCAAGATTGGCTCTGCTTCTGCCACAATGTGACTAGTCTGTTCGAGGTAATCGGAATCGCGTGTAACCAGAATGAGTGGCGCCTCTTCATTGACAGCTCATCCAGGAGCCTCAAAGCCGTGCTGCTCCATAATGGTAACAAATACCCGTCTCTTCCCCTGGCTCACTCGGTGCACCTCGAAGAGGATTACAACAGCATCAAGACCTTGCTGGACGCCTTGAAGTATGATGAGTACGGCTGGGAGGTCATCGGAGACTTCAAAATGGTGGCATTCTTGATGGGTCTCCAAGGCGGTTTTACCAAGTTTCCCTGCTATCTTTGCCTTTAGACAGCAGGGACACCAAGGCGCACTACTATAGACAGAACTGGCCAGAGTGGACCGAGTTCTCTGTGGGGAGGAACAACGTCAACTGGGAGCCACTGGTGGACCCCCGGAAGGTGCTGATGCCACCACTGCACATCAAATTGGGCCTTATGAAACAATTTGTCAGAGCTGTAGATAAGGAGTCGGCAGCCTTCAAGTACCTTCAAGACTATTTCCCTAAGCTGTCTGAGGCAAAGGTCAAAGCCGGTGTCTTCGTTGGACCACAGATAAAGAAGATCCTGGAGTGCAATGAATTCCCCAAGAAGCTCACTAGTAAGAAGAAAGCGGCTTGGAATAGCTTTGTCGCAGTGGTTCGTGGTTTCCTGTGCAATCACAAGTCTAAAACTATGTGGAGCTGGTTGAGACTCTGGTGAAGAACTACGGCACAATGGGCTGTAGGATGTCCCTCAAAGTCCATATCCTTGATGCTCATCTTGATAAATTCAAGGAGAACATGGGAACGTACTCGGAGGAGCAAGGCGAGCGCTTCCACCAGGATATACTGGACTTTGAACGCCACTACCAAGGACAGTATAACAAGAACATGATGGGAGACGACATTTAGGGGCTGATTGTACTTTTTGCATTACTTGAGTATAAATACATGTTAATTTTGATTCATATGTTGTTGTTTTTCTGACTATGTGAACGAAAAGACACAAATTTGCCCGTTTTCTCATTGAAAATAGGTAAATTTCTAAATATCACTGTCCTGGTCACAAAAGCAAAGTTTGTGGGGAATAATATCCATTTTCTATACTTTTTAGGCATAAGCAATTACAAAATAACACTTATTACCCAGGAACAAAAATTGTGTTACATAGTGTTATTGTATTCTCTGCGGTTTTCTATCATGTGCCTCTTCTCCGGTCACATCCACTTTCCTCATATCTCATTCCACTGCTTCCTCCCATCTTAACCATAGTCTCCTATTCCTACTTTTGCACTGCACTGCAATATTATATCCTTAGCCATTTTAATTACATCTTCATTATTTCTTTTCAACACATGCCCAAATCATCTGAATCCACCCCACCTTTTCAAGAATACTAAGAACCGATGCTGAGGCTCCAACGTATTCATTCTGCCCCTTTCATTTCGAGATATCCCCAACATCAACCATATAATTGTTTCTACATCATTAGACCTCCTTTGCCAGTACCAAAATATAATAGGGTTTTTCCCCTTTTTTCTGGCAACAAAACTGGAACCTTCATACAATGATTCCTGTCTGCATTAACCACAATACTTGCAGTCAAATGCAAACAAAAAAACACACTATGATAATATATGCATTGTCCTTGAAACTGATTGGTCCACACCAAGGGACGGCTTTCTTTTGAGCCTCGACCCAATTGGTGCTCGACCAGAGGACGCCTTTTGGCGTCATATAATTGTTATCAATGTTCTTTCAACTAGGGCTCTATGACTCTATTACATCTAACACTCACATAACACGAGTCGTTCAGTGAACATTTGTGAAGGTTACACAATCGTAAGACCACAGTAAATCTATGCATACATTACATATTACGTACATATTGTCATATATTAACTAAAGTGTCATCATTCCATGCATGCTATTTTTTTTGTCAAAATCAACGTCATGCTGTAAAACAGGTATAAATGTAAATCAAGCATGGCTTCCCAAAATTCATTTTATAAGTGGTACTGTACGTTACATTATATAAGGCATTTAAACCTAATCACCATTAGCCATGGTGAATCTTCTGCTGGATAAAGGCCTACCCAGCTATCTCTCATGATAATTCGATAAAACTAATCTTATTTTAAACAAGATAAGGCCCACTGAGCTATACATATCTTTTTCAGAAGTGACCTGGCCACAAATAATAACTCAACGAAGTGGCTTATCACGTGGAGATGTATAGCAGCCAAATACTCTAAACACATTCTTTTAAATGTCGGGGGAAACCGGAGGACCCACATTACAATCCACACGACCACGAGGAGAGACAACATGCAAACTACAAATATACAGCAGGCGTCAGGGTCGGGATCGAACCCACGACCTTTTATATACCAGGCGAGGTAGTTAACATCTCACCACCCTGAAGTCCTCCCTAACCATCTCTCATGATCCTTCGATAAAACCATCAACCCAGCACCTCTCTTGACGTAATATCGGACGCGTTCTATTGGCTACAGTAGTGTCGCTATTACTATTGACCATTGGGCATCATGCCAAATCCCACTTTGCTTTACAGTTTGAATGACGTAATTGACCTGCGTATGTATCTAATATGTTCCTCTTTCCTAATCGCAATGCAATTTCAAGCACGCAACTCTTCATACTTTGCGCACTTTTCAGTTTTTGTTACATTGTTTGTGTAAATAACCATGTCATAGTCATGAGTTATATTTATACTATAAACAAGCTCGACGCTTAACGATAGCCATTTCAAGCATTCAAGTTACGACTGATAGTTTGACAGATACTTGCCAATTATTGAATACAATGTTTATACATAGCTATGCTACGATTGCCTGGTAGATTAGTACCGTAGAAACATTTAATAGTTTACCCATTAACACTCTTCGTCACGTGTGGATGTGAAAAATTCAGTGCCAGAACTGAAGTACTGCAGTCATTCTATGGTTATCTACAGATCATGCATATAAAACAATACAAATAACAATGGTTTAGCCATGGCTATGATATTGATCCTTGTAGAATTGTTGTCTATTAAAAGCAGCACACTATTTTAACCGAACTGAACATTGCGTTTCCAATAAGTATCAGAAATATCTCAGCCTATTCTAATTAAAATATATATATCTACGGTATTCAAATGCGTTTAGTAATGGGCAGTTTCCACGGCAAGAAATCGTTTCTCTTTCAGCCATTGCTGGCGTCGTGTGCGCGACTGGCGTTGTTTCTTGAGTATCGTACCGATTGTAACCGTGATTGAATGGATTCTGTCACGTACATCCTACACCGAAACGCGTGTCCACTGCGTCCTTGAATTAATTTATTTGAACAAAATATAAAAGACGAGTAGTCCATGGTTAAACTGTGTGGGTAGGATACGTTTTGTGAAAGGACGTGTACATGTATTTATTACGGTTGTAAAAAACTGTTTTCTTTCATTACCGGTAACCACATTGTAAAAAAAGGTAAAAGCCGCTTTGCCTGTTTGCCGCGTGTACATATTGCATAATAAATACAATTGTACAACCCTGAATGTTGGTGTTTCCGTATTCAACATCTTATATAGGATACAATGGAAAGAACACTTGATTATATTTGGCCTACTCTGCCACACTGGCCAGCTATCTTGGGGGTAATACTTAATACATCGGGACTTGCAACCCAGAGATAACTGGTTCGATCTCCCGGCGTGGCGTTTGAGACAATGGGGACAGTTTCTAAAACGCCTCCCGCCTCTGTCCACCCAGCGGCATAAATGTGTTCACCGTAGCTCGCCGATCGGCAGGTGTCGTGTGGTGGGCTCATGTCTGGGGCTGCCCACCACCTCTCCCAACACATCTGAATGTCAGCGTGGAAGAGCCGATACCCTCTGAGGTTCCCTCTAGTGGTGGCCTTCCGCCAGGAGAGCAATTTCAGGGTTGCAGATTTGCCGTTTTACCCTTTGCCTTAACTGCGAAACGAAGGCATCACACGGTGGCTTAATTAGCGATTACATTGGCATGGGTTGTTCCACGACATCCGGTCACCGTTTTTGCATTCGAAATAAAAAAAAATCTAGTCAATCTGGAGGTGGCCCATGATCGGTTCCAATATCCATCACTGATGTTGGTCGTGAGCAGCGGCGGATCTATAAACTTCCCAACGGGGGGTGGGGGGCTTAAGTTCAGGCTTTTTAAACGTGGAAAAATGCATCTTTGCAGGCAAACATCAATAAGTATACATTTTCTGGGTCTCAAGAGAAGGAGGGGCACTCACTTCCCATCAACCCCCTGTGGGCCCGCGCCAGGTCGTGAACGGGAATCGAACTCGGCTGGTTCGGTTCGAGAGCAGCTCGCATAGCGCGCTCACCGCTACACCACCGCCCCCCCCGTGTAGCCTGCGACGGAGCGTCACAGGGCAAGGGCAGCAGCGTCACAGGGGGCAGCGTCACAGGGGGCAGCGTCACAGGGGCAGCGCCACAGGGGGCAGCGTCACAGGGCGAGGGCAGCAGCGTCACAGGGGGCAGCGTTAGGGCAGTGTCACAGGGCGAGGGCAGCGTCACAGGGGGCAGTGTCACAGGGCAGCAGTGTCACAGGGCAGCAGTGTCACAGGGGGCAGCGTTAGGGCAGCGTCACAGGGGGCAGTGTCACAGGGCAGCAGTGTCACAGGGCAGCAGCGTCACAGGGGGCAGCGTTAGGGCAGCGTCACAGGGGGCAGTGTCACAGGACAGCAGTGTCACAGGGCAGCAGTGTCACAGGACAGCAGTGTCACAGGGGGCAGCAGCGTCACAGGGCAGCAGTGTCACAGGGGGCAGCGTTAGGGCAGTGTCACAGGGCGAGGGCAGCGCCACAGAGGGCGTGTCACAGGGCAGCAGTGTCACAGGACAGCAGTGTCACAGGGGGCAGCAGCGTCACAGGGCAGCAGCAGCAGCGAGGGGCTGCGAGGCAGCGTCACAGGGCGCAGCCTCAGTGAGGTCACTGGGAGGCGGCACGCGGCGGGGCCAATGCGCTGTGCGAATTGTGAACGTGACGCGCCCCCACGGCGGCAGCGGCGGCGGCGCAGGTTCGCGTGGCTCAGCCCCACACAGAAGCAGCAGCAGCACACAGAGACACACAGAGAGAGCCCCACGCAGAGACACAGAGAGAGAGAGACAGCCCCGACAGCCCTACACAGAGACACACAGAGGCAGCATCAGCAACAGTCCCACACAGAGACAGCAGCAGCACACAGAGAGAGGCAGCCCCACACAGAGACACACAGAGACAGCCCCACACAGAGGCGACGTGATACCCGGTCGGGTAGGCTGCTCCTCTTTCTTATTCTTCATCATCCTCGTCGTATCTCACAGACCAGGGCATCAATAGCCGTGTCAACAGTAAGACGAAGATACACAATTGGAGAGTTGACGCGTTTAGAATCTCGTTCCACCAGCCACTGAAGATTGGAAGCGTGCGCGGTGCCCTCGTCGGAAACGCAACGAAAGTGCTGCAGCAACTGGTCGTCTTGAGCGCTCTCACACGCGGCGCCGTGGTGGTGGCGGTGGTGGGCACGCCGAGTCACAGCCAGGGGAGGCGAGGAGACAGTTTCAGCAAAGTTTGTTGAGTTTATTATCATTCTTCTTCTGCAAGAGACGAAGATGAAGCTCGTGCCCGCACCCCGGCGCTGCCGCGCTGCTGCCGCTGGTGGTGGTGGGTGGCCGGAGAGGTGCGAAGTCTAAGTTGGAGTCCGCGCCGCTGCTGGTGGTGAAGGTTTTGGTTCTTGGAGGAGGGACAACGTGGCGTTTGAGACGTCTCAAGGTAAGAAGGCTTCACTCCGGCAGACACCCATGGACAACGTAGTGCGTGTAAACACTCGGTACAGGTGAGCAGTTCTACACCGTGGCCCAGGTGTCTTGTGACCCCATTTAATCCTCTAAAACAAAAGGTTTACTGTACTTAAGAGAAATATGAATATTCAAAGAAACGCATGTTAGGAGTCAGGGGGGGGGGCACAATACATATGGACCACCCTGTACAGTCGCCTCGTTCTCACTCCACTGCCGAGCGCGTGTCAGAGAGAATGTATTTGGCCTACTCTTCTACATTGGCCAGATGACGTATTCGGAGAGTTACAATGTGCTTAACTCCTATACACGCAACACGTGTACAGTACACGTAACAGCAGTACAAAGTGTTGAGACATGGCAGCTGCTGGAGTCGGGCTGCTGGGAGCGGCAGCCACTTGGGTTCGAGTCGCGGCCACGGCGACCTTCATTGTCGAGCTGCCCCCATCCCACTAAGCCGCGTGACCCGAGTGGGGAAGTATGTTCTTGTGTAGCGTCACGTGTAAAGTTTATGAACCAATCGTGTGTAACACGGTGTTGTATTTACATTATTCGGGTTCAAATTGATGTGAGTGTCCTTTGGTTAATCTGCTGCTGGATGGTAGTCATTTAAGATCTATATATTTAACGTTGTACTCGACTTAAATGTGCATAGGGGCCGTCCATAAATGACGTCACGCACCTGGGGGGGGGGTCAGACATTTGTGACCAGGGGGGGGGGGTGAGAAATGCGACGTCACATCAAAATGCGCAACTTTCAATAAATATAGACAACACGTTCTACTTAATTAAATATACTTCTTAATAAATGTTTTCTACAACATCAGAGTACAGCGCCACATTAAATTCGCACTACAATGACAATAGTTTAAAGCGATTTGAAGCATGTTTTATTTTCAAAATGGAAATATAGTTTTGGGGGGAGGGGGCAGAGCTTTGTGACGTCATATTTGAGAGGGGGGGGGTTTGACTTTTTGTGACGCCGTGTAACGAGGGGGGGGGTCAAACATCGTCCCAAATCCCGTGACGTCATTTATGGACGGCCCCATACTGTACCCAAGCAGTGTACCCATTACATTCTGGCCCCCACGTTTTGGCTTTAACTTGAATCAGTATCAGAAATCATAATATACTGGAGGAATCCGATAAGCTATAAAGCTCTTTTTTCACATTTGCCTAGTAGGGGTGGGTCAGAACGTTGCAACAATAAACAAGACAAAACACGATAGGAGTGCAAAGTGTAGGAAAAGTGTCTCCGGTTTTCCCCTTTCTACTTCGCTGCAAGCTCAGTATTTTGCCAAGTTGTCAAGCAATGGCTGCGTTTCGGGCAGCATTGTGGATGGATGTGTGGACCTCTATTTATCCCACTCCGGGCGTGTCTTCTGTGGCCAGGATGCATGTGTTGGTGTGATACCATTCTCGTTAGATTGTGTGTACCGTATAGTATTGTGTAGGAGAGTCACCCAACTTGTAATGCTCCTCTCCGTTTAAACAGAAATAATCAAGGTTCACATTTATGGATTTTGGGAGACCTGCCGTTCATTAAAAGCCCTCTGTGCTGCACCTGCACTGTGTCAAAGCTGTTGCTCGTTTGTGCAGACAATTGTACGTGTGTATTTTGATGCACTATTCTGTAGATTATGTACGTTTGTTTTAGTACTGTACCTCGTTATTATGCTTTCCGAAGTAGTTGTCAACTATGAAAACGGTTGTCTCATTTGTCTGTCCTACTGCTGTCCAAAATAATATGGCAACAAGTTCTGCCCTTGAGTTGGTGGTTTAGACAAGGCTGTGTGCATGATGAAAGACATGATGGGAATACTGATCCTGTCGTCACAATTGCACCCTTTGTTATCTATAAATGACCTTTTGCGTGTTAAGCATTGCCCGACAATTACATTTAGCCTCAAATCAGCCTTCATGCCCGTTTTACACATGTAAATGTGCAATGTGTATGTAGGGCCTGTTGGTCAATCATGTAGAGTATAGGCCCACTGCTGGATGAAGGCCTCCCCCCACGACTTTGCGGGTCACGTGGGTTGTTTTTACCATACTTCACGCTGGTCAATGCTGATTGGTGAAGGAGAGAAGCTGTGTGAACTTAGTACAGGGCAACAGTGGATTCCGTGCTGTGGAATTTGCTTGTGATTTTCAGTGTTTTTCGAGTGGTAATTTGTAAACTTTTTCTTTTGCAATATAAATAACATTACAAACTTTAAATTGGATAAATTAGAACATCATTGAAATAACGGTGTTTTGTGAATTATTCTGGTATTTCAAGGCCACGCTGTATATCACCACCCAGGTAACACAAACCTGAGTTATAAATGTACAGTTCTACAGTACTGTGTCATTGCCCCTGAACCCAGTCCATGCAGTTTTTGTACATACTTTACAGTTTGTACATGTAATGTAGGACTTTGCACCATTCATCAATTGCACATGAGCAGGTAAAATGAGTCATAAAAGAGCAAGGGTTGGTGATGATAGGATCTCTTTTTATATTTGACTTAAGGTGGAATAATTTCGATTGCACATGAAGCCAGGATATAACCGTGTTTGTATGATATTAAGAGACACCTGCCATAATATTGTGGCAAGAGAGATGTTGTACACAGGTCTGTAATTGCATTAAACATTACACATCGCTGCACATTTGTGGCAAGATGAGCGTCCCTGTGCTCTCCTTGTTGCAGCTGTGCACTTGTGGTGTAAGAGCTTTTAACGAGCATGGGTTTATTAGGCAACACTTCTTAAGTTGCAACGGAATTCATTCCCATCTGGGAAATTAAGCTACCGTTGTCTTTGTGAGTGCGCATTTCTGTGGAATGCTGCGCCTTTATGGTCGTGCTTGGATGCGTTGTGACCTTGGATTGTGACCTTTGATCTGGAAAGGTGGTCACCACCCCCCAACTGCCCCCCAGATGCCAATGAGGTGCTGGTTTTGGGGTGGCGCATGAATGTTTTGGCTGAATAGCTTGTGGATGTGCACTTGTGTGGAATTGCTTCCATTGTGTATTCTGCAGTCGTATTTTGAGAGCACTGTGACCCCCTAAATGTGGCTTTAAAGCCTTTGGCTATTGAGATAATGCTTTTTTGTTAATATTGGTAAAATTCCTCATATTCTTGGTTCTTTCAGTAAAGTCACGTAGATAGAAAATAAAATTAAAATAACATAATAAAATAAAATAAAAATGTAAAATAATAAATTGAAAATAATAAAAGCAAACAACCCACAACGTTGCGGTCGCAACACAAGCAGTCTTTTTTTTCTTTTTTCTCTCCGCCTGATGAAGACCGCTTGTGTTGCGATAGAAACGTCGTTGGTTTTTTGCTTTTATTATTTTCAATTAATAATTTTTTATTTAATTGTTTTTAATTTTATTATCTGGTATTTTAATTTTATTTTCTATTTACATGACTTTACCGAAAGAACCAAGAATATGATTTCCTGCAGTCACGAAGGTTTTAAGTCAAGATTCCTCATATTCATGGGCACATAGAGACGTAGAAAAGTGGCATCTTAGATCAGGTTTAAGACGATAAATAAACAACACAATGTACGTAGCCAATTTTGACCCTTCATGTATTAAAAAATGCTTTTGTAAAAAGAGCAACTGTACGCAATGTGTGGTGCGATAAAATTTCAGATGCAATAACCTCCAGTTTCATGGCTGAGTAATGATTGTCCCCCGTGGGCCAGGTGAAGTGTGCATCTATCCCCTCATGTTAAAATCCCTTGTTAGAGTGACGTGCCACGTGAACCCGTTGGACTCTGGATACACGCTGCTGTGTGCGTGCATGTCGCGTACTGCCTTGCGCAAGCCACGATCAAGCAGCCATATCTCTGCATACCAAGTGGCCGTATCTCTGCATACCAAGTGGCCATATCTCTGCATAGCAAGCAAGTTAAACTGCATCCAGTGTCTGCCACGGTGTCTGTCCGAAGCAGTCAAAACGTCATGATGTCAACATTTAACTGCTGATAAACTTGGACTGTGGGCGGTGGTTCCGTTTTGTTTTGTTGTTCGAGTGCAGATTAACTTACGGTCATTCACGTGAACATTGACCACATTCTGTCCCTTGACCACATTCTGTCCCTTGGCTACCAATTGTAGGTGTGTGATCTACCCGTATGAAGAGTCCTGCTGAAATCTTGACGTAGGCAGTAACATGCAATGTCTGGCTACTGGGATGACTCATGTTCATAGGTCATGTATGATGTCATTTCAGCTTGAGGGTAAACTAGTGAGGTCGCATAGTCTCCCAAGTGTAAACGAGTGTGAGGTGTGTTTTGCAAGAGCATCACCAAGAGCAGCTGGTTTGACGCTCATATAATACATCTTATGGCAATGTTGCTGGTGCGTGTAAACAATGCTTACAAATGCAAAATATCCGTCTTCAAAGTATCCAAAAACACAGATATACGAGGATGATCTTAATGGTCATTTTGAAGTCTGGTGAAATTCAATGTGTACACCACAATTTACATTTGTTTTTTTGGATGATGGACCTGTGGAAAACCCACTCTTCCATATAGGCCTAATTAAGTGATTATATCTAGATTTGAAGCTTTCGTGACTGCAAGGAATCATCTTCTTAGGATTTTTCGGTAAAGTCACGTAGAAAGTAAAATAAAATAAAAAATAAAAACAAAAACACGTGACTTTACCGAAAAAACCTAAGAAGATAAGTGATTATAGGGGTATATTATTCAGTTTTTGGGTTTTTTTTCCCGTCAATAATTCTGAGATACATGACGTGCACTGTGTATATATACACAGTTGCAAGCCGCCAGGGTGTCGCAGTGTGTGTTGTGTCCGAGCGAGCATCGTTATTGGCTTCCCAGCGACTGTATCGTGACGGCCTGTCTCGGCCAAACAAAAGCTCTGGCGGTTCAGCCAATCACACAGCAGTGGAACACATTTCAAAGTATCGTGTCATGTGTTTACCTGCCTGTTCAATGGGGGTTGGGGGGCAGTTGTTGCAGTGGTCCTAATACTCTGTGCGCTGTGAACGCAGCCACGACCTTAGTCTGTTTCGCCACCACATCCAACATCGGTGGCAAAATTCTGAACCAGTTCCAGGCCTCCCGTTTGGGTAAAATGAATCCACAAATGAGTACCTGTCGCAGTATGTCAACAGCACCAGCACTGGGGAGACAAGGGCAGCCGCCAGCAGTGGAGTTAGCAAGAGCGCAGCCTCGTGTTGCCATGCCAGCTTTCATAGGGACTTTGCGACAGAACTTGACCCACCAGTCTGTTAAATGCCGTATGTGGGATTGTTGGCTTTGTGTCTGTGTATTGTGTGTACCGTATACTGTATGTGTAGTGTGTGTGGTGGTGGTGGTGGTGGTGGGGGGGTAATACTGTACTGTAGAGTCTTTTTTGGATGGGGACTTTAACGGTTAAATGTGAGGGACATTGTTTTACTTATTTTTTTTAATGGGCACAGAGATGAAAGCCTTTGAGGTCAGTTGGCAGGCAACGCTACCCCATGCGTGCGTGGACGAATTTCTAGATCGGGCCCTCTGACCTCCTTGAAGTGAACTGCTGTGTACACGGAAGGCGTCGTCGTCGCGAGTGAGTAGGCGGGTGGACATTGTTCTCAGGCTGAGCTGTAAATGAGCCTGCAATAAACTGCAGTGGCTCAGCCACGCCAGCAGTACAAATCACGACTACAGTACTCTCTGTTCGCTCGCATTCCTCTGCCTCTGAAACCCCCTTATCGCCCTTACACCACGAAAAGCACTCCATATCGTAATTACATTTGGGCTGTTTAAAATTGTCCCCTTGCATCAGTTCAATAGCTTCAGCGTGTGCGTGCATCGGACCCATTTGTAGCCCTTGTCCAGGCACAGTGTATGATTTAAGCGTAATAATAACGTTAATAGGTGGAACGCTCAGCGGCATTGTCAATCGAGCGTTATGCTATACACAGCAATGGACTATAATGAAGCAATATACCATGCCAGCCTGTATCCTTCTCAAGGGATAAGGCATGACTCCTACTTTATTGCATTCCAACTTAGAAATATCTACTGGGCTTCAATTGAGAATTAACGGAGTCGCTCCTAAGTATCATCATGTGCAATGCCCATTCCACTGCTGGAGGAAGGCCTCCCCAAATGGTCACGTCTCTTACAAGCCTGGAGCGTGACTCTTAGATGCGTTCCATTCCTTGGCTGCCACTCCATTATTAATCTTGACTGCACTTTTTATTTTAGTATCAAAGGAGAAGGTTTTTAATAAGTGCATACTAGTGCCATACGGTTTAGGAGCATGGTCAGCAACAAAGGCAAATAACACTGAAAAGAAGCATAGAAAGATGTATGCGTGGAATTGCATTGAGAGATCACACAAGGGATTACACCGTCGTTTAAATTCATACAGCAAATAGGGATGCTCGCTTGCACTGTTTATTTATATTTCTGGGAAATTAAAGGGCACGTCAGCCTCGTACCCTTTCCTGATATCTTTTGGCCGAGCAATACATATATTCGTAGTAATTGATTTATTAAATTACATACGTCCACACCATGTGCTGCTGTGCCCCACCAGTATACTTACCCACCAGCTGCCACTGAAACTCTCCCGATTCGAAGTGCCATGTTGCTTTGTTTGCAGCTTTGCTGAAGGAAAAGATCACCTCCAAATCAACGCTTCAAGTGTTTTGTCCCAAGTACTCACATCAGAGACAGTTACAGCACTATAGTAATATTGTATGCAGTAATTCTTAAAATGTTTCCATGTCACTGACGTGAAATTGGCCTACATTGGTGTAAAATGTCATGCGGTGTTATTTAAAAACAGATGAATAAAGTTACGCATATTTGAGAATAGTGTTCCCATAGTATGTCCCTCTCACATGGCTGAGGTTTGAGTTCAACTTGTGATTTCCCAGCCCAGGGGCGAGTGTGTAAACCGCTGGGCCATACAGCCAGCCTGGGTTCATTAATAGCTTCATATTTGAAAACTAAAATAAAATCGCCGATTATTTGTCTCAGTCTTAACATAAACTGCCAACTCTTTCAGTTGTCACATTGTTTAACGTTTTCTTGTTCTGTCTATCTGGATGAAGGGCTATTGACATGAATCTTGACCAGCAGTCTCAAATTATTTTTTCCCAGCAAGACTAAAACTTGTATTATTTTGATGACAGTTATGACAAAGGTTACCCCTGCGAATTGTCAATTAAAACCATGTTATTTTTGATGCAATACATATAATAGCGAATTAAGTAAAAAGGGGAGTTTTCACAGGTCGATTGGGGCTGCCAGTAATAGGAGCAGTGGGTAAAAAGACCTCGGATAGGAGTTTCACTGTACTGGGTTTCACAGCTGCTGTGCTTGAAGTGCTTTTCATTAGGACTCCGTGGCAGTCTGCTGTAGCCACCCACCCACCCGTTGGAATGATGCAAAGCTTTCCCCTGCTGGGCTGCAGGTGCTCATGCCATGCGCTCCATTTGAACTCGATTGCAACCCATTGTTTTGCGACCTTAACAATGTGTTTCAGAGGAGAGTGGGTGGAATTAGGTGGCCAAACGAAGCAGGCTGGGATATGGGGTGGAAGACTGATGGGGGCAGGGAAGGAACTGTCACATAGTTTTGCAGATTTACTTTGTTCTCTTTAAGAGTTTCATGTCCTGTTCTCAATCGTTTTGGCGCCAGATTATGGTTCATATATATTGTCGGTGCTTTTGCCTGTGCCCTGTTGTCCCCAAAGGCTTTTGCTACACACTGCTAATCTCTTGGCTAAACACACCCACGCAGCAAACCATAAAAACACCTGTAAATGGCTATGTATAAACACATGCATACCTATCTTCATAAATTTACCACGATGCACTATTTAGTGTTTCCTATAGGGGATTACTCATACAGCTGGTGTACACTTTGCCCCTCACAGCAGTAGGGAAACAAGCCGACCATGAGGATCCATCAAGTGAGCCTCCTACGCGCTCAGACTCCGGTTTCCATGGCGCCGAGAGGACTTGCCAGTTGATGTGGAATTTGGTTGCTGTTGGTGGAACACAGCAGGCCCGATCGTTCCATCATTTAAGATGTTAAAATTTTAAGGACTTGCTGCCAAACCCTTCCAGGCTCACTCTGATCCGAGGAAATTAAATTTTGAATCTAGTAAGAGCTGTTTGATGTTTTCAGTTGGCGGAAAAATAATTGACGGTGACATTCAGGGAAAATCTAAGTTATAATGTATGTTTTTCATAAATTAGTCACAAGCTTTTTTATTTATAGGAAATTTTGAATGATACTACTACATGCCAACAAAAAGTTATCAAACAACCTTAGTTTTATTTAGACAAGATTTGCATGTCAAGTGCAGCACTTGAATTTGTTTTTATACCTACGTGACTTTACTGAAAGAACCAAAGAATATGGATTCCTGCAGTCACGAAAGTTTCAGATCAAGATTTAAATTCAAATTTTACTAAATGCTACGTTATTTGTATGCTATTAATGTGCACTATTCGTATGCTATTTGATTATTTTACACATTATATTTTGAGGAGAAATATCAGATATCTAGTATGAACACACACTTGCTGTACTGTACCCGAGTTCCATATTGTGATACGGAACAATATTTGTTAAAGAGCACACTTGTTTTCCTAGTGATCGTGCACCTCATAGTATCAGTGGCAGGTGGCAACAATAACTTTTAAGGGGAAGCACCCTTTAGTTTGTAATTTACTTAACGCGGTATAAGTTAAGGGGAAACCCCTTACGGTGTTTTATGCTTTGTGCAGACAGTCATAGACACATTACTGGACATACCAAAAGTTGAACATGTCCATGTATGGGTGACCTCCTGGTTGCTATTTACCCTGCTAATATTCGTCTGTATTGAACCGCATCAGTGCTGTGATATTATTATCAGTGGGCCACTAAATTGCCAGTGTCACATGCCCACATTTAAAATGTGGAAATTACCAGAAAATGTCATATATCTCCATGGGATCCTGGCCCATTTTGTCAATCCGCTGCTCGATGAGGGCCTCCCTGTGCCTTGTGGGTCATAATTCACCACGGTAGTCGTTGCAGTTTGATGAGAGTGGGGTTGTGTAGACGTGGAATCATATTACAGTACAACAATGGATTTTGCTGTAATGCCCTCCACATAGCCTCACGTCCTATGACCACCTGTTTGTGCGTGGTGGCCACCCATCCAAGTACTATCCAGGGTCAACTCTTCTTAGCTTATGAGATCTGACCTGGGTGCATTCTGGGTGATTTTAGTCGTGGACAATGAGCTCTTACCTGACTAAAAAAAAGGATGTCAGTGAATCGTTATCATGGATAAATGCTGGTGGCTGAGGTGAGGTGAGCAGGCCTCTACTGTCAAACAACAGCCAAATGAGAAATGGCCACTTTATCTGCTCTTCAGATCAGGGCAGACCGGTTTTTTATAACAATAACAATTTAAATTACAAAAGAAATGTACAACGTTTACACTTGTGCAAAGAGAAAAAGCACACATCTTTTGGAATGTGTCTCTTTGAAAAGCAAACCGCAGTGGGGGTGCCTTGATTTTATGTCGGAGACAAAATAAAATGGCCTTTTGAAAATCATTGTATCATTCTTTACTGTATTGTGTTGACTGCAGAGTACAACAATAATCAGTACTTCTGACAAATGTCTTTCACAAGAGAGACCTGAGGAAAAAAATTAAGCCTGCATTATTAGATTCTTGAAAAAAAAATACACATTTACGTTCTTGATTGCCAATGAGTGTCTCAAGACTTCTAGGTCATTAAGCTCTTTATTCCACATCAGCAGGTTATAAGCACGCTGTGCGAGAAGCCAGCAAAAGCCACCTCGTCTTAATTAAAGCTTTGTTTCCAAGTATGTATTTGCAGGAATTCGCTGAGAACGGATTAGAGTGTGTTTCTCCACTTGTTTACCGTGGCGCTTTTGTGGCTTTGTGGCATGGCCGCCAGGAGGGGGTCTTCCGAGTGGGAGGCAGGGGACATGGAGGGAGGGGGGAAGGCCCAACCGGCTTGTGCGAATGCTCGCATCTGGGAAGACGTATTGAGGCAATATGTTGCCACTGGAATTCAAGGCATCTCAAAAGAGTGCTGCTGCTTAGCTTAAACCGTATGTCTGCTTGGTGCGGGCCTCTCTGCCAGTTGCTGCGGAGACCAGAAATGTTGGCGCCTCCTCACACACCACTTGCGAACACTCACGCCGAGTTTCTCGTTTCAACCACCCGTCCTTATTGATTTACCACTTTTTCAACATATGCACTTGATACCGCCATCCGTGTGTGTCTGTGTACGTTCATTCTGGTGCACCTGTGTGCGCGTGTGGCTGCATCTCAAGGTGTGTGTGTGTTAGGGTTGCTCACCTGCCCTAGTTTTCCCAGAATCCTCCTCTTTCTGAGATAGCTGATGTCCTTGGATATATGTAAATCTTCCACTTAACACATCGCTTTTACTATGATGAGATATTCCGTTAATGTCCTGTGTTTTTTTTTTATAAATCAGGTGACAACGCTATTGCGGTTCGGCTGCTTCAGGGTTTAGAGACAGCCCCAATATAAATGAAAAGAACCCACCCATAGACACGTGACAGCATTGGATGTCAGCCCACAAACATTTTCATAGTTTGTTTGTCTGGTTTCACTGCAGTTGTAAGGTGCAGCGCTGGCAGTGCGTGCGTGCGTGTCTTTGTCTTTATGCACGCATGTGCATGTGTGAAAACATCAAAAGTATGAGGGTTGTGTTTTTTTATTCTTTCCAAAGCAATGTTTGATAAACAGCAGCAAGTCCAAGGCTTCCGGTTAAAGCTGCCTGGGGTTTGTTCCTTCACCACTCGGCGTTCCAAGCGAGCGTCAGGATGCGTCAGGATGCATCACGTGCCTGTCGCACATTCCGTAACTGACAGCTTGGTGCACGGAACACTGGCTGTGCTTGCTTACAATACATTTTGATAGAACATGCTTTTTTAAGTCTAAATAATAATCGTCATCAGCCATAATCAGTCCGCAGCTGGATGAAAGCCTCTCCAAGCCATCACCATCCCTCGTAGTCCCACGATGCAACCAATCCACCCAGCCCCTGAGCCAATTTCATTTCTCCACCTCTGATTAGCATGGTTGGCTATGTACGGTGCACAAGAAGTTGAATATACATATTCGGGGTGGACCACATCTTGCGCGTTCCCTCCGTTGGCTGCCACTCGGTAGTTATTCTCACCCATTGGCCATCACCCCTTTGAGCGATGTGTCCTGACCAAGCCCACTTACATGTCTCAACAGTCAATAACTTTTAAAACTTGTTCAAAATTACTGCCAGGTTTTTATTTTACTCTCCCAAGTTCACAAATGAAGTGCAATTCCTGCACATACTATAGAGTATAATTACAGATGACGTTCTCTACAGTGAAACTGCCTCTTATCCAAGGTGACTCAGTGGGCGCTATTGGTGCATTTATTTTTTCCATGTTTTTCTGCAGAAATTATTGCCCAGTTATATGTGAAAATTGCTAATGATTGGATGGATTTTCCAACACATCTAGGTAATAAATAATTATCTCCTTCGGTAAAAGTAAAAAAAGCAGCCCTGCAATGACTTTATCACGTCACTGTTGGCAGAAGGGCCTCTGCTAGAAGTAGATCAAGAGAATCCCTCTAAAGGTAATTTGGCCTTCTCTTCCACATTGGCCTGTTTTGGTATAACGGTTAACACACTGAACTTGCAATCCAGAAGTTGCCGATTCTATATCCCGGCATGCCAGTTGAAACATTGGTCAAGCTTCCTTAAATCCGTCACCTCTCTCCACCCAGCAGTATAAATGGTAATGCCACAGCTAGTCGATCGGCAAATCGTGTGTGTTGGGATAAAGTGTGGGTTGCTAGTCGTCTAGCCAGTGCAAAAGTCGGCCAAAATACCCTGTAGAGGGGCTCCCTCGAGTGGAGGCCCTATTGCCAGTACCGTACAGTACAGTAGTAGTGGGGTATTTATCGTCACGTGTCCATTTTATAGGATAGCATTTCATGTTGTTGCATTTCATGTTGTTCCGGGGCATGTTGTGGGTAGCATACTCTGTTCATTCTTCCCATTACTGAATACACTGTGTAACATTTTTTTTTGTTCCTGGGTAGTAAGTGTTATTTCCTAATTGCTTATGCCTCAAAAGTACAGAAATGGTTATTATTCCCCACAAACTTGTTTTTTGTGAGCAGGACAGTGATATTTTGAAATTTACCTATTTTCAATGAGAAAACGGGCGAATTTGTGTCTTTTCGTTCACATAAAATCATAAAAAAACAACATATGAATCACGTATGAATTGTGTTACATAGTGTTATCAGTGCATTCTTTCCACTCTGCATGAGCATATCCTATGGAGCACATTTTTTGTTGTTGCTCATCTGCATTTTACTGGCAACTGCAGCCCTGGCCAAGTTGTAGCATTCGTTAGTGTGATTCTTTCTTGCCATATTTATATTTCCATATTACTACTGTTGAATAAAAATTGCATGTTCTGCTGCGAGAATGTGGAGCAAAGTATTAATTTTATGCTGGCCCTTATCAGCATAAAATAGCACATAGCGTGCATTAGTTATGGCGAGCGGCTAATTTGTCTGCTGCACGGCATCATGGTCCAAGCACACTTTTGAAGCGGCAAGATAGAAAAGTGGATAGACACACGCTGGAGTGCATTATCCTAGGGTCTCTTCTTGTGGCCCTGGTATTACACTATTTATTTGTGGGTTCTTAATTGTTTTATTCTTCCCATAAAAAATACAAAAGTCCAACTCGATAAGTTATAAAAGGCCGTTTAATCCATCAGTATCTTTACTTTGTGTCGGCCATGAAGTGCTGTTGGCTTATTTAAAAAGTATTTAACAGTACATACGTTATGTTCTTTCTATAAAATAACGATACTAATATCGTTATTCACAGCACTCTGTCATTCCACTGCTGTTTGAAGGGATCCATACGGCCTCTCGGTCATGGATATTGTTTGACCATACTTCACCACGCTGGTCAGGACAGCTTGGTGATAATGGGCAGTGGGGGGGGCAGTACCTTTTAAGATATCACTCGTCACCTATGCGAGCTGTAGCCAGAAATCAAACTCAGGTTTGCCAGGTTCATAGCGCGTTATGCAAAATGAGGACCCTCGAAGCTGATGTCATTGATGTGACTACATATCGCCATCACTTTCCACCAGAACTCGCAACTCTAGCTGATACATAACCACCAAGCCTGTGTTAGCATTGTCCCGGTAATCTCTGATGCCCTTGAAACACGTTAAACAGCCTGCATTTGTAGTAAAGCAACCAATGAATAATGCGATACAATGCAACCACCCATGAACCAAAGTGATCATCGTGAGGGGTATGCACTTTGGCTTACTAAATCATCTATGGTTTCATTGTATCTCAAGTGTCACAAAACAATAGACCATATTTGTGCAGGCGTAGGGACGCTTTTTTCGTGAGTCTGAAAGCCAACTTAGCTAACTGCAGTGTACCCCTCGGCGGTTGATGATGATGTCGTCAGATTTCCACGTGTGAGTGTGGTTTTTATAAAATGACTTTCTGCGTTGAAATTAAAACGACTCTAACATTGGCTGCCAATATTATTCTGCGTTTTTAATTATAATTTTGGATATGTTTTTAAAATATACCAGTAGAGAACATTCAAAGAGCATTGCTTTTTTTTGGGGTGTTGCGGTACGTCAATATGTATAAATAGCATGAATACTATATACGCCGCTGGCCTTATAAATGAAATATGTAAGAACCTCGATGCAGCCGTCTAGCACAGCGATATTGATTGTCAGATTAAGTAGCGTGATGTGTGCGACACTTTTGCATGTAAAATTACCGACGATAATCACCCAGAAATGTCTGTCCGTTTCTCGCGTGACTCCACATGAGTCCCACTCCGCGTGACGTCACTCCACATGCCGCACCCCTCCCCAATAACCATTAGCGGGTGACGTCACTCTACATGGGGCAACCCCCCTCATTAATAATCATGAGCTGAACAATTTTTCTATTTAATATTTCAGATTTACTGCAATATACACCTGTCCTTAGACGGGCAAAAATGCTAGTTAAAAATAGACGCTCTGCTCCCCCCCACTGCCATTGAGCATGCCTCTTCAACACCAATGCCTATTCAAGACCAATGCCTATTCAAGACCTATTCAACACCAATGCCTCTTCAACACCAATGCCTATTCAACACCAATGCCTCTTCAACACCAATGCCTATTCAAGACCTATTCAACACCAATGCCTCTTCAACACCAATGCCTATTCAACACCAATGCCTCTTCAACACCAATGCCTATTCAAGACCAATGCCTATTCAAGACCTATTCAACACCAATGCCTCTTCAACACCAATGCCTCTTCAACACCAATGCCTATTCAAGACCTATTCAACACCAATGCCTCTTCAACACCAATGCCTATTCAACACCAATGCCTATTCAACACCAATGCCTATTCAACACCAATGGCTATTCAACACCAATGCCTATTCAACACCAATGCCTCTTCAACACCAATGCCTATTCAAGACCTATTCAACACCAATGCCTATTCAACACCAATGCCTATTCAACACCAATGGCTATTCAACACCAATGCCTATTCAACACCAATAAGTATCCATGGTCTATCCCCTGCTGGATGAAAGTTTCCTCAGGCTGTCCCCATCTCCCACCATTCTGCCGGTGCTGAAATTCCATAAACCCACCTTCTGCACATCAGCTGATCTCATTGCTCCATATGTCACTGCGGTCGTATTTGCGAGCGTGTTCCCTCCTTTGGCTGCCGTTCTGTTGCCAGTCTCGTCCATTGGCTGTCATCTTACAGCCATTCGCTTTCCTTAACAGTCATTATGATGTCCACAATTTATGTTTGTTCCCAGATCAAACGTGTTTCCGTTTCTGTCTGTCAGTGTAAACCTAAACATGTATCGCTCCATGTGTCTCTGCATACTTTTCATCTTTTGTTCCATTTTATTTGTCATTGTGCATGTTTCTTGACCCACATACCACCACATCGAGTAATTCATACCGATTGAAAACTCTCTTGGTCAGGCACATTGATGTGTTGCTTTTCTTGATCAAATTCAGTGTTCCAAAACCACCCAATCCTCTACTCATTTGTCTCTTTATTTTCGTAACTTTGATCCTGATTCTCATTAAGTGCAGTACATTTCCTTAGGTATTACGCATCTTCGACTGGGCTTTCCAGTGGTGACCTAACATTTATATTTCGTTCGTCTATCCGAATTCAACAGACCTTGCAAACATTCTAAACTCACGCATTAGTTTGCCAAAACTCAGCGCAAGGCACGGAAAAAATGGGATTACGTTAATAGAGTGAGCATTGGTGATGAACCGTGCGTTTGTGCAGTGTGGTGTGATCCAGCACTGTATGAATCGCTCACAGCAGGACGGTCCAGTTGTAACACTGCCCGTTAGGAGCAGCGAGGGGCTGGGCACGCTCTTGACTTGTACACGCAAATCGCCTTAGTCACACCACTCGCTTCAATTACTACAGCCACAATTTTATAACACGGCTTTAACCGCGTACGTGCGCTCCCCGATGTGGTCGAATTTTTATAGCAAAATTATGTTATCGCTTTTGTAATTCGGCACAGCCAACAGCCTTTTAACGGTATACACATTTAGGTAGATGCAAGTTTATTGCATATAAAATACCAACGTACTAACATGTTATGCAATTTTTACGTGAAGCGATGGTTTTTTGTATTTCTTAACATTTGTGTTTTTGTATTGTGTGTTGTTGGAACGTTCTCACATGCCCTTACTGGACATTTGTGCTTTATAGCTCATTGGATTCCTCCAGTATAAATACATATTAAAATTCTGTAACTTGTTACCCACACGTCACCATGGTAGACGCTGATGTTTTTTTTTATAAATGACAAAGAATAAAGCATCCTATCTTGCTATACTTTATTTCTTAGATGTTAACCGAGGAGACGGAGCAAAGAAATCCGCTCCTATGCGGGTGCTTGCCGGATTGTTCCATTACAGGATCACGAGAGATGGCGGCTTGGGAAAGGCAATCATCTAGCGGTGGATTGATTGAGCACGGCTCATATTTTACAATTCCGGGAGTAGATATTGCACTGCAGCAGTGTGCTTTGCCAGCCAAGCACTGGAGAAGCCTGCACAAAAGGGCAATTTAGTAATTGAAGTCAATTATTGAAATCTATTTTCATGATATGGGCATACAATGGCTGTCTCTTGAGAACAATGTCAACAGATCATATAAGTTCTATAGCGGATTACCAGACACATTGCTCTTTAAGCATTGCATTGTCCCTGCAGCACATTATCATCAGAGGTCCGGGTGTTGGATTCAAGCCACTGAATTCTGGACCTAGAAACGAGGGGTGCTGACCCAGTCATCCAAATGCACAACAGTAATCACTGAACCAAGCATGCGGGTTTAAAAGGTTTATGTACCTAACCAACATTTTGTCTCTCTATAAGCAAGCGAGGCGTTTTAGTAAAAACAAATTCCACATGTAAAAAAAAATGTTGGCTGCTTGATTGTTGTTGCGCGTGGTGGTGCAAGTGGGGTCTGTGTTGAAATATATTTACACTTAGAACAAACCCTCTTGAGATGCGCTTGCATTTAATCTTCAGCGCCGCACACAGCCACCCAGACTGCAGTCTGCAGGGAGAGGCTTGGCTTCTGTGACGACTGCTGCACACAGCTAGAATCTGATGAGGGCAGACACTTCATTGATCTGCAAGTAATATTTTGCAGGGGCATTTATAGTTCGAAATCACTGCGTTTCTTCAAAATTACGTTTCATAAGGATTTGTAGTGCTGGATTTCCAGATTCCTGACATGTTTTGAGATGTATATGCATGCACATGAAACACCAAAAGACAAAGACTCCCCGTACCGCCTTTTAGCAGATTGTCAATGCAAGTGCTGTTTGTGAGCACCTACAAAGACTGCCACGATGCACAAGGGGTGGGTGGCCAACACCTTGCCTGGCCGCCTTTGTCTCCCCAGTGCTGACATTTAAATACTGCACCAAGTATTAATTTAAAGGCTGAGTCAACTTGGAGGAGGCCCAGGATTGGTTCAAATATTTGCCAGTTGCTGGTTGTGAGCGGGAATCAAATAACGTAGTGTTCTAATCACTCCACCATTACCCCCCCCCACACACAAACTAACGTCTGCACTTTAGCCTGAGGAGAGCTGTAGGGGAAAGAGATGTTATCAAACACCTTTTTAAGGCTGGAATGACACACGGGACATGGTGTGCATCGCCACCCTTGTCTCTCCATCGTTGATGTTGATACACCACACGAGATACAGATTGTAATGATGAATCCACCTCGTGGATGTTCACACCAGGTTCAGATTCCAATTCCGAGTGTTTGGGAATGGCCAGGAAGCGACGCAGGATTTGCGGGAATTGCAGCTCATTACACTGGTGATAGCTATGCACTTCTTTCCCACCGTACGCAACCAACTGTGGTAATCGGAGGTGCCATGCCACCACACTCATCCACCCACACTCGCACACAGATGATCAAGGTCAAAGGTCCCCCCATTTCGCCTTCCACAGACTCTTGGGCGAGTGCTGTTGGGGAATACCTATGAAGGTCGGCACAGTGCGTGGGTGGTGTGGCCAGTACCACACCCTGCCACCTTTATCTCTCCAATACTTGTGTTTACACGCTGCACCAAGTACTTTGTTGAGGCTGAATCGACCTAATGGGGCCCCAAGACCAGTTTATATTATTCAGCAATGGTGTTGGTGGTGTACGAATTTATTGTATTATAGCGCCACCACCAACAAAAGCCATTTGGTGGCGGTGACGTCACCACAGTGTTTGTGCCAGGCTAGGTACCACCAAAGATCAACAACACACACCTACTCTCCCGAGCTGTGCCTGTGAGTAACACAGTTGGCTTGATGATGACAAGGTGCAGCTGGCGGTGTGATCTTCTCTTTGCATCCGGGCACGGTGATTTGACCACATTGAGTCATCGGTTCAAACCAGCCACGTAGAAAAGAGTAAGGAGGTCGCAGTGAGGCGGGGAGGAGTGATGGGGAGGGGAAAATGGTTCGAGAAAAAAACCGGTTTTGAAATTACTATCACCAATTCTTCCGGTGTGTTTATTAGATCAATGGCAGCAGCTAAGTGGTTGTGTTTGCAAAACATGAAAGCTGAACAGTGAAACAAACTGCAGTGGCTATCTTTTGTGACTGTGTGTTGGCAGGATATTTTAAGATGCAATATGTAATTCATTCCATGTTGCGTTACAAGTTACTGGCCGAGTGGTTGCAGTGATTAGAGCGTATGGCCTGCAAACGGAAGCTTTGCAGGCTGGGGGGGGGGTTGACTCATCAATCCTTTTTTTACGTCTCAGGTTGATAGAATGACTTCCACTATGTTGGAAAGTCCGCAGTGGCTATCCCGTGGGTAGCTGCACTCTTCCCTGCCGTAGGAATCTGGAATTTCCACCACTGGCTCAGGGCTGCAAACACATGTTGAGGACCGCACCAGAAATCCAGACCCACTGTGTGCCACTATGTGTGCCACTGTGTGGTGTCTTCTTGCGCAGTACGGTAAAGGTGTGAAAGGGCACGTGTCAAGTGGCCTCCCACTGAGAGAACACGGTGCTACAGAGTAGTATCCCTACTGGAGGGGTGAGGGGCTGAAACAACCCTGACCCGATTGTTAGTTGGTTACACAGGGCTTCCAGAGTGGTTTTGTGTGTTTATGAGACTGCCAGTAATTTCAGTCAACCCATGGCACTTGGGTCTGTCCCGTCACCTCCTTGCCAGCAGCGAGAGCCTTCCACACTTCACACGATAGTCGCAATGTTCATCTAGCCTGGTACAAGCGCCGTGGTAATGTCACCACCATTGGTGACCAATGGCGATGGCTGTTGTTGTTTACGGTACAGTTTGACTGATCTACTACTTCATATATGACACGGCACAGAGAAATATCAACTGATATCTTTTTTAGGACACCATTCCCTTTTTTTACTGTATGCGGCAGCCTCTTAAGCAGCCGCATACATTTAATGAATGATTCAGAATCATAATCTTTTTTTATCCTGGAGAAATCCGATGAGATATGAAGCTCTTTATCATAGATGTCCAGTAGGGATGGGTCAGAAAGTTACCGTAAACGTGTGCGGGGAACAATTGAGCAAGACTCACATACTCGTCGTCTGCAGTCCTTCGATTGGACGCCCCCATTTCGCTTCCTTATTTTAGGTGCGCCGCTGAGCGTCGTCGAGTTTTAATTGGAAACCGCGAAGTCTAGATGAAGAAGAATGCCACTCCTCCGGTTCGTGGATGTACAGTCAGCAGCAGCCCCCCCATCCCGCCCTGGGCCACACCGGCGCTCGACTCTCGGGGGGGGGGGGGGTGTCTGTTTTTAGAGGTGTGTGCAGGTGCGTGCAGGTGCGAGCGTGCCTACCCACGTGCGCGCCTACAGGGGCCCCCGATGTGCTTGGTGATGGCCGGGCTTGGCCAGCTTTTCGGCAAGATAATTTTGTCACATCACACGGGGCCCCTGAGCTTCGGATGGTTGCGTCTCCCTCTACGCCTGATAAATAATGAAAGCGCCCCATTCACTTAGGGTATTGTGAATTATAAATAAGTGTGGTAAGTAGGTAATGGGGCCTGTTAATGTCGCTTAAAGAACACGTCTTGTGTATTTCCAAAGCACGTGAACACCGTTTCGTCTGTAGAGACCTCGATTTTGGGACTTGGTGGGGGTAACACTAAATCAGTCGATGTAGGTATCGGATTTATTTGTGTAACCATGACAACATGGGTTTCAACTTAATTGAGTCTCTTCAGAAAGGTGTGAATTATTAAGTCAATGTATGTACAGTACAACAAACATGCGTTATGTCCGGCATGATGGTACAGATCTAAGACGCTGGGCAGCGTCTGTCTGCGTCATTAGCTGATTGATGACGTGGTTGTTCAGTCTCACTGTGATGTTACGCTGAGACAGGACACTCTCCACTCAATAAAGGTGTTCTCCCCCCCCCCCCCCCCACAGTCGGGTTCTCTTGGGTTTGCTGGAGGCAAGGAACTTGTCGCCACAGGTCGTTAATTCTAGATTTGAAGCTTTCGTGACTGCAAGGAATCATATTCTTAGGTTTTTTCGGTAAAGTCACGTAGGTAAAACATCAAAATTAATGAAAATAAAATAAAAATAAAATAAAAACCACGACGTTTCGGAGGCAACACAAGTCTCCGTCATCAGGTGGGACCGTCACAGCCGAATTAGCTGCATCAAGCCACAGGTCGTCTTGAGCGCATCTAGGGGAGGCACGTGATGGCCCTCACAAGCAGAGACGAAAACAAGAGGCAGGCTCCTCGGAATGGTGGACTCGTGCTCACAAAAATGTCACCGCTCCCGGCCAGTTAGTGACGATTCGCCTGACTGACGAGTCCACAGCAGCAACAGGAACCATGTTATGATATACATTGGCCAGGCTGTGGTATGTCATTCGTGTTGCCACCTGTCTTGATTTTCTTACGATCAACTTCTTTTTTAGGAAGCTGTCCTACGATTGCTGTAAGTCTTCCCAGGACAATCAAAGTTTCGGTGTTGGTCAGTTTCGTAGTCGTGTAATAATAATATTGCTACGCGTGCCTCAAAATGATGCATTTACATGTAGTGAGATGTTCTTCTCGGCATCATATGTTCTGTTTTGTACTTCAGAGGTGGCAACCCTACTTGTCACGGTGGCTGTGACCGTGCAGTAAGTGTCATTAACTACGATACTATCTGAAGTGCGCACACACACGCGCATTGCTGTGTACACCACTGCCTTTCTCCAGTGGTGCTTCAAGGATTTTACCACATGCTTGCCAAGGATATTACTGTATCCTTGCTCCAGGCAAAATAAGACGATGCCAAGTGTGCGAAGAGGAGCTTCATCTCTGCTTAAAGCTTTGCCTTGGAGACTGAAATGGCCCAAGGCAGCTAGGCAGTGGTCTCAAGTGTGGGTTCCAAGCCGTTTGCAAGATGTGCAGAAAGTGAGTTAAAATGAATTGTTTTTTTTTTAATCCTTTATATTAAGTTAACTTGTTTGCTTGCTTGCGCGCTTACGACCGTGGAAATCTTTCGGTCGTTTTTTAACCCACTTCCCGTGATCCAATCGAGCTGACATTTTCCACACAGACTCGTTGTGCGTGACAATTAATTTTCGTGAAAAAAAATATCCAAAATTTTACACTTTTTAGGAAAAAAAATGATATTTAATTACAAATTGCTTAATGGTGGCAGGCAATCATCTGACCCATAGGTGGCAGCCATCTCAAGCCAGAGGACGAGAGGACTCTAGCCGCCACGCATATAAAGGATTTATAGTGAAAAACTATGTTTTTACGGGTTAATTTTTTATATTCTGAAATTTTGACTGCGTATTTGTAATTAACTATAATTACCCTTTTTTATTGGTTATACAAATTATCATGTGTGTTTTATTTTATTCACATAAAAAAAAATATGAATGAGAAATATATTTTCCATTCAGGTTTGGGTTGAATTTCTTGTTTGTGGTTGTGCCTGCCCTAAAGTGACATTGCCATGACATCGTGACTGCACTGATCGTGTCTTTATACATACTTTATTAAGAATAAAAGGTTTTATAGAAACGCATTCGTAGTCGGTTAGCAACTAAACTGGTGTGTTCAGTAACACGGCCTCGAATCCACCAAACGCTGCGCATGCACGTGTTGGAGATTAATTGGCCAGACGTGCTCACATCTTTTCCCTCCTACGTGCATCTACTGGTCATCCGCAATCGCGCGTGCCCACTTTTAATACATGCCATAATAAATGCTCATTATCGTGCAAGGTTGCTGGTGGGATAGCGCCCTGCAATAATGTTGTCATGCATAATTGAAAGCCTATCATGTGTGTACAGCCATCACACTGTCCTCCTTCAAAGCATCAAACACTTTGCTATGAATAAAATGGCACCCTCAGCCTTTGAAAATCATGATCGGTTGGTGGTGGTTTTTCGGGCATGTGAGTGGAGAGCTTGTTGGAATCTTAATGTGTTTTAAAGTTCCTGGCAGAGTGTTGATTGCCGGGTCGCTTCTGCATATCAAAATGGGGGCTCTGCTTGGAAAGCTAAACCTGGCCTCGGTTCAACGTTAGGCCTGCCCTCTTGTGTGCGCGACAGCAAAAGGGATATCTGCGTAGGGTTTTCTCGGTTGTGCTATACCCCACGTGTTGTTTGGCATGACGTATGACACTTTAGCTCCCCGTGGTGTGAGTTTTTTGGAGTTTCTTAACTTCCTGACGTGGAGTGAAATGTCGTACGTCTTGCCGATCAACATGCGGTACAACTCAAAATACAGATCGAAGAGGCTAAGCGACATTTCATTAACTGGCACCCCGCGTCTCTGGTGCCGAGTGGCTCGGCGTTGGAGATCACAGTGAGCGAAAATACAATCGATGCATTTGGCATGTCTCACCTGCAGCTTTTGGGCTGCTCAGCACTACTCTGTTTGCTGCTTCAGGCGTAGCCACACTTGCAGGGAGGAAGAGGTAGGCATCCCTGAGGCATCGTCAGCTGGCCGGATAGATAGAGAGATAGAGAGCCTCGAGGCTAGCCATGGTGTCAATCGAAACAAAGGTCTTGGATGGATTGCAAAAGCTTTGGATCTCCTAATGCTAAAATATGAGAGGACCCCGATGTAGTCGTAAGCATCAAAATAATTGGTTGGCATTGATTAGTATAACGTGTTGGACTCAAGTGGCCTGAAATGTGTGTAATATACCAAATGCAATGACGATTAGGTTACATTAATGCATCAAAATATCAGTTTGAGAGCTCTGCTCAGGATCAGCCTTGAGACCCTTCACTTTTATGGATTCTTGCGACGAGACCGATGTGCGTACATCAAACACTGTTTCGATTTAAAGCTTTCGTGACTGCAGGGATTCATCTTCTTGGTTCTTTCGGTAAAGTCACGTGACTTTACCGAAAGAACCAAGAAGATCAAACACTGTGTTCGTTTGGACACATTAAATACGGACAAAATAGTTTCATCTGTAGATTTTGCATGAAGGAAGTGGGGAGCGATGGAGTTTATAATGAAGGAGTGTGAGGAACGTATTTGAACAACACATCAATGGTTGGTTAGGTGCATGAACAATTAATAAAATAGAAGTATTTATCAAATGTGCGGTACGTTCTCTGCACAAGTATTTTTCATACCCCCTTGAGGTATGCTACTGATTTATAATATATTCACAAAATACGTTTATGGGTAATTTTTTATTGGGAGGGGGTGGTGTTAAGGTTCGATCAACAGTGCCAGAACATGCAAGGTCTCTTTCAAGCAAAGTTGAATTTTTTACCTGATTTATACGCTCTATACCTTAGGTAGGAATTTGCAGAAATCTTGGGATTTAAATCATCTTGTCCCATTTGCTTCTTAAGGCAGTACTCGAAAGGCATTCATTCATTCAGGGTGACAGGCCTGGGTGCTGTACAGCCATGCTAAGGCACCATAACCAAACAGGTAAATCATGATTGTGTGGAAGTTCAGCAATGATGATTGGTAGTAGTGAGTTCTATGCGGCATAATTAATCAACTAATGTATGGTGCAGCCCTGCAATGTCTTGCTCAGGCCACTGCTGGTGGATGCTTCCCACTAGAGGGAGCTCTAGAGAAGCCCCTCTGTTGAGGGTATTTTAGCCGACTCATCCATCCTGGCCAGACTTTCTCGAAGAGGCAGAAGTACCCACAATTTAATCATCTGAATGAGCAGTCGATTAACTAATGTAGCTGCAGATTTAAAAAAACCAATCTGGATATGAATAGCTGTGCACCCTTGAATAATAATGTTTTTGTCCTTACCGGAATGCATCTTTTGTTGATTTAACCTTTTGGTGTAAACGATGCGGACTGGAAGAATAGAAGTGGCTTACACAGTTTGGGGTAAATAATTAAACGAGTAATGTTTGCTCCTAGCTTTAAATTACAAATAAGGATGTCCGTAGTGAGGTTTTTTGGTGATGGAACTGGTGCTTTGTTACTCTGTGCCAATTTTTGCAGAAAAACAAGTGGCACAAGGTAAATCATCCACAGAAAACTGCGAGCTCAACAAATGGACTTCAGCGTAATGAATAAGAAAATTGAATTTGACTGCCGTTGAAACGTCAGCTGTCAAAATGTATTGGCAAGCAGAATGCTTTTACTGTGAGTAAGTGCTGCACATGACAGTGTTTATTATTACTGCAGCATCTGGACTTAACAAATGCAGGCATCTCTCAAACTATTTTCGTGTTGCGTTTCCATAAGTCGCATCCGTTTGTCCTATAATTTGTCGACGTTATGTAAGCGGGATCATAATGACCATGTTGCAAATGTAACTGCACGGAAATAACTGTCAAAACATCGTGAAGAGGTTATTGTAAGCGTTGTGAATTGAACCGGTTTAATGAGACCTGAAAGAGCATGACCCCATAAAATCTGGCCCTTAGGTCAATTTTTGTGCCTGTAATTTTGTATTTGCGTTTGTATCATTTGATGCTAGATTTGAAGCTTTCGTGACTGCAAGGAATCATCTTCTTAGGTTTTTTCGGTAAAGTCACGTAGAAAGTAAAATAAAATAAAAACAAAAATCACGACGTTTCGGAGGCAACACAAGTCTCCGTCATCAGGTGGGACCGTCACAGCCAGATTAGCTTGATACAGCTAATCTGGCTGTGACGGTCCCACCTGATGACGGAGACTTGTGTTGCCTCCGAAACGTCGTGATTTTTGTTTTTATTTTATTTTACTTTCTACGTGACTTTACCGAAAAAAACCTAAGAAGATGATATCATTTGATGTTTAAAAATACTGTTTTTCAGTTTTACCAGTATCAGTTGCAGAAAAAAAATATTTGTTTCTCCATAGGAAAGTTGTATCCAGAACAGAAGAATTTCACGTAAGGAAATGTTTTGGCGAGTTAACACTGCAGGATCTCTCCCTGTGTCTTTCTTCAGCCTCTTGTGTGCGACTTGGGGATGGCAATATTCTGCTGTAGAGGAGGTTGAAACCATTTTTTGTGTCTATATCACCATAATTTTTATCCTCCTTGGGTTTGGTTTCACCAGATCAGTTCCAAATTCCCTCCAGGTTGGTTTCCCTGTGCACATATTGGAGACTGTGCTGACAAATCAGTGGCTACATGAGAACAATCTTGATTTGAAGCTTTCGTGACTGCAGGAACCCATTCTCTTTGGTTCTTTCGGTAAAGTCACGTAGGTATTTAAAAGGCAGGTAAATCCTCACCCATGAAGAGACTCAGAAAAAAGGATACGTTTAATGCTTTCCGGGGACCACTTCCAGGTGATTTATCTGCAGATAAATACAGTTAGTAGAATGAATTTCCCACAATGCCCAGGCCACTCGTCTTATCTGCAAGAAACGTGGATAAATAGTAAGAATACAACCCTGCATAGAAAGGTTTTTCATAGATCGCCTGGGGCTCCAGAGAACAGGAGTCGTGGGGAATAAAGCCAAGCCACAAGCCACCTGCCCGACTCAATTTCCATGATGCCAGATTTGAAGCATGTCTTGACTTTTCTTATACAGTTATGGCCCTGGGTTCTGTAATTTCAAATGATTCGTACTATACGGACAGGTCTATTAAAGCCCAACTCAACTTCTCTTGGAGGTGGGCGATCGCTGGATGTTGGCGATCGTCAAGATTTAATCAAGATTAATTTGCGGAAATCGAGGGAAATCTATATTTTTTGGATTTAGAAGGACACTGTCTGTTGTGTGACCTTGCAGTGAGCAGCATCTGTCCACGCTCCCGGTGCGCGAGAGGATGTGCCCGGAGCTCGATCTCAGTCGCCACGTCTCAACGGGAAGCGCACAGCCAAGATATTCCCAGCATAGTTGAAACAGACAGTGGGTGGGCGGGCGGGTGGGGAGGTGGTGGTGGGGAGCATGGTTGAGGAGCACCTGGGTTTGAAGCTTTCGTGACTGCAAGGATTCATACTCTTAGTCCTTTCGGTAAAGTCACGTAGGTAAAAAATGAAATTAAAATTAAAATAAAACAATAAAAATCACGACGTTTCGGAGGCAACACAAGTCTCCGTCATCACCTGACGTTTCGGAGGCAACACAAGTCTCCGTCATCAGGTGATGATGGAGACTTGTGTTGCCTCCGAAACGTCGTGATTTTTATTGTTTTATTTTAATTTTTTACCTACGTGACTTTACCGAAAGAACTAAGAGTATGAGCACCTGGGTATTACTACAGCGAAGGTTTTTACGGTTGCTTTCTATAGCTCTCCCATTGTGTCAGTGGGTTTTTACCGCGTGTTGTTCGTCATGATGTATGTGCTGCGAGCTTTCAGTTTAGTTCCTGAATAAAACTTCCAGCACGTGGGGCAACAACACACGGTACAACCCGAAAACACATCGGAGAGCAACTGAATTGTTGACAATATCACTTGACAGAAGTGTTCATGCGCGTGTGTTGTCGCTCAACCTCCCCGAGCTTTGATTTTTCACTTATTATTGTTATTGTGTTGTTGTTGCCCTAATTTTTTTTAAAGATCTGCTAGCGCATGCTTTTGGAAGTGGGAAAGAAAATAACTTTCATGTTTTAGAATCTCAGCGGTGGGCCATAATGTGCCTGCCAGCCAAGGATAGGAATTGATTGATGATGGAGACTCATTGACTCTCAGGTGGCTTTAGAAAAAGGAATTGATTAGTGTGCAGTTTCACTTTCAAGCTCGTTTTACACGAAGGACCTAATTAATGTAGTTTGTAAACATTATATAATTACGCACGTTAATCCCATAATTTACAGTGATTTTATATCAGATTTCACTTACGGGAATTCATTAGTATGCTAATTATCCAGTTTACTCAGAGGCGTTGTTGGTGGATCGCACAAAGATACAGCCACCATATCAGACCTTGAGCTACAAGAAAAAGAGGTGCTTGTAGGAGACGGTAGAGGAAGTAGGTTGACGACCTCTGGGTATAGTACAGTTTGATGAGTTCTTCCCCTATTGCTCACGTTGTCTCTGGCAACTTCGGTCTCTTCCCATGCACAAAGACACAAATACAAAATTGATTTCCCAAGTGTCTCAAGTTGATCACCCTTGCGACAAAGAGCTTTGTATCAATGAGGCTTTTTCTGGATATATAATGCTGTAATAGTATTTACAGAAAAGTTGCACTAGTTTCCTGCTCATTTTCTGTTTACAATCTTGATTATTTGAATAAAATCTACATCCCTATAGCAAGGGAAACTATATCCATATATTAATTATTGTGGTTAGTGAAAATCATAAGTGGATACTATTTTGATCACCACTGGACTTCAGGACTGACCAGTGTTTGTAATGTTTACAATTGCCAGGTCCACAAGACACAATGCCCGTCTACTGCTCCAGTGCTTTCCAGGTGGAAGGTGTTTTTACCTGATGTTTACCATGAGACCGTGGTGTTGCTGGGAAGGTGTACGCTCTGCTGACTGGATCTCTGCTGGGCCATGAGCCGCAGACTGGAGTTGAACGCACGGTTCCGCAGCTCTGCCCTCCCTCGGCCCGCTCACACACAGGATGCTCTGTGTGCATTGGCGAGCATTAGATCCGCACACTAACTCTATTGAGTATTTGTCTCTGCGTAACGAGTTTTAAAAATGTCCCAACAACTTCCTGTGAAGTGAGCCAGAATCTCAACCGCGTATGTGTTCGTCTCCAACCAACTCTGTCCGCCCGTGTATAACATCGCCTCCCACGTAACCGCTCTGTACTCCGCATCCCCCCACCCGGCCACTCCCCTCCCTCCCCCTGCAGACCGGCGCTCTCGCCGTATTGTTTCATCTGGAGTTACGGCACGCGGCCGCGTGGCCACGAGTCCCATGTGCCAGCCCGGGAAGATCCTGCCCCTCCTCTCGGCCCCTGTGAAGCGGGAGCGGGCGGATGGAGTGCGAGCGAGTGCGCTCGCGGCTCGCCGCCGTGTGGCCGTGTGGCTTGCCGGCGTGCATGCCCGAGATGTAAGGGGATGAACAGACGAGGATTTATCCAGATCGGGAGTTCGGGCCGACGTGTGGGCAGGGTGATGGATGGAGAGCTGCGGTTGGCGGTAGCTTGAAGAGAAGCCTGGTGGATTAGTGTCGGGATTCCTCATCGCTCACCCCCATTCATGTCAAGGTTGGTGAGCGAGCCAGTGGGTGCCTCCAGGAGTTGCCTCATGGTAAATATTTTAAATTCTGCCGTCGAATGACAGAAGCGGGCAATGATGTTATACTCTGTGGTCCACGGTTTGAGATTGGGGACCGCACTGGCGTGCTTTGGGCTGTTCGTGGGTGGCTGAAAAGTGGGAAAATTGGTGGTGAGGTTTGAGCCCTCTGATTGGAAGCAGAGATGGATGCCTTGAGCTCAGTATAGTCTCGATGTCTCCTCCAGCAAGCTGCTATCGGAGACGTGGCATGTTTTCTCGGTTACAGGTGAGGCTTGCCAGGGTTATATTTATAGTCTGCCACACACCCACAAGGCTTCGCTTCTACAGCAGAGGGAGAGAAAATAGCTGCTTTCATTCCAGCGTGTATATACAATGTCTGTTTGTGTGCAGTTTGTGTGTGTGCGTGAGAAGCAAGCATGTTCGTTATTCGCACATTGCGCCATAAACCCTGTGACAGGACTCTGATTCCTGGCTGTAGCCCACATCATTGGAAGTGGTTCCAGATCTTGATCAGGGCCTCTGCTAAGTTTTCTCGATCTTAAATAATAACCTAGCATGATGTGGAAACATCATCACTAGAAAGATGAGGGCAGCCAGGCATATAGTGTTGGCCATACCTCGCACCTCCGATTAGCACGGTTGGCTATGTATGGTGCGGAAGAAGTTCAACATTCGTACCCCACATCATTGTGAGCCATCCTTCCTTTTATAGGTGCTCGCTAACAGCACATGGTTTTTTGTGGATTGAGAAATGTGCTGTGGTCTTTGTGATCTGGGTTGGATTCTTAGCCATGGTGCACATTGTCACTGGGGTCACATGCTGCTAATGCGAGCCGCGGTTGACGGGGCCTCAGATGAGTATCTGGAGCAGTGTGGGAACATTGATGGTGGGAAGACAGAGGCTTCTGTGTGTTGTGTGTGGCATTGGCTGCAGCACCCCTGATATGCTGTGCCAGCCTAAATAAGTGCTTGTGAACTGCACTTCACTAAAATGTCGTTCCAAGGCTAAGTAAGTGTGGGGGATGTGGGGTGTGTGTGTGTGTGTTTTATTGGTACGTTATTGCTTCAATCGTATGTGCTAATATTGAGTTTGGAGGGGTTTTTTTGTCATGGGATTTTCTACATTTGTCAAACCTTCATGGAAACTGACATCAATGAGCCACTTGTTGCATTGTTGCCGACTGGCCACAAAGCTGTAAAATGTATTTAATAGGCACCCTCGGTTTATATTTGTTAATATTTCTCTTGTAGCTGTGCGGTCATTAATTTATTCATAGATGTCCCACTTGTGGTATCTGCAAATTAACTACCAGAGTTCGGTTTAAACCTCTCCCCACTTCCAACAAAATCCATTCACTGAGACATTTGGAATGAATAACGGTGAAGGCAATTGCATTACTTGGCAGGGGATTATGCGTGGGTGTGGACATACAGTGAAGAATAATCCCACTGTATTTTACATCGACATTTATAATAATCTTGTATACATTTTCCATATGCATAATCTGTATTATATTATGTACACAGATTATGCACAAATTATATTCAATATATATATGCACTGTCTGTAGACTATCAATGCTATGTGTGTTGTTTTGTAAGTCAGAACATGACAAATATTTTGTTAAATTTCATTTCTTGATTTATTTTTTTTAACCCAATCCTCATGGCATTTCTCTTTGCAGCATGACGGCCACATGATAATTTCACGACGTGCTGATTTCATGCTACTTGAAAACAAAGAAGCAGTGCTTTTTGCACAGAATGTACTCTCTGCTGCCTTAAATATAGAACTTGTGCAGAAAGTGTTATTCGTGTCTTATTGGCAAAGCCATTTGTGCACTTGCCCACAGCTCGTCTGCCTTTTCCTTCAGAAATAAACTTCGCACATTGCAGGTCATGTTAATCAAAATGTGGTCAGCCCTTAAGACACCCTGAGTAAAACCAAGAATTCGTTTTCACCGGCCAACGTTCACCGTGCCCTCATTATCAGTTCTCAATCAATCCTGACTAAATTTGTGCAGGAAAGCCTCGCTGGGTCTCACGAGGGTCCCGCTGCATTGGTATGTTTGGCTAATTCCATTCATGAGCATTTGTCATTCCTGAACCGAATGGCTCACAGGGCTATACCAAATAAATGAAACTGAAAATAAATGTGGCAAGAAATCGGAGGGTCCAGAGAAAACCCACATATACAAGGGGGTAACACTCATCTCCGCACAGTTAGATTAAATCCATGTCTGTACAGTCATGTCCTTACCACCTCGCAACTCATTTCACCTTGGAGTTGGCGTAAGGACTGCTTACTTCTTGTTACCATACATTTTCTCAAATTGTGTGTAATTTTGCTTGATGCAATGGTGGAGAACTGTTTAATGTTGGATAAGGGAGGCCTATTGAAATTATGTTGCCAAAAATGTTCTGGTAACCTGGAAACATTTGTTTGACAGGCCTCACTCTGCTGCTGATGAGACTCAAAATGTTGATACCAATCCAGAGTTTGCTTTCCTAAACAAATGCTGCTGGATAATATCGATCTGGAAAGCCAACAGGTCCATGGACTAAAACATTGTATTGTTTATATGTGGAACACATATGTAGTGAGCGACTTCCGACACACGTCTAGTAGAAGGCTTCTTATTTATTAAGAGCACACGAGGCGATACACTTGGTAACGCGGCTACACCCAGGCTGTCCAAACACGCAGCTCATCTCCGTCCTGCGCCACGCTGGCTGGTTGAAGAGTGTAGCGGCGGCGATGGAGCTGGTCTTGCAGAAGCACAGCCACGTTGTCGAAGACGAAGAGGTGATGCCGGCAGCGACGCAACCAGGACCCAGACCCCACACTAACAGTCCCGAACCAGAGGTTCGGTGCTCCTTATACCTGCCTGACGTGGCCAAGCTCCACCTCTAACCACGCCCCCTTTCCAGAACTTTCGGATTCGTTCCCGGAGCTTCTCGACCGACTCCGCTCTTGACCTTTACCCCAGATACGCCCCTTCATAATATGACATTATGTAATGCAGCTATAACCATAATTACCCCTACAGGCCGGCAGGTGTCACCCTGTCATTACACATACATGCCTTTTAAGTTTTCATCAATAATACTCCACAACAGCGCGTAATGCGTTTGTATACGGTTTTAATGTGATGCTGTCATCTCCTATGATGTGACTGTGCGATACTCCGGAGGGTGTTGGAATTTCTGAAGGATGTTTATAAAAACATTTTAGAGTCAATTATGTAATGCCGATGACCCTCAGAGCCAGATGGAATTAAATGAATATGCAAATTTATATTACGGTGTTTCCATTAATTCACCGGTGACCAGCTGAGATTATAAAAACTTTGTTAAATCACAGGTGTCTGAAACCCAGACTTGAACCGAGAGTCTCAGCAAAGCTGGCTCACAGTTCAGACGCTTCCATTATGAACTAAAACTAAACTAAATGGTTTATAATTTTCCAGGTAAGGCCCGCTGAGCTATATAGCTCCACGTCATAAGCAACCTGGCCACAAATGATAGCTCAACAGCGTGGCTTATGTGGAAATTTATAGCAGCCAAATACTCTAAACGCCAAAGCCATGGAGACAGCTTTCACATCAGACATTGCATCTCAGCCAGCGTTTGGTCGAATGGTCATTTCCTCTTGACATTCACAAATCTAACCTTTTTACACACTAATGTGTTCTTATTCTCACGTTTGTTGGCTTACTTCTACAGCCCAGTCAAGCAAAATGCCTACGTTTAAATCAGTTAGACCTTTATATTTTGTTGAGGAACCATGTTTATGCATGGCATAACCGTAATTTTCTGTAGGCGTTCACATATCCGACCTTCTGTTCACATAGCCGCCTCAATCTCCAGCAAACCTTATTAAAAAAAGAAAAAGTGATTGATGTGATCGCGCGAATGGCGGACACCGTGCATGCACGATGGTGGCTGGTGAAGACTGCGATACCCGAATTAAAAACAAGTGGGTCGTGAACCAGTCGCTGTGACGGATTGCGCCTCCATCTGCCATATGGTGCTTTCCCCAACAGGCATCCGCTGTCCGTTCCACTTACTCACAGGCGGCCGCGGTCGCAGTATTTCTGCCCGTGTCACCTCGATCATCGTGTTTGTGTTTTCGTCGTCGTGCTGTCCTTGTAAAGTGTGTTCAGAGTCAGCGGATCGGTTGAGCAAGTGGGGGGAGGGGGGAGGGGAGACAAACGCAAGCGTGACACTTTTCTCGGTACTTTAGCAAAATCACCATTTGCATCCCAATTGACAGTCGTTTTGGGAAGCCGAGAAGCACTCTGCTGGGTTTCGCACAGCGGGGATGGCATCATATAAATCTTTATTATTATTGCTAATTTATATGTTTGGAACGTGCATTGAGTTAAAGAGGTTGTCACAGCCAACACCGTTGGTGCCACCACACATCGGCATCGCTTTATTTACAGTCCCACCACCGTGTGTCTTTACGTCTTCCTCTTTGTTGATGACCTCGGGGTGCCACTCTAGTGCTTCACTTGCTAAGCTGTGTTCCTCCGTCCTGCACACATGTCTCACCCACCTTATCCTCCTCTTCCTGATTGCATCTTTGTCACTTTTTATTTGCCAAGAACTGTTTCCAACATTAACATTTCTGAACTTATCCCTACCCTTGAAAATCCTAACAACCTCCGCATGCACCGATGTTCGAAGGCTCATCGCTTTGTTCAAAGTTGCTGTGTTAATGTCCAGCTCTATTCGACTAATCGTGTGGTAGGAAACTGAGCACTCAAAACACCCCCTAGCCTCACATGTCATCCATGCTGTCATCAACCACCACACTGCAGGTCACCTGCTGACTTCTATAAAACGAAACTAAACCATTTTTATTTAAACTCTATGCTATGTTATTTCACCAGGCAAGGCCCACTGAGCTATTTACCTCTTTTTCAGAAGTGACCTGGCCACAAATGATCACTCAAAGAAGTGGCTTATCACGTGAAAATATATAGCAGCCAAATACTCGAAACACATGCTAATTATTATAAATGTGGAGGGGAAAACCGGAGCACCCAGAGAAAAATCCACGTGACCACGCGGAGAACATGCAAACTCGAAATATACAACAGGTGTCAGAGTCAGGATCGACCCCACGACGTCCTCCTGTATACCAGGCGAGGGCGTTCACATCTCGCTTCTTTACTCGCCCTGCTCCACTTTGAAATTCCCTCCCATCGTCTATTTTACGGGTCTCTCTTAATAACCTTCACCAATTGAATAAATGTGTAAACTTTTGTTATAGCTTTGATGGTGCCGTTCACTGCTGGCCGCTTGATGTTTTTAGCCTTTGGGTCAGTGCTCAGCAACTGTAAAAATATATATATAGGTGTCTCACCACCTCACGCAGCGATTCCAAAATATTGTTTATCATCTCAGCACCAGTTATCGAACAGAGTTTGGATATTTTAAGTAATTGGAGATTGCTGAGTCTTGCATTAAAGCCTTTTCATTTTTGGCTTATGTAGATAATTTGCATTCTACTCATTTCATTGTAGCTAGGAATAATAAACTGCAGCAGTTTTACCAAACAAATGCGATCGCGTACCGTGGAGGCAAATTGGCCTGAGCTAGTAAAGGCAACACGTCCACAAGCCACGCGTGTTTTCGTTGCCTGTTGTGAGTGTGTGTTGTGAGTGTGTGTTGTGGCCAACAGCCACGCGCAAACTCGCAACACTCATGGAGCTTATACAAACAAATTATCTGGTGATGCTGCTGCGTTGGCAGTGGTGCACAAGCACTAAAGACATTCCTGCGGAGGGAGCTGGTAGGAACTTTGGGTTGCTCGGTCAATGGCCAGGGTCAACGGCGGCGTGGTTTATTCCGCGAATATGTCCGACTGTGAGGGCGGGCACAAGCCGGCGTGAGTAGGTTAAACGTTGAGTTTTATAAGGGCACCACGGGGTGACCAGCCCCTCCCCACCCAGCTCCACCCCTCACCCCCCACCCAGCCCCACCCCACCCCACCCTCCCCACCCAGCCCCTCCCCACCCTCTCCACCCAGCCTTACCCCTCCCACCCCCACCCATCACCACCCTCCCCACCCAGCCCCACCCTCCCCACCCTCTCCTCTCCTCCCCACCCAGCCCCTCCCTCCCCATCCAGCCCCTCTCAACCCTCCCCTCTCCACCCAGCCCCACCCCTCCCATTTTTGGATGCACGACGGACGGACACAATAATCTCCTGTGGGCTGGTATAACCAGGAGGTTCCTTCCAGTATAACAACAAAGCTCAATGCGTTTGTCAATAGAATCGTGTGGCATTAAAAGAAAACAACGCGTGGTATCATAGGTGACGTCTTCATAGCAAGTGCCAAGACGTGCTATGAAGAAGGGTCGTTGCCTATTATATATTTATTGTTTCTGCTAAGGCCACGCAGTGATACATTTTTCTTTTTGTTCACTGAGCTTGTGTAGTCTGTTAAGCTCAGAGGTATTTTTTGGGGTTGCTACACTGATTGTTTAAAAAAAAACGCATAAAGAGACCCACACAGCATCATCGCAAAATCTTTGAAGCTGAAATTGTCACGATTAGCCGTCTATATGTATGCATGTGAACTTATTTCGCACCGTACGTAGCCAACCTTGCTTATCGGAGGTGCAAAGGACTTGTGTCAGTGGGGGAAATATAGACACGGGATAGTTTTAAGTGAACCTCAAGTGAGATGAATCCCCCCGATTGACCTAGTTCACATGCTGTACGCAATGGAATGCAAGAGCATAATAATAATACTCTAATTGAAGAAAAAAGTACGTTAACGAGCGGTTGGTTCGGAGCCGTGGTTTGCCGTGACCTGCCCAAGTCACACTAAAATAAAGGTCCAGGATTCCTATTATGTTATTGAAATGTCCCAAGATTTAAGTAGCCCAGACGAAGTCTGGGTGAAAATGCTAATGATTCGGTCTCACTAAAAAAAATTAGACCACGTCAATCCAATCCTCATATTTCATCATCGGCTGCCTATCCAGTCAGGATCAAGAACTCGATACGCCTCAACATCTGGCTATGTTCCCCATCTTTGCTCGACTCCCTTCCCCCCCACGGGCTGTGCTCCAGCACGCATGTCAGAACTCGTAGTCACCTTCCGCAAGATGGGAGGTCGTTCTTCTTCCGCTACTGCCCGCATGGTGTAGAATTCCCTCTCATCAGCCGTCCCCATTGCCGACGCCGTGCTCCTATTTCAGTGCACGTTTACAATCTTCTCTTTTTACTCTGATTTATCAGTGACCATTTCTGTCTATCATAGCATCTTTGCTTTAAGCCTCATGGTACTGAAGTCTTCTTTGCAACCATACCCACCTCCTAACCACCATATTGAATCCTTCCTTTTCTCCACTGTCTCTATAATTGGTGTTTTCTTTTGTTTACAGCATCTTGAGATGCGGTTGCATTTAGAAACTTCATAGATCCAAATAATAAAACCGTCCAAAATGCTTCTGGTCTCATCACAGGTCAGAAGATAAGCTGGATTGAGCCTGGATAGTGCTTGGATGGCTTACCACCGCTCACGGCACACAGGTCTTAAAGGCTGCTGTGGTTGCTACGTCTGTGCCCCTCCATTAACACTCACCCGCACCAACCAACGTAGTCAATATTGGTCAGACAACCCCCGCGACCCGCACGGCGCATGCAGGCCCTCATCCACCAGCGGGCTGACAAAGGGGCTCTCACTCATGCACCCAAGTGGCGCTGCATTTCGTGGAAACACCCAAATAAAGTCAGCTAACTATTGCAGATGGCACTTACCCTTGTCTACTTGAGTTCTCACCTGGGCTAAACAAAATAACGTTGAGCTCGAAGGCACCCTGCCAGTGGAGAACTTTCGGAAGCCGTGAGCGGATCGTCCTGAGTCGACCTGAGCACGACTGCCACGCTGCCAATGGCCGTGCCGCGACGTGACCGCACATACCTGTCGTGATGGGCAAAGCGAGAGGCCTTGAGAGCCACTCGCTGGTGCCCTTTGGGTCACACGTGTCCCGTAGAGTTTGTGCGAGTCGAGCGTTCGCTGACAGCTCTATACAAAGCCCCCCCCACCCCTGCCCCCCACTCCCCCACTCCCCCCATCCCCCCACGAAGCTGCCGGATGGACGGCACATCTGCCCTGCGGGAAAGACTTTGCAACGTGTCTGCACAGACGTTGTGTCTCACCGTGGAGAGGCCTGAAAATGATCGGAGAAGGGATTGAGGATATCGGACAGGAGAGATGGAGAGATGATTGAATATTCTTGCTGCACGAACCTCACCAAGTCTTATACGATTAAATATTTACCGGTTAAAAGCGGTATCATTTTTTCCACGCAGAAGTGCCATGTGAGTGTCAAGTGAGTGCAAGTTTCTAGCGACTGACTGTGAAAAAGAGCTTCTTAGCTCATCGGATTCTTCCAGTGGCAAGTGTTTGGTCAGACTCAGGCTGGTGTCGGGTCAGTGGTGAGTGTTTCATGTCGGTTATTGAGTGTCTGGTGAGTGGTGAGTGTTTCATGTCGGTTATTGAGTGTCTGGTGAGTGGTGAGTGTTTCATGTCGGTTATTGAGTGTCTGGTGAGTGGTGAGTGTTTCATGTCAGGTGATTGAGTGTCTGGTGAGTGGTGAGTGTTTCATGTCGGTTATTGAGTGTCTGGTGAGTGGTGAGTGTTTCATGTCGGTTATTGAGTGTCTGGTGAGTGGTTAGTGTTTCATGTCGGTTATTGAGTGTCTGGTGAGTGGTGAGTGTTTCATGTCGGTTATTGAGTGTCTGGTGAGTGGTGAGTGTTTCATGTCAGGTGATTGAGTGAGTGGTGAGTGATGGGTATCTGAGTGGGTAGTGTCTGGTGAGTGTTTCATGTCAGGTGATTGAGTGAGTGGTGAGTGTTTCATGTCAGGTGATTGAGTGAGTGGTGAGTGTTTCATGTCAGGTGATTGAGTGTCTGGTGAGTGGTGAGTGTTTCATGTCAGGTGATTGAGTGTGGTGAGTGGTGAGTGTTTCATGTCAGGTGATTGAGTGAGTGGTGAGTGGTGGGTATCTGAGTGGGTAGTGTCTGGTGAGTGTACGTCGTGGTGGCGCCCCACACAACAGCCCAACTGCCCCCCCTCGCCCCCCTCCCATCGCCCCCCTCCCCCCATCCGAGGGGAGTTGAAGCTGGGTATTGGTTATGAGGGTCATCACAAAGGTCAATATCTATGCTGGTTTTAGAAATTTCGAGTGGGAGGGCTTTTGCCACTGAAGGTTGTGATTGTGCAATAACCCACTTGTGTTGCACAATCACACTTGTGGGGCCGTGGGACATGGGATAGAGTTGATGAGGGTGGTGGTGGTCATAATTGTGGTGCTGGTGATTATGATCAAGTAGTGGTGGTGATGTTGTTGGTTAATATGGTTGTGGCTCTGGTTTTGTTGTGGTGGTTATGATGGTAGATGTAATTGTAATAGTGATGGTAAATGTCAGAGGTGTACAATTTATTTTGCATTGCCCCGGGGTTGAGAGCAGCCTCAACACTGAGTGGGGTTGTGAGCAGACAAGACAGCGGGACAGAGAGACGCATAGAGGGGCACAAAGAATGCGAGAGGGAAACAGAGAGAAAGAGTGACTGAGAGACAGACCATCATGGAAACAGACACAATTAAACCGAGACCTAGAGAGGGAGACGGCTACTGAGAGGTGCCTGGTGTGTCACAGTGTGCTACGGTTCCATCCACCTGCCTTTGATTCCTGACCATGCACACCTCGTGTGGTTTAAAATCGCAACTTAATCTGACCTTCCTCAAGGCCAACTCGACAAGGAAGTGTGAGCACCGAGTTGTCGCTGACGTGGTCAACATCACGAATGGGAGAGAGAAAATGATGTTGTACTTTATATTGAACTCCGCCACCTCCTCACTTGTTGTTGTTTCCTCCTGTAACAGCTGCTCTACAATGACACTTGCACCGCACGGTGCGGTACGCCGAGATGGGGAATGTTTGCCTCGGTTTTTGGGTTTGGCCTCCAGTCAACGTCTTTGTTAGTGACTCACTTCGGTGACAATTGCCATTTTAACTCAACATATGCCTTTCCCGGGGTGTGCCTGAGACTTCAATATATACCTGATGTAATGCACCATACCCAGCACCTTCACCAAACAAAGATCCCCGTATAGCCTTCAGATGGGTGGGGCAAGTGCTGTTGGCAAGTGCCTATTAAGGCTGGCATGGCACATGAGGGGGTGGTTTGGCTAACACCATGCACGGCCGCCTTTGTCTCCCCATTGCTGATATTTACACATCCAACCCAGGACTCATTTAAGGCTGAGTCGATCTAGGTAATTAGCAGGACCGGTTCAAATAATCATCACTGTTGTTGGTCATAAATGGGAATCGAACTCGGGTCGCCGGGTTTGTAATGCAGTGCGCTAACTGCTGCACCACCGTTCCCCATTCTCACCGCACGCACATATACGGCCATACATAAAACACGTGGCGTGCGGTGTAGATGGTGCTGACACAGTTCCGCCTCGCAGTTTAATGGCCACACGTTGCCTGCAGTGGGATCTGCCAGTGGGACCCCGTGCTCGGCAGAGCGTCTGCTTGCTGCGGCCCTGCCGTGAACCGTGCAGAATTGACCATCTCTCTGTCTCCCAGGCTACCGGACCTGTGTCCGATAAGCAGTTATTTTATTTGCTGTGAATTATACACCGCCCGTGGGATGCTCCCGTGGTGTAATAGTTTACGCATCGCACTTGCAATCCAGAGGTGACCCCCCCTCCCCTTCCAGGTTCGAGCCAATCCTCTGACACAGTCGGTGAAGCGAAGCTGAGGGGTCGAGTTTGTGAAATCTCCCTGCCCCCGCCTCCCCCCCTCTGTCCACCACAGTGGGGTAAAATGTGGGTAACTCCCACTTCTTTCAAGAACGTCTGGTCAGTGTGAAAGAGAAGGCCAACATACACCCCAGAGGGAGCTCTCTTGAGGCCCTTTTCTGCCTGCAGTTGTGGAGGCCTGTCTGCTGGCAGTGGCGTGAGCAAGTCATTACAGACTGCACATTTATACGCTAATCCAAAAGCGCAGCAGCTGCGCTGGGAATGACCCTGCCCAACACGATGAATAGGAGCAGGAGAATGCTTTGCAGCCTATAAATGTGTTTCCCAAAACACACACACACACAGTGGGCGCACGCGCCGCAGTAACGCCCAGGTGTACAGTCGGGTCCTTTGTAACGATCGGTGTGCTTTCTTTTATAACACTTTAATATTGCCGGTATTGCTATAACAGATCGCACGTATTTTGGTTGGTTGGTGGGTGGGTGGTCATCATGGTTTACTATTCATGGATTCAAACAGATTCGCTCACGGTACACGCGAGATGGATGGTAGCAGCACTAAACCGTTAGAGATGCCAACGGCGTGAAGGGGCCTTTGTGTAGCAGTGGATAGACATTGGCTGCTGATGGTGATGTATGTGTGTATGTTGAACATCTTTCGCACCGTACGTAGTCAACCGTGTTAATTGGAGTTGCGATAACACGTATTGAGGCATGCCATTACAAAAAGTTTACAATGTCAGCATGTTATGTGCGACAAAATTGTGGAATGTATGAGACGGACAATACAAACAAGTAAACACAAAATAGATGCTTGGTATCATATTGTGACCGAATTGTGACAATGGATCGATTTGTGGCAGGCAGGGACTGTCCGTAGGTAGGTCGTGGGGCAGGCAGACCGTAAGTTAGGCGGACTCCTATGTGGCCAGGTGACAGTCCAGTGATACATCAGTTCTCATGTACAAGGGATAGGCAAGCTGACTTCCCTTACTTAGTATTTAGTTACATAACGGTGAGCTGTAACTTAACCAGTGTTGTTCAAAAGTGAAGATATTCAGTAGTGCAAATAAGTGAGATAATGCACAATTCACATCGCCTCACAGAAAATGGATCGCACAGTCTCTCTGGCGTCAGTCTCCCCCACCCAATGCTGACTTGAACATCATCCTTCAGTGGTGTTTAAAATAGGTACCATCTAGCGAGTCTGCACTGCTCGGTGCAAGATAATCAAGAGTGGGGTGCCTATGAGCAGACTGGGCCCTTCAACAGCAACATGGAATTGTAACCAGTGGTTGAAGACATTCAGCAGACGTGAACACTCTCCAATGCTCATTTAAGCACAGCAATTAATATGATGGTGATGATGATGATCATAGAGGCTGCTGCTGTCCCAGCTGATCTTCAGTTTCGCCGTTCCTATTAAACAGTGGCACATGCTGTGTGCTATAGGCTGCTATGATTACACACAGTGTTAATGTCACCACAGACTGAGAGTCCCCATGGGTGATCAAAAGCAACTAGCTACAACCACAAGTGTTGTTAGCGAGCACCTGTTAAAGCCAGCATGTAAAATTAGGTGACAAACTAAATACTGCACATTCCCAAAGGTGTATGTCCGTGAGGCGACTCACACTTTCATTATCATCATCGGCCATGATCAATCCACTGTTGGATGAAGGTTGTCCCCAAGCCGCCACCATCTCCCACGATCGTGCAATATAACAATCCACCTAGCACCTGCAGACGAGCTGACCTCATTGCTCCATCCCCACGGCTGACGTCCTTTTGGCCGCCATTATGTCATTATTCTTGACTGTTCGCCATCATTCCTTTCGGCGACATGTCCTGCCTGTCCAAGCCCCCCACTTATTTTTCCTACAGTTTGAACGATGCCATTGACCTGCGTGTGTTCTCTCATGCATATGCTCATCCTCTTGGCTCTAAACCTAGTCTGCAGCACGCATCTATCCATGCTTAGATTTATGTACTTTTAATTTCTTGGCGCACCCACACTTTACCCCACCCGCGTTCATCAGCTCTGACTGACCGACGGGCGTATTTAGCCGTATTTTTGCCGAGCGCGCACAAGCGATGGTGTATGGAGAAACAAGCTCATTGTACAGAGTGATCCACATGTCTTCTGACCCCCATTTTTATTCTCTAAAACTTCATACTTTTCAAGAAAGGTTTATTTAAAACAGAAATTAATATTCAAAGGAAAAATATGCCAGAGGTCAATTAATTGAGGACCACAAAACATCTAGACCACCCTGTACAGCAGCAGCCTTGGCCTGTCTATTGGGCAAGACATTGTTACTTTAACTGTGCTGGTTAGCGGCGCTCCTCGGTAACGATGTGTGACCGTGTCCAATTTAAGGAGACAGTTCTGTCTGCTCCATTGTTATGTTTTCATCGCAATCATTATATCTGGGCGAACAAAAAAATAGTGCTGTTATGTACAATCTCTGAAATACATCGGACCATTTTAGCATGTTTTTGAATATTTTATTTGCTGCCTAATGTGAGTAAATCAATGTTTATGTGCGTAATTGTAATAACGTAAACCAGTTTTTGCACGTAAATAGCGAACGCTGAAAACTCTCATGCAATTTTTATCAGCAGAACATCCACTAGGTGCATCGTTTATTATTAACGTGTTGCTAAATTTTGTATATTGTTTAATATTTCAATTTGATTTCATATTCATAATCTAACATGCTTTGACTTATTTGTTCACATGTTTGTGTGACCTAGACGTTGTCTTATCAGACACTTCTCTGTGACACATCTCTGTGACCGTAAATTCGCTCTGGGTTCTTCAATGAAGACGCAGCGGATGTTTAACAAATTTGGGGACACCGGCCTTTTATGAGCAAGTAAGACTTTTCCAATGCAGACGGAAGATCACACTCAACATCAGCCTTCATCAATCGACTCCTGGATGAAGGCCTCCCCACACTATTGCCATCTCTCATGGATCCGCAACGTAGCTTTCCGACCAGGGCCTGCACACAAATTGTATTTCATGTCTTCTGTGGTGGAGACGAGAGATGATGATAGGCTTTGGGAGGCCTTCATCCAGCAGTGAGTTGATATGCCTTATAATGATGATGACTATGATCTCGTTGTCGTAGTAGAAGTTCCTCCTTGCTTATTAGATAAAATTATGCTTTGCCCCGTATGTTGTCATGGGTGTTCACATTCCCAGCCTCCCTGTGTGTATTCACAACCTGTGTTTACCTGTCAGTGACACTGGGTGTGGTAGTAATTGAGCCGCTGTGAAAATACTTGCTTTCATTGTGGTGCAGACTTACCTATATCCCCGGTGAAGCATATGGCGAGGGCTGGCTGCTGCTACTGTGTACGTTCCATCTGAATAAGTTCCATGGAAACGTCTGAGCTCTTTGGAAGGATGCCTCCTCCCTTCAGCGTTGGATTGGAGTAGGGGTGTTCAACGCATCACCACGGCAGGGTGCTTGACTCTGCTGGTTCACATCCTGAAAGTGGATCGACTTGGTGAATCATTCCGCCAGGGTTTATTAAATTAGTATAAATTTGTGAATACACTGGCCTCTGTTGGGCCAGTAGATTGTGTAGCAGATAACAGTAGAGTGAGTGAGTTTATGAACCTGTCTGTGCAGGCTTTTGCACGTTTTTGTCATCGTATGCTTGGGCTTTTTCTCGGTATGCTGATCTTCTTCTAGATACAAAACGCTCATCAATGGAATTGACTGAACCGCTCAATGCAAGATGTTCCTGAGAAAGAACCTTGGAATCCTGTGAGACTCTCCCACATGAATAGATGATATTGCATCACAAGCAACGTTTGGTGATGTACTTGCCAAATATGGCCCTTTCCTCTGTTAAGAAGTTTTATAACATGGTACGGTAAAGTACTGTTAGCAAACATCAATTAAGACCATCACAGCATGCAAGGAGGATGGTGACATTACAACCCAACGTGCCTGGATGCCTTTGTGTAACCCCAGTACTGATATTGACCGTGCTGCACAGAATAATCATTTCATACTGTGTTGGTCTTGTAGAGGCCCAGGTTGGGTTCAGAAGCTACTTGGCGCTTGTGTTGTGCATCATGCCGAAAATTCAACCCCAGGCAGCTGGGATTGTATAACATTACTTGCCTCGCATACACACAAAACACAAACATCCCCTGTATAGTTGTACAGACTGTGTTGGGGCAAGTGCTGTTTGCGAGCAACGATGAAGGCTAGCATGGCGCACAAAGGGGTGGTGTGGCTAGCACCACACACTTTATCTCCCCAGTGCTGAGATCGCCATGGAAAAAGAGCTTCCTAGCTGACTGACCGACTGATATTCTTGGCTCTTTCGGTAAAGTCATGTAAAAGGCATATAATAAAATAATAAAAATAAAACAATAACATTCTCACGACGTTTCGATTGCAACGAAAGCAATCATCATCAGGTGTGAAAACCACAGCAAGAAGATTTGAAAAAATATTTTTTTCAAATCTGTGTTGCAATCGAAGCATGAGAATTTTGTACATTTCTTTTTCCTTTTATGTGACTTTACCGAAAGAACCAATAATATGAATCCCTGCAGTCAAGAAAGCTTTAAATCGAAATTTGACCGACTGATGTTTACATACCACATCAGATACTGAGTTTATCCAATGGGGAGGCTCAGGACCGGTTCTAATAATTGCCACTGATGTTGACCATGGCAGGGAATCTAACTTGGGGTGTGAGGTTCATAGCGGAGTGCGCTAACCGCTATTCTACCACTCCCATATGCACACAAAGCAACACGCACAGGCAAACATGCATGCCACACACAGAATTATGTGCCAGAACGCTCGCCTTTTTTCTGCAGTTACAGTAGCGTCTCTTGTGCGGTACAAACCCGCCTTTGTGGCTGACATTGGAGCCTCTTGTCTCCTGCTGGGCTGCGGGCAGGGTCAGGGCAAAATCCGCGGAAGCCACGTAGACCTACGGTTGCCTTGAGCAGTCCTCCTCGGCTGATCATTTCTCCGGGGTTTGTACGAACTTCACTGGCGCGCGGGACAGCCGTGCGTAATTTTAGCACGTGGCCATCGTCAAGCGATCGCTGAGTCGTCATCATCTTTTTGAGGCAGCTGCTCCCCCTAGAAATTGCAATACTTCCTGGGACATTCAATATTCCCAGTTATTTTTCATTTGCATAATAATACACCTATCAAGACACTGCATGTACATTTAGTCCTCCCTTCAACTGGCACTGAGATATTCTTCTTCCAATGTTGTGTCCTGGTTTTTGTTTGTACTTTAGAAGTGGCAACCCTATCAATGAGAGTGTATTCCACGCTGGTGAAGAAACCATTAAGCAGTATATTTTGTAGGTCACACTGGGTGAAGGAAACTCTTGCTTTGTCACGCGTCATTAAACATTCTTGTAAAACTTTCGCAGTTGGGAAAGATATAATTACGTCGAAATTGCTCTCAACCTGAAAATACATTATTTTAGATGTCGTTTCAAGTTCAGCCCAATTGAACTACTAGCAACGCCTTATAATCAGGGTTCACAGTCAAATAGATGTAATTTCTATTAGCCTTAACCCCGCCTCTTGAAACCCCCATTGGCTGTTCCATCAGCAGCTGGGTCACTCATTAGAATTGTAGATAAATAGGGCTGTGATCAGAAGTATAATTTAACCTGTCCACAGTGACTGTACAGTGTTTGACCCAACTGGGATTTGAGCTCGCGTAACATTCACACAGAGCGCTTTTTGTTTGGTGTACTGTACTGTGGTCGTGTGTGTGGGAAACGCATAGGTTGGTTTGGGTGTGTGCGGTTTGGCACTCAGGCATTTGCTCCCAAAGAATGTGAAGCTGCTGGGTGATTTTTCACACCGTGGCTAGTCAACGTATTGATGGAGCAGCAGCTACACCGTTAAGGCAACCACGAGCTTCCTGATGCTTCGTTCCCGTGACCACTTAAGAGTGGGCCGACCTGGTTCACTAACTGAGTAAGTGGGCCAAGCCCAGATTTCCACTGCAGCATTATCAGGCCGAGCGAGCTGTAATCGGGACATGTGGCCCGCTAGTACTGGGCCTCATGGCTCGCTTTACCAAGGGGGCTTCACGCTTTCCAGTAGTGACATTGTGGGGCCAGTGTGGAAGAGACGTCCGCCATTCACAGGGTGTATCTTGCATATGCAAAATTGACCGATTTAAATAAGATGGCCGAAAAAACATAAATAATAGGTGTCGGCTTGCGATGATGTAAGCTGCCCCAAGCATGCATTAAACCGTGTTTGAAAATTATTACAATTGCTCCCCTCCTGCTGAGGAGGGAAGGGGGAGGGGAAGGGTGGGGGTACTAGTGGTGAGGGCCAAGCCGGTGGAACCGCGCGTTGAGACCCAAACCGTGCCGAGCCGTTCAGGAAACCCTGCGGCACAGCTGTGTGCGATGGGTTTTCATGTTTGTGAGAATGCATTAATGAAAGCTTTAAGTCAAGATTTAAGATGCCTGTCCTTCAGGGCCCCATATGCTTACTGTGCCAACTCGGCAAAGTTATAATTCTCACTCCCACACGTGGTGAGAATGACATTTCCTTGTTAAGTTATGATTTGGTTCGAGAATGTATTAGTTTTTGTTTGTAATGTTTGATTGCATCTGTACTCTTTGTACTGTGTTTCCTTCCACACGCTAACACTCCTTCACAAAAGTAATTGACCGAACACTATTCCAGGACCCTCCTGAAAACGTGTCTTGAGACTCAATGACGCCTTCCTGAATGAGATACATGCGGCAGTACTTTTAAAGGGCTCATGCAGTTTTGACTATCCCCTACAAACTAAACTGGCACCTAAAATTTAGGTATTTACTTTACCCAGTGCAGGGAACTCTAAATACATTTGAAAGCCATCGGAGGCCCTCTGCATACTGACACGTGGTTCGAGCGTCCTTCGGTAACACTGAGGGTTGTTCCATGAGTTGGTTGGTCAGTCGGAGAGAGAGAGACTCTCTTCCAGGTAGATGTTGCTTTTGGGTTGTACCGCGTGTTGCTTTTCACGATGTTTCACTTCACGTGTTGGGAGATTCTTCAGGAACTGTGAATTGAAGCTCCCCAGCACCTGGAGCCTAATGTCAGAAGTTATACCAGACAACACGCGGGCAGAACGACCTGAAAACAAATTGGAGTGTGTATGACTGGGATTGACTCTGTGGTGTCAAACCCGGTGATGTATTCAGTGCCCAGGTTGCTCTGTCGTATAATCCGCTGCACCTGACGACAGCACTCAACACGTGGACCCTCTCCGCGTTTGGGTAATCACATGGCACCATGGAGTGAGACACTGTGGGCACTGAGAGATGTATTGCTTTAATAACCACTCGGCCTTGCATTGCCGCCAGGAGACGGTGGTTACTGAGCTATTGCCTCTATGCAGCTCTATGTGGTATTTCTGTTTTGATGGTGTGCTCAGGTCTGTGCTTCGATGCGCTCACTAAAAGGCATACAAGCTTCACGCTTTTTGTGTTTTTTGTTATGATTACCGCGTACGAGACCCAACATCTCAAAACACCAGCAATAAACCAGCAATAAAAAGCATCTTTGAAGGTACAATAATTTGCGTATTTTTTTCATTTGAGCAAGGTGATAATAGCTTGGGAATAGAGACGATGGGAAGAATAAAAAGTTGAACGGGGTGGAGAAAGAAGCGGAAAGAGAAGTGTTCTGATCTGCAGTGTGGTGGTGGTGGTGGTTGAACACAGTACGGCTGAGACAAAACAGTCACTGGTAGGCTGAGTCACCCTGGAGTCCTCCACGTGGGTGCAGGACTCCAGGAGTGAAGTTCATGACAACAGCAACAATTGTAGTAGCGACCAAAGAGTAAGGATGCCACTGACCGCCGATGAGTGAGTAACTGGAGTGAATCGGTGAGTGTCGGATCATCAATAAAGTGCAGTGAGCTATGAACTGGGTGGTTCACCCTGGCTATGACAACAGAATTCCAACTTTTGCCAAATGCGTGCTTTGTATATGTAATGCGAGCATAAACAGGGTGGTTGTTGGCCTCCTTGCCAATCACGTGGGCCGGAGCATTGGGGGGGCGTAGCCGGGTCGACGGAGCGTGTGGGAGGAGCCACTGCTCATCTCGGCTCCAATGGGAGACGGGGTCAGTACGGGAAGGAGGAGTCAGGGGTCACATGATGGGAAGGATATAAGGGGAGAGCCGGAAGAGATCGGGAGTTGGAATGGAGCGAGAATAGGGGAAGCCACGCTGGGCAGTGGGGGAGATGGCGCCATCTGCCACGTGGTGGAGCGGCGCCATCTGCCACGTGGGGTGCATGGGGTAGACGGGGCTAGCAGAGTGTGAGGGCTAGCAGGGTGTGCGGGTCACACGTGGCTAGTGAGTGACTAGCCGAGTGTGCGGGGCACACGTGGCTAGTGAGTGACTAGCGGAGTGTGCGGGGCACACGGAGCGAGCGGTGTGGCTGGCGGCGTGTGCGGGGCACACTGAGAGAGCGGAGCGGCCACACGGAGCGTGCGCGGTGCGCGCGTGGAGTCTGCGCAGGTCCGACCGAGGACCAGCGGGGTGCGATACGAAGAACCTAAATAAACGACACAGCGGAGACCAAGAAAGCCTGACCGGGTCGTTTATTACACTGGGCTCAGAAGTGGAACGTGATGTCTAAACACCTCAAGAAAAAGAATATACCGGCACCATCTTCAGAAGACGAAGAGGATCTTCCTCCGGCGGTGGCAGTCCCGACCATGGAAGGCGTGGGCGAAGCGGCGGCGAGCGACACGCCAGGAGTACAGGATGTCGTCGGTGCGGCCGGACCGCCTATGCCGACGGGCGTCGAGGACGGCTGGCGACACGTCGCAGTCCGGCTGGATTCGCTGCGGGCCGTTCTGCTGCAATTACTCACCCTGGTGTCGCCAGCGACGATGTCGGATCGCCTAAGCGGGGAGCCTTCGAGTGGGGCCGAGCCGTCCGCCATTGGGGCCTGTGCGACGCTTCCCGCCCTCTCCGACACGCGGCACGACGCCGCCATCTTGGGCGTGGTCGGGGACGAACGGCGGGAAGCCGCCATCTTGTCGCCTCCACCACGGGAAGCCGCCATTTTGTCGCCTTCACCGCGGGAAGCCGCCATCTTGCCCCCGCCGCATGGAGACGCCATCTTGTCGCTATCGCGTGGAACACCTGCAGCGGGAAACGGCGACTCGGGGACCCGCAGCCATCGTCTGATGACGGTTAAGGAATTCTTAATCGGCGGGGATTGGAGTGCATTCGCCTGCCGTTTTGAGGCGGCGGTCCGATCCGCCAAGTGGACGGATGTGGAAGCCCTGGAGGTCCTGCCGAAGCTCCTGGACGACGAGTCTGTCAGATTCTTCTGTTCCATCAAGGCCGCGAAGAAGACGACGCTGAAGGGAGTGTTCGAGGAAATGGCGGAGGCTTATGAGCCTCCGGACGACGCACATTGCAGATTTGTGCAGCGGCAACGGGCACCAGAAGAATGCCCAGTGGCTTTCCGGGGCGCTGTGTTGGAGCTGGCTATGGCCGCATATCCGGACACGGAGCCCGACTTGCTGGAGCCTTCAATATTGGGCAAGATGTTGGAGCTGTCCAGGGATTTGGGCATCCCCATGCCGGTGTGCGGCCATGAGCAGCTGACCTCCCGGATAGCGGCTAAGTGCTTGGACGCGCAATTCAACCTACGCCAGTGGAAGCAGGTGACGGCCTGGACGGGGAGCCCCAAAGTCGAAGGTGGTGCCACCGGGTGGGATCCGTCCAAAGCCGTCTACGTACGGAACGAGAAGGGGCCTGAGGAGCTGGCGGTAACATCGACCCAGTGGCCTGCTCGAGGGGGAGCGGAATTGCGCTCGGGCCCACCGTTGCGGGCTCGGCAAGATAGAGGGGGTGCCGGACGACGAGCCGACTCGTCGTGCTTCCACTGCGGCCGTCGGGGGCACTTCGCCAGGGAGTGTTGGGGTCGCTCTCGGCCGCCGTTCCAGCCGGAGGCCCCTGCCGGGAACGCGACGCGGGAAAATCCACCACGACAGCTGTGATCCTGCCGGACACAGGGATTCCTGCACCGGGTGGGCCTACCACGGCGACGGGGACACTTGACCCCGCTGCCCTTCCAACCCCGCCGCGGGTGCAGTTGCAGGAGGCCCCGATGACGGGCCTCTCTGGGGAACGAGACGCTGGGAATGACAGGCCTCCACTAGCGGCGGACGGTTCTGGTTCCGCCGCTCCTAAAACCCTGTCCAGATCACGGTCGGTGCGGGGGCCGGGCCCCGTGCAGGACGGGCCGGCGACCCGCACTCGTTCAAAGTCCCTTCCCTTTCGTTAATTGTTGTTGTTCTAATCTCCGTTGTGTCTTGTGAGTCCTGACTGTTATGTTTTGCTCGCATTATTATTGTTCTGTTGCAGCCGGGGACGGCTGGCTTTTTCATCAGGGGGGGGGTCATGTAATGCGAGCATAAACAGGGTGGTTGTTGGCCTCCGCGCCAATCACGCGGGCCGGAGCATTGGGGGGCGTAGCCGGGTCGATGGAGCGTGTGGGAGGAGCCACTGCTCATCTCGGCTCCAATGGGAGACGGGGGCAGTACGGGAAGGAGGAGTCAGGGGTCACGTGATGGGAAGGATATAAGGGGAGAGCCGGAAGAGATCGGGAGTTGGAACGGAGCGAGAATAGGGGAAGCCACGCTGGGCAGTGGGGGAGATGGCGCCATCTGCCACGTGGTGGAGCGGCGCCATCTGCCACGTGGGGTGCGTGGGGTAGACAGGGCTAGCAGAGTGTGCGGGGCACACATGGCTAGTGAGTGACTAGCAGAGTGTGCGGGGCACACGTGGCTTTTGAGTGACTAGCCGAGTGTGCGGGGCACACGTGGCTAGTGAGTGACTAGCGGAGTGTGTGGGGCACACGGAGAGAGCGGAGCGGCCACACGGAGCGTGCGCGGGGCGCGCACGGAGTCTGCGCAGGTCCGGACCAGCGGGGTGTGATACGAAGAACCTAAATAAACGACACAGCGGAGACCAAGAAAGCCTGACCGAGTCGTTTATTACATATAGATAGAAGTTCAGTTAACCACCTCATTCAATCACCCCAAACAGGACCAACCTGAAGAAAAAATTATATCATCCAAGCATATATGTAAGAAGTGAAAAAACTTTGTAGAATCTCAAACGTCTTTTTCAGAACATGTTTCTTGTGCCTCATTTAAGCTTTCACAGGCAAATAAAATACATTGTTATTGGTACACTGAGGTGCACGTGCACTGGTGCTAGCAAGTAAGCTTCAGCAGTGCCCGTTGGAGGCGCAGTGATTATATTATCACTGCTCACGTGCACATCACGGCAAACCGGCTCCACGTGCGGTGGTGGCGCACCGCCCCCACCACACGCCAGTTGGAGTCACGCTGTTGGCAAGGTATTTATTTGCTGCCCCCCCTTACCCATGCAGCCACTGCCCCCCCGCCTCCCGCCTCATTGTTCTTTGTCCTCGTATTTTTGTAGCGCACACTGTACCGGTGTCTGGCGGTGGTCTTGAATGGCGATCGTTGTTTTATACAATGCAAGGGGCCTTCTAAGACTTGGGGTGGAGCGGTTGGCACAGTGCTTAGAGCACGGTGGCAACCTCGCTCTGAACCCGGCGCCTGAAGTTCGATTCCTCGGCCTGACATCAGTGGCGAGTGATGTCTGAACCGGTCTTGGGCAAGTTTATTAAATCCCGCCCCCCACCACCCCCCGCACCACCTGTGCCCACCGAGGAGTATAAATGGTTAAACCGCAGTTAGTCAATCGGCAGGTCACGCGTGTGGTGGGGTACACTGTGAATACTCCCACCTCTTCCAAGACGTGTGGCCAGCGTGGAAGTGTCAGCCAAAAATAGAGTGGCCTCTCTACCCTCTTCACCAATCGGCACCAACCGGGTCTGGTGTAGGATGGTCAAACGATTCCCTAAAGTCAACGGCATTGGGAGGCCTTCATCCCAGCAGTGTGGATCTATAAAGGGGCTGTAAAATGTTTCCATAACCATAAGACTCAAGATGCCAAACTTTGCCACCTTGAAATAGAGAAAACACTGGAATACAAACGGAAGAATTTTGACTTAAAACTTTCGTGACTGCAGGAATTCATATTCTTTGGTTATTTCGGTAAAGTCACATAAAACAAAATAAAGTAAATAAACAAATAAAAGACACTCTTGACAGAAAAAATGTCTATATCTAATTGGGAACATATAGATAACATGACTGCTTCATCAGCTGCTACAATGTCAGCTAAATGTAAAGATAACCTGATTTCCAAGTTCAACCTCCTTTCACACATTAAGAAAGCTAGACGTTGACAAGGTTGTTATTAATCTGAGTAATAGCCCAATTTCCAATGGTCTAAAGTCGGTTTTGGGTAAAGGGTTGAACTTCGCAGTCACCCCCAAAGATATACCAGTGGATGACATTATTGCCCAGGTCGATGTAGCTCTTAAGGTGCTTGGGACACATCACTGCAGACGTGACAAGATCTGAAATCTTTACAACCCTCAAAAGTGCTAAGATTCCAGCCAGTAACATCAGTAAGGATGAGCGTTTTGAGTTATCTCAGTTGAAAAAGAGGGATGATATCGTCATCCTCTCAGCCGACAAGGGCAATGCCACAGTCATCATGGACAATACTGTGTACAATCACAAAATTCAGGACCTACTTAATGATGGCAGCTACACAAAAATCAAAAAGAGATCCCACCAGCAACCTCGTTACAAAAACGAATGGTATCATCACTAATTCAGCTTCATTAATTGAACAGACCAAACGGTTTTCCTTAAAACCTTCTGCTGCTCGACCGGCCAGATTATATGGCTTACCAAAAATCCATAAAGAAGGCACACCCCCTTCGTCCCATCGTCTCTACCACTGGCTCACCCACCTACCAGCTACCCGATATCTGTCTAAGACCTTGCAGCCATTCACTGGTAAGACCACCTCTTCTGTACTCAGCTCACCTGGTATCGTCAATTAAGGACATCTCACTGTCCCCAGGTGATTTGATCGTTAGTTTTGATGTAGTTTCTTTGTTCACCAAAGTTCCTGTGCCCGATACAATTGCAATCATTGAAGATTTGGTCCAACAAGGATTGAATGCTGATGTACCGGCCCTGGTGAGACACTGCCTCACCAATACATACTTTACCTGGAATGGAACATTCTACAAACAAACTGAAGGCTCCCCAATGGGTTCTCCCTTATCTCCGGTTGTAGCCAATATTTTCATGGAAAAATTTGAGACGGACGCCATCCAGGCATCCACTCTACGCCCGCCCTTGTGGAAGAGGTACGTGGATAACACGTTTGTCATCTGGCCACATGGCCGACCGGCTCTGAACCAATTCCTCAACCACATCAATTCCATACACCCAGCCATCAAATTCACCATGGAGGTAGAAGAGGATGGCATGCTACCTTTCTTGGATGTCCTAATCAAAAAGCAACCAGATGGCTCAATGTGCCATTCTGTCTACAGGAAAGTAACCCATACTGACGCCTACCTAAAACCTGATTCCTGCCACCATCCATCCCAGAATAATTCCCTCATCAAAATGCTACACCATAGAGCTCAATGTATCTCCGACCATGAACACCTAACCAGTGAACTCAAACACGTACATCAATCTCTCAAGGCGAATGGATATTCTGACTACATAATCCGCAAAGCCATCACCCCAACCGGGAGGAAGGAGCCATCTGAGGATCCAATCAAAACCATCACCTTGCCATACATAGCAGGGGTAACCAAATAGATTTCCAAAATCATGAACAAACACAAAATTCTGGTCCGATTTAACACAGTACATAAAATTCGTGATCTGATCCCACCTGTGAAGGACAAGATTCCTAACATGAAATATCCTGGCGTCTACAAACTAAGCTTTATCTGTGGCAGCAGTTACATTGGGGAAACTAAGCGACATGTCTCGGACCGTGTTCGAGAGCATAAGGCAGATTTGAAACACGGTAGGACCAATACTTCTGCCGTGGCGGATCATTATTTTAATGCGGCTGGCTCACACAAAATGTATTTCTCTAAGACGATGGTACTTTGCAAGCCTACTGGCTATCAACAAAGATTCGTTCGTGAAGCCATCCATATATACAGACACAGACACAATTTCAACCGAGAGGATGGTTATGAACTCGGCAATCATTGGAAAGATGTCATCAACCACTTTGGGTCGTGAGTTGATTTGTGTTTTCTCGTCGGGGGAGCACAGGTCAAGTCATGACTTGATTTGTGTCGTTTTCTTGTTGTCTTGCCCCAGGGCACACGTGCCTCGCCTACTTCGTTCTGACACCGAGGCGTTTTGTGGCACTGCATGTTCCGTGCTTCACATTGGTGCTCTCTGACCCCAGGGCACATATGCCCCGCCCACTTTGTTGTGCCGTAGGAGCTCTTGTGCCACGCCCATTTTTTAAACCTTTTTAAACGGTTGCCTTAGGTGACCATCTCCCTCTTTCCTCCTGAAGACGAGTGCTTGTGTAATGATCGAAACGTTGTGGTTTTTATTTTTTATTTTATTTATTTTATTTTTTATCACTGAAAGAACCAAGAATAAGTCTACATTATAGACTGCCAATACGCTCATTCAGGTTAAGAACCAGGCTACAGTCTACATTAATGTTTTTTTTTATTTTCATCATTTTTTATTCACTTTATTATTATTTTTCTATCTACGTGACTACCGAAAGAACCAAAGAATACAAACAGAAGACATTAATAATACAACACAGCGTAGTTCTGTGTTACATCGGCCCTTAGGGACCCTTTATGTTGGCTTATGTTTGACCAGTAAGGACGGGTGGCCGCAGCAGAGTGGAGTGCAGGGCTGGCCACAAGGGGCCCTGAATATAAAACACTGGCGAGTGCTGTATTTTCAATTCCACAATAAAATAACTCTGCGCCCAGTCTCGTCATATTTCGGAAGCCAAATCAGGAGTGAGCCTCGTTGATACTTAGCTGGGAGACTGCTGGCAATACCAGGTGTTGTAGGCTTGAGCTGTGGGGTGTTTAGGATATGGCAGTACAGCAATGGATCCTTTTCATATATCTGTGTGGGGCTGTGATTGTTAACCCCTCATACTCGTGGGTTTTCTCTGGACACTCCACTTTATTTCCAAATGCCAAATATTTATAAATGGCATTATTTTAAACCTGGATTGAAAAATAATTTATTTAGAACTGCTTTTTGTGTTTAGTTTGTTGTCCTTCCCCCGCACCTCCGATTAGCATGGCTGGTTACAGACGGTAGAAAGAAGTGCAACATACATATATACAAACATTTTCAAAACATTAACATGCAGGACGCTCCTGAAAATTTGTCTTAAGGCTCGGTGTGTCTTTCCTGAATAAACAAGGGCGCTAATTGATTAGCTTTATGAGCAGAGTTTGTCTGAATACAACTGTCGGCCATGGCAGAACACGTGTGCCAACAGGGGCACTCAATTGACTTGATAATGTTGAAGTTCTGTGCAAACTAGTTACTACTGGCCAAGACTAATTCGAGATTCCATTGAAATTGAGAGAAATACAAATATCATTTTAACCGCTTGGACAGCTACAGGCTTAGTGCGGCCTGGAAGCGTATTATTAAGTAATACATCTTACAATTACAATTCTTTATAGAGGAAACACATACGAATTAACTGATTACTAATCTATTATATAATTACAATAACCCCTCCTCCGCCTCTGATCTCTGCATCTGATTGGGTTCAGTGATGACATCGTCCTGCTCTATTTCAGACCGGAAGCTGGTGGATTGCTTCACTATTCTGGCAAATCGCCCAATGATGCTGGATGTAATTACCAGCGAAACATCGTACTACTCAAATTGTAAATGTTGTGGATTTACTCTCCAACACACCGGTGGGCTGAAGTAGTAACTATTTGGTGTGTTGTTTACGTGACAAATCCCTTCCTAATTGGCTGTGTCGGGTGGTGGAGGGTTACGACACATTTATACTTATGCGATCTAACCCAAAAACCTTTATTATAAATAATAACTTGTTTAAATGTGTAATGTAGTAACTCGGCGGGAGACGACTTCACGGGTAACACACTCTTTATTTTACCAAACTCGTTCACAGGTGACTAACACCTACTTTGTATCTCGGGTGACAACCACCCACTTAGTATCTCGGGTGACAAACACCCACTTAGTATCTCGGGTGACAAACACCCACTTAGCTACCCTGGCGACTAACGCCCACTGAGCTACTCGGGTGACCAACACCCACTTAGCTACTCGGCGACTAACGCCCACTGAGCTACTCGGGTGACCAACACCCACTTAGCTACTCGGCGACTAACGCCTCTGAGCTACTCGGGTGACCAACACCCACTTAGCTACCCTGGCGACTAACGCCCACTGAGCTACTCGGGACACTCCCTGCCCGGGGTGTCCGTCTTGACTGTGGGTCCCCAGCCCGACCCACGTGGGCGTCGGACCCTGGGTCCCACAGTCTCGCCCCCGAGCCACACAGGGCCCCGGTCCCCGCAAGGACGGCGGGACTAGGGGTCTCGGGGCACTAGGTCTTCAGCTCCGTCTTCTGGTCTTCAACTGGGTAACTTCTCCCCGAGTGCTCTCGCGCGTCCCCCTTTATACCCCACCTGCGGACGTCGCTGCGAGCACCCATCCTATTCGACCAATCACTGGGCGCTGGCTACGATCCTGTTTTCCCACATCTCAGCGTGCCCCAGCACCCACGCCGCGCCGCCCCGTCATCTGTCACTCCCGGCGCGCGCGTCCACACCACGCCCACAACGCGTGCCCAACCCCGCACCTCGCGCCGCCCCGTGATCCATCACTGTCACAGTCGGCGCACGTCAACACCACCACTACAAATGCATGCCTATACAGATCACCATACATTAATGGGGATTACCTGTGCGAAGACAATAACAGGTACTGCTATATTCTTGGTTCTTTCGTTAAAGTCACGTAGAAGGGAAATGATAAAATAATACAAATATCAAACAATAAAAATTCTCACAAAAACATGGTTAGATGCCACGAAGTCGGTGGCAATGCCTTGACCATATGTGTTGTGAAGACGACAAGGGTCTCTTCCGTCCTTATCCTTTTTCTGTGAGAATTTGTATTGGTTTATATTTGTATTATTTTATCATTTCCCTTCTACGTAATTTTACCGAAAGAACCAAGAATATAGCAGTACCTGTTATTGTCTTCGCACAGGTAATCCCCATTGATGTATGGTGATCTGTATAGGCATGCATTTAAACAAGTTATTATTTATAATAAAGGTTTTTGGGTTAGATCGCATAAGTATAGCCAAGTGGTAACACTCGGTCACCACACACTCCTCACCTGCCTGACCCTCTCACGAGACACTCACCATCCAGGTGACACCTGACACACTCATCAGACACTCACCAGTCACCTATGACAGGCAAATTCAGCGGCGTCCTTAGAATGGAATGGGCTGCTCTCTAGTTACCCTGTACAAGAAGAGTTTAGTTTTAATCTTGATCTTTGGCAAAATGCATTTGCGTGAGTGCTGGGTAGCACTGTGTTGGTTTTTAGCTGTGCTGTGTGCTTATGAGAAGGATATTTGCTTAAGAACTTTACTCATACTCCCCTGGCCCACACGCCTCTACACTCCAGCAATGTGAAGGCTGCATTGCGGCAACATCACTATGGAGTCACGGTGTGCTGGAGACGTCCAACTGGCTGGCAGTGAGGTGGTGCCTAATAATAGGGGGGTGTTCCCCTTTTTTCTGGCAACAAAACTGAAACCTTTTTACAAGGAATCGCGTGTGCATTAACCACAATGCTTGTGGTCAAAATGCAAACAAAAAACACACTCGAATGGAGTGCTTTCTAACCACATTGCAATCCTGCTCAATGACAGGTAAAGGACCTTGATGATGAGTATTATGATCGTTATTAAACTTAAGCAGAGCTCGCTCGTGCCGATGGCATTGACCCAGATGTCGGTGCTTCATTACTGCCCCGCGCCTGCATTGCCGCCAAGGACTCCAAGGAGCTGCTGTTAAGATTGGGTCACGTACTGGTAAACACACGAGAATCAAACGTTGAGCGTCAAGGCCTTTTAAACCGCCGACCCCAGCACCGCCTACACCCCACTCCTTTCTGCCTCCACAAATGTACTCTTGGCCAAACAGCAGGGTCGGCCTCTAAACGCCCACCCAGCCCTAATTACGTCCACCTGCGCTGCTGCCAGACTCCCCAGCTCAATCCTCGACCTTGTTTCAAACGTTTCTCAGCCGCTTGTCCGGATTTCAGAGATTTTGACAAGTGTAACGTTACCGCCGAGCGGATGCTGTTTTTACAGCGACCCATTTTTGTTGTTGTTAATTTTCGTCAGATGATATAATAGACATATGGTTATTGTTATTGCTTAAAACAGTTTGTTAATAAATTAGAGAGGGAGAAATATTCTTTATATATATAGAGTCTCATAATCTCATTCTGGAGTGAGTGCACTTCACAATGTTGCCTTCAATGAGCTCCTTTGTCGCTGAGTCATGCACACGAAGTTCCACGGAGGATGTGCACCATGATCTCATTATGCGGTCGGCGTGGGCCGCATTGTCACGGTGAAGGCGATTGGGCCGCAGCTGCCACCCCTCTTGCACCATCTCGATCGCCCGTGACAACTGTGTGCCAAATCTAGCGCCGCTGCGCGAACCCGAAAATTCGGCATGGCCAGCCAGATTCATTAATAGTAAAGTTGATATCGATGGTAATTAATCACTCGTTTATCCAGGAAATTCACACTGAGACCTCAAGAATATTTTTCGGGAGGATTCTCTATTGGGATGTTGGATCAATGCCATTGACATTGTTGTATGTATTTGGCTATGGGGGGAAACCGGAGAACCCAGAGGGAATCCATACAGAACAAGTAGAGGAATGTACAAATCGAATTTGGTTCTTTGTTGCTGATGATGAAATAGGCACTCAGTTATTGTTGGTGCTTAAAAGAGGCTATTGACAAAATTGGGGGAAAAAATATCTTAATATAGTGTCAAATTATTTAATTTCACAATCCTACTGGCAGACTAATGCTTGTTTGCAGGCCAGTGCTGCAGCAGGGCATTTAAATGGTTGAGATGAGATTGCTTTTAGTTACTGTGGCAATGTAAGCGACCTATGAATGCAAAGTTGTTCAATCTCTTTGACAAATGGTGGCACATGTTACCCGAGTTAGATCCTGGGCACAGCTAACATCAATGGCAAATAGTGCCTGAACTTGTCCTGGGCTTTTCCAAGGTTAGCATCCGCCTAAAATTACACACCTTGTGTGGTCTGCAGACAAAGGTGCACTGGGGATATTAAGGTAGCCACATGCGATGAAAGTCATACCATCCACATTGTGTGCTGTGCCATTCTTAATAGGTGCTTTCTATCAGCACTTGCCATTTGAGGCTTCTAAAGCTAAGGATATTGATATTTGTATGTATGCTGTAAGTGGGAAGTGGTGCTGTCGTAGCTCACACAGTGGCTACAATTCAATAAGCCGGGTTCAAATTTGGCCATGATCCATTTGATCCACAACAAACATCATCTGAACCTTGTTTGGATGTTCATTTGAGGAGTGGCATAGCTATCGAGTGTACAGGCGGTGCAACTGCACCAGGTACCCCGGGCTGGAGGGGGGAGAATTGTACACGGGGCACCATTTAAGTCCTTGTACCAGGGCCCGTGCCAACCACACTACGCCACCGTCCTCGACTCAAACATGGTTTAATTCCCTGAGGAGGTGTATGGTGAACATGAGCCACACTGCCCCAACCACCCCACCGAGTGGCCTAGTGGCCATAATAGGCGGATGCTAAGTGCACTTGTCGTAGTCGTTGATCCAGGCTAATGGGCAGGCTTTGTCTTTATTCGTTCAAAGTCATAGCAAAATGATACGTCCGGATGTGGGCAATATGCAGACACTGATGTGATATACACAACGTGGTATTAAATCAAGATGGAGTTTTTCCCAAAATATGTTTTATATCCCTTGTAACTTATGTCAAACCCTTCTGAGAAAATCTTCATGCTATGTCCATAAAGAAAGGCTGATGTTCATGTCTGTTTAACAGCAGATATATTACATTCAGGGGCTAAACGTTTAGCGAGAAAGAACACCCCTCCCCCCCACTGTCAACCTCGGGAAGCAGTCTTCGCCAGCTACCTGTGCCATATGATCAAGCTATTTGCTGCTGGTCTAGAGGAAGATTGTGCCCCCTCTAATATTTGGAAATTAGTCCAGCACCCCCCCTCTCACTTCTCAAAGCTTCCACCACGCAAATGGAATTCCTCGGGTATGCCTTTATTAGGACATGATGTTATACATGGGTGTCGGTGGCCACAGGACTCTTCTAGTTCATGACATCACCATACTCTCTGGTTCTTTCGGTAAAGTCACGTAGATAGAAAAAATTACAAAAGAAAACACGACGTTTCAGTCGTAACAAAAGCGTCCGTCTTCAGGTGAGAAAATGATTTGCTGTTGTGAATTCATATATGCACGGGAGGACGGGAGGGGGGGGGAGGAGTTTTGTCGAGTCATAGCAGTTTAAACTTGACGTGGTTAATCACGTCCTTCTAATTATTGCTCAATCTGAATCCATCTTCTCGATTAAAGTTTTGTCTGTGTTTGTATATCTGGATGGCTTCATGAAAAAATCTCTGATGGTACCACAAGGGTGTGCAAAGCACCTTGGTCTCGAAGAAAACAATGTCATGCATGCCCACAGCATTGAAACAATGATCTGCCACCGCCGAGGTGTTGATTGTCACGGCGAATATTTTCATGGAGAAATTTGAGACAGATGCCATCCAGACATCCACCCGACATCCTTCCTTGTGGAAGAGATACATAGTTGACATGTTCGTCATCTGGCCACATGGCCTGATGGCACTAAACCACATCAATTCCATACAGCCATCTTTCAAATTCACCATGAAGTGGAAAACCATGGCAAGCTACCATACCTGGATGTTTTGATCGAGAAGAGACCTGATGGCTCGTTGGGACATTCTGTCTACAGGAAAGCCACCCACACGGATTCGTATCTAAAGCCTGACTCCCACCACCATCCAGCCCAGAAGAATTCCCTCATCAAAACACTGCATCTCCGACCAGCACCACCTAGCCAGTGAGCTTGAGCATGTACGCTAGGCTCTCAGGAGGAACAGATATTCTGACCGCACAATCCGCAAAGCTGCATCCCCAACCATGGGTAGAGAACCATCTGAGGACCCAATCAAAACCATCACCTTGCCATACATAGCAGGGGTTACCAAAAGGATTTCCAAAATCTTGAACAAACACAAGATTCAAGTTCGGTTCAATACAGTACACAAAATCCGTGATTTGATCCCATCGGTGAAGGATGCGATTCCGGACATGCAATGTCCTGGTGTCTATAAGCTGAGTTGCGTCTGCGGCAGCAGTTACATTGGTGAAACGAAGCGACGTGTCTCTGAACGGGTTCACGAACACAAAGCGGATTTGAAACACGGCGGACCCAAATCTATGGCAGTGGTGGATCATTGTTTAAACGCTGTGGGCACACATGACATTGTTTTCTCTGAGACCAAGGTGCTCTGCAAACCCTCGGGCTACCATCAGAGATTTGTTTACGAAGCCATCCAGATATACAAACACAGACAAAACTTTAATCTAGAAGATGGATTCAGATTGAGCAATCATTGGAAGGATGTGATTAACCACGTCAAGTTTTAACTGCTATGATTTTCACTCACCCACCCGTGTCGTCTTGGTTTCCGGTTACTAATTCAAGCTCATTGACATGCTAATTTCTCCAGCCCCACCCGTCCCTGCACGCCACAAACCCTCCCCTCCTCTCTCCCCTGTGAACTCCTGCAGCCACGACTCGACGAAACTCCCCCCCCCCCCTTTCCCAATTAACTAACTTTGGCGGATTTGGCCCGTGACAACCAGCACACATGGCCGACGTGGATTCATGCAACTGTGCTCAATTAGCGCAATTCCCGCTCGATGCAAAGTAGCGACGCTCAGATTGTGGGATGAAAACTTTGGATCCCTTGTGGGAAGTCGGAGATTTGGCCGGCAATCAATAGAGTCGAGTGTTCAACAGCTTTGTCAATCATGACACATGGTGCTAAAAGAATCATTATTTTACATAAAAGCGGATGCGAATGTTATTAATTATGTGGTAGGAATCTCGGGTCTGCAAATCAGGAGGTTGTGAGTGCAAACCCCAGACAGGAGTGTTGACTGGCTATCATTCCTCTGGGGTTGGTGAAATAGGTACCGCTCTGATTTGCCCCTTGCATTGGAGTATGGGATTTTCTACCACTGGCTCAGAGAGGTGTGTGCAAGAGATGTGTGCTGCAGCGGGAAACTCGTTTTACTTATTGGGTTTTTATTTTATTTGAATCCACTACCTTCATTTCCTGTTTGATATTACAATATATATGCCCTCTTGTAATATAGTAAACTAAACCTTGGGTGTATTGAAACTTCTTGGCAGGATATATAATTCATGCATAGATGTATATACTCAGCATTCCAATATTCTACAAAGATGCCCTTGAAAAATAGATTGGGATTTTTTTTATTTTTCTGTCCTTGCAAAGAAAATGTTTTATCGTAATATTGAGGCTTTCGAGTAAAATATTTTCTGCCCAGATTTCATAATTCAAATATATTAATACTAGGGTCTATGCATTGTGTATTGTAGGTAAAATACAATTTATAACATTTACTGTGAGAGTAACATACAATACAACAGGGCGGAGTGGTGGCGCATTGGTTAGCTCTATGCTTTATGAACCAAGCGACCTGTTTGATTCCCGCTGCAGATAAAATCATCTCCGAGTGATATCTGAATCGGTCCCAGGATATCTCCCTCCTTCACCAACCCACACTGACCAACGTGGTGAAGTATGGCTTAACCACTGCCCCTTGACCTGCAATAGTTTGACAAATCGCATTTAAACAACACGTTCAACAGACCTTATATCAATAAACTGTCCTGTCAGTCAACTGCATATGCAGCTGCCGATAAACACGAATAACGAGGGAGTCATTTGTTGCTGCTTCCAGAGGTGCCTCATATACGCAGCGCACGCCTGGATGACTGGGTTCATTGGCTTCACTTTCTGGGGGTCACATTTGGGGGGCCCTCCGAGCGGCATCATCAGTCATCGTAAAATCCATCATTATTTACACCTTCATCAACTCTGCATTCATTATCACCGCCGCCATCTTCGTGCACAGGGACCATCGCCACTATCATTGTCATCACCCTGGTCGCCGACACCGTTGAGTCTCGGTGTTGCGCGACTTCTGGAGACACGGTGCCACATCCCCTTGTCCAGTGCATAAACGTAGAGGCTCGCTTTGTGGGCCAGCCTGTCTGGTTTGTACTATTTACTCGCTTTAGTGGGCTGTGTAGGGTCACACTCGACAGTGCATAAAGCATCGGCTCCATTAGCACCACTTGGTGTAAGTTATTTGATTTGTCCGACTTTTACCATCATGCTGGAACACACTGGACTGTTCTTCCAAAGCAGCGTTGGTACGTGACATACACATGGTGATCCATTTATAGACACCCCACCGATTTCTAATGACCCCTCTCTCTTCCTTCTCAACAGTTGACTGAATATTGCGTGAATGATGCCTACGTATCTTAGAGGAGAGCATCCACAGATCTAATGTGCCTACCCTTGAGATTGGTGCGAGACGTATAGAGGCTTCACAATAAAACATTGCGGTATCTTTAAGTGTTGCCCATTATTTTAGTAGGGTATCTATAAATGGACCACCCTGCATATCCGTGATTGTGTATATTCCAGTGGTACATGCGGTAAGTTGAATATGCCGCTGTGTATATTCTGCATATACTTTGTATGCACCCAACTGTGCGTGGTTGTGCCTGTGTAGCTCTGTTTACATAACCGAGTCTCTTACATTGATTTTCCCCATTGAAGCGTATGCACCCAACTAAAGGGTTTATCTGGTTATATTGTCTGTCCCATCCTTGTATTCGTCTGCCGCTGTTAGTCTGCTTATCAGTGTCTTTGGCCTTGCTGTGCATGCATTGTCCCTGCGGTTTTGTTTGTCTACGGATCTCCCGAGCGTGCATTCACCACCCTCTCAGCCTTAATACCACCACCATTCGTGCTGTGTTTGCTCTGGCCTTGTGATGTATATATTGCTCTGTTTGTCTCTGTCTCGTTCAGTCTGGATTTAGCTCTCTGCGCACTTCACGCGGTTCGTTCCCGTGTATCTCTTTACAGCTGTCTGCTGCGGATAACTTGATATGCACCAACACGAGAGATGTGTTAAGCATCATAACACAGAGGGTCTGTCGGCGCGCATTAGTGAAAACCTTGCACTTGATTTATTTGATCAAAAAAATGTCGTCGCTGAAACAATGCACTGAGCGAGCGTGTGGCATAGTAATGTGACAAAGACGTGAATTGAACCTAATGGTGGGATTGTTTTTCTAGACCTCTGTTAGACGAATAAACAGTCATGGTGAATATAAAAGGATCGCAAGGCGAGTTGTTATGATTAATGTAAATTAAAGTGGGGCTTATCGTATGCTCCACGAGTTCCAGAAATTGTTTTCAACATTCCCCACCCCGTATAGATTCAAAACATCTATCGTCCTTGGTGGTGGGGGGAGGGGTGGCTCTCAACATCCATTCAACCACAAACAACTCCTCTCGCCATGCCAGTCTGTTCACATTGCTTTTACATGAGTGGAATTGTTTGGATACGAATGCATCTGGAGATTATTGGCACGTAAGACCACATCGGTTCATCGATTCAGATCGATTCTTGTGCTTGCGACACATCCTTCGAATCCTGCCTGTGAGACTTGGTAATTTCACCATTTGGGCAAATAACAATGTTTGCAAATGATATATTAATGGAATTGTATGGTCTCTAAGCAGGTCAACGAAGGCATTATAATCATATTTAATATTATAAAATTACGTTGACTTTGATGAATAATCCTTACAATGTAGTATTTTAAAAACCCAATCAATTATTTGGTTGAGACTCTTTTTGATCATTTTAGTATCAATACTCATTGTGTTATTCTTAATAACAATCCTGGAATTAAAATTACTCATTGGAAAGTTTCAATCCAGAATCCAAAGGCACGAGAAATGCAAAACTTCAGTCAAATTGAACCATAAGCAAAATTCAAACAGTTAATATCACGCTATACATAGCCAACTGCACTAATCAGAGGTGCAGGGTGAAGGACAACAAATTAAACACAAAATCCATTCTAAAGAATTGAGTTTTCAATCAAAATTTTAAAACGTGCATAGCTCCAGTGGCTTCCGAATGTCGGAAGGAAGGCTCTCGCGGCTTGCAGTATCGTCTCACACATCACAATACGAGCACAGGCTCCCCTCCTCACGCTCTGGAATGTGACCCCTGCCTTGCCAGCTGAAGCTGGGCTACCAGAAGATGGCTCTCGTGGCTTGACGGTTGTCTGTCAGCAGCTGTCACTCTCAGCAGGACCACTCTGAGTAGGGAGCCCACTTTGGTCGAGAATCAGCTGCCCGTGAACGTGATACTATTATACAGTAATTTACATAATACACATCTCCAATAATAATGGCAACAATGTATCGTGTCGTGGCGATGCATCCATTCATCGGTTCATAGGCAAATAATAGGCTCGTGTTGCTTTTATAAGAATAGAGTAAACCAAGCTGTACGAATGAGACTTGTAAAATGGGGAATGTCACGAGTGGTTCTGCGGAGGCTCCTGAGGCCTTCGCCGCATCTCGCAGTGGGCCTGCCCAAGCCCCACTTTTACGTTTCTTAACCGCGTAAACATTTCGTCTTTCCGTCTCTCAATGCGAATCCTAGCATGCATTTCTTCATGCTGCTTCATGCACTTTTTCAGTTTTGTTTCATTTTTGTCATCTTTGTGCCAACGGCAGAGTTGCTAGATCGTTGGTTGAGGAAATAAAATGTCACGCTATACATAGATTTTTCCTCACTTGATACAGTAAATTTAGCTGTGACGGTCCCACCTGATGACGGAGACTTGTGTTGCCTCCGAAACGTCGTGATTTATTATTTTATTTCTATTATTATTTTTAGTATTTTATTTTTACCTACGGGACTTTACCGAAAAAACCTAAGAGTATGAATCCTTGCAGTCACGAAAGCTTCAAATCTAGTCGAAAAAATGTCAAAACGTAATACGGCCAGAGCTCTTAATGCCACCACACCTCGCCGTCACTTCCTTCCTTGTGCCAGGTGTCAGCTCTTGGGCAGTTGATACCAGACCTCCAGGGTATGTATGCTCTTATATATTATGCTCCTGTCCAGGCCATGAGTCTCAAGACAACATAGTTCTTAGTTACAAAGTATCTGTATGTATGTTGAACCTCTTTCGCACCATACGTATACAACCGTGCTAATTGGGGGTCTGCATGCAACCGCACCTCAAAACGCCCAACAAGTAAGAGGGGCATGGTCATTGAGTGGCACTTGAAAGGTTGGAGCGTTTTTTGCCGTTCTTATTTTTTGTAAAAAAAATTGAGGTGGTAAGGAGGCTGCAGGGCAAAGGGGGAATTGAGACAGAGGTAAAGTGGAGAGGTCCGGAGGAAAACTCCTAAAAGTAATGAGTGAGTCGGCCATTGGCAGAGGAGAAGATGGGCTTCTTGAACCTGGGCTTGAGCAGAGGAAGGAGACGTCGTGGAAGTTTACCCATCCAGCAGCGTCATCAGCTCCGGGTTCGGAGGTCGTCGGCCAACGTGTGACAGAACTTCCTCTCTGTGCTTGCCATGATGAGCCGAGTCTGCATCTCAATGTCGTCCCTCGACCGTGTCGTCCCGCCACGGGAGTGTACCGCGCAGACACCGTGCGACCTGGACTCGCGCCGCTCACGCTGCGGCGTATGAGGGCTTGCACCGCGGCGCTCAACCAGGCGCGAGGATCAACACGGGAGCGACGCGCATCCGTCTGTAACTCACCGCTTGCAAGCGATGAGCCTTTGGGGGGGACACGAGCTTGGCACTTGTAAGACGGGTGTAATTTAATCCACGAGGAATTGTGAAGTTTAAAAGGCCGGCCAGCAAATGAGTTCCTAGAATACCGATGCCAAAAATACTGTACCGGTCAAACGAGTCTAACAAAGCACTCGGAGGTTTAAGATGGGCTTATAAGTACGTCTCCCGTGAAATGTTTCATTTTCTTTCTTAAAAATTTACATTTGTGTACGGTATCAATTCAATGTCAGAGTTCTTCGGTGTGTCTCGAGGTTTTACCGCGTGTTGTTGTGAATTTAGTTCATGAAGAAGCTCCCAGCACATGGTAGCGAAACATCAGACATCGCACCAAACAATGCTCGGTACAACCCGAAAATATATCGGAGAGCTGTGTATAGCAACAACTTTCACAGCAGCAAAATCAAAGTTTATCTTGCTCGGTCACCTGGGGGATGCTGCTCATCTCTACTGACTTACCTCGAGCCAGTAGCAGACATTCTACATTCTGATGGTGGGGGTCAGTCTGTCCCTATATTACAAAATCACTGTAAACACGTATCAAAGTGGTGCTTATTTGTACTTGAACTCGCAAACTTCAGCGCCGTTACCACCACGTCGGTCCCGTTGGTTCTTTTAGAAATGACTAACAGCAAGTTCACTCTAGTTATTTCCACCATTTGGCAGTGAGTAGTACGACGTGTATCAATGCATCTATTCACGACAAGATAAATGTTGTTATTGTGTCGTCTATTCATGGGTTAAAATGAATTCTCACGCCCAGGAAGTACGCTTAGAATCACGCGTGCCACTATCGATTATTTGCAATTTATGCAAATGATTTGTTTGTTCACTTCACGCTGACGAAGCGAAGCGGAACAAACAAGAATGAACCTCTGAGACAAACAATATGAACAAGGCCGTGCTAATGAGACAAGAGAATCCATTATTTGAATCAAACCGTGACTCCATATCATGACACTTAATCAAAACGTGGCAAGGATGAATCATTTCACTCTTCTCTAATGGTTCCAACACCGACAGATGTACGCAAAGCCAAGTTTCAGATTGGGCATGCTGCGATATATATTTTTTTCGAGTCAAAATTGGACCAAGATACCGAGATTTATTTTAATTGGATTTCAGAAATCTCTGAACAGTTTCTTGTTACCGCCAGCGGTTTATGTGAACGTGTAAATGCCGATAAAAACCTCGGGTTCATTCTGAGTGCCGTCTTCTAACGGAATAAGTAATTTTTTTTAAACGAATTAATTAATTTGCATTTATACTTTCATTTGTTTTACACACCCAGGTGTATTTGTGGGACATGGAACTTTGGCACTGTGGTTAGCACGCCGCGTCATATGGACTTGATTAACCTCAGCAGTTCAATTCCCGGCAATGACTAACGTCGGTTGAAAGTGATATCTGAGCCATTCTTGGGCCCAAACTGCACTGACCAGCGTAGTGAAGTATGGACAAACAACCCCCGTGACCATCCAGCGTAGTGAAGTCTTCATCCAGCAGTGAATCGACAAAGGGCTGTAAATTATCCAATTATTTGGTTTGCATGATTTTACATTATAAATCACATGTGTCTCGTGGCACATATGAACGTTTTTCACTGAAACTCTGAAAAGTCAACAGACAAACACCAAAGTGAGTGAGTGAGGCAGTTATTGAGCTAAAACGCACCCGACAAAAACCTTCTGACCTCGCTGTGATTCGCTCACCGTTAGTACGGTTTCCACGGCAACACTCAATTACAGCCTCCCCCAAGGCAGTCTAGAAAGGGGAATAGCGAGGGGAGGGCCGTGTTGCTGCCTCCCCCCGTGGTCATTCCTCCCTCGTCCCCAGCAGGCCCCGTGTACAGCGCAGGCGCCCGCTCCTGCAGATGGGCACGATCGTAACTTCAAATCGGTCCATCGCATCATCGATTAAGACTTCCCTCTGGCGCCCTCGCTCCGTCCTGCGAGCAATGAGGTGGTACAAGATTGCTGAATCTCTCTGCCCCCGCTCGCCAGCTGCGCGCCCATCAAGCCAGCATCAGCTGTTGTTGTCGGGGGCTAATTGCTGCTCTTTGCCGAGTGGTGCCACCTAAATTTTTAATCGCGATTGTCGCCATTGCCATCATCCGCGTGGAAATTATTGCCCGACAGCAATTTTGTTGGCCCGGAGAGACCCATCCCATCGAGCCCGAGCGGGACGTCCAGACGACCTGAGTGACACCACACGGTCTTTAAGAGTGAGCTTTCAATACAGGACGACGTTATTGTCAACGTGAATGTTCACTTGTCATCACGCGGCACGCTTTATTGGATGACATTGCCCCTGTTGTAGCTTGCTTATATGCGGAAGAGGTTGGATTTGTAAAATCTTTGTGTAAGGGGTGAGTGCTACGATGGCTTCGGCCACTTGACCTGTTTATCTATGTGTCTTATGTCAAAAATAAGAGTGCGTTTTGTGAGGATATTCTTTTTTTACAGAGCTGATAAACAGAGCAGGCGAGTGTGAAAGTTTCTTTGAGGTTGTTTGTGTGCATTGCTGCCTCTCATGATGCAGTTGTACCAGTTCCCAGCACTGTTGGTATTTATACGAAGCTTTTGTGGATCTAATAATATAATGGCAGTTATTAATGTTGACTTTTTAAAAAGACTAATTAATTGTAGATTTGAAGTTTTCGTGACTGCAAGGATCCATACTCTTTGGTTCTTTCAGTAAAGTCACGTAGATGAAATTTTTTTTATAATAATAATAAATAAATACATAAAAATGAAAATAACTCAATTAAATCACGACGTTTCGGAAGCAACACAAGTGGACTCCAGCAAATTTTTTCTTACTGTGGCTGTCCTACTCGATGACTGAGGCTTGTGTTGCTTCCGAAACGTCGTGGTTTAATTTAGTTATTTTTATTTTATTTTTATTATTATTTTTATTTTCATCTATGTGACTTTACCGAAAGAACCAAAGAGTAAAGACTAATTAATTTCACGCATCCACAGTCACTAGTCGCATGCGTACGAGCAGCACATGTGCGTGCATGCCTTGCGTTCACATGCCACGATGATGTACGTCGTGTGTGATCTGCCTTGGTGTACATTCATTGAACGCATTAAGGTTGTTAACAGTCCTCCGTTTATTTTGTTTTCACAGAGGGAATTAAAGCACGTGGATCATGACTGCACAAGCAAGTTTCACCCAAACAACGTGGAACAACGTTTTTTTTTAAACGCATTGAAAAGGCTACCACAGTAAAATTTACGACTCCATGAATTTGCCATCCCTTCAAAGGCAGCTGGGACAGTCGCACGGCGTGGAGAGGTGAGCTATGGGCGATCCTTAGTGTAGGCTGCCCTGCCTTGTGCCCCTGAGTAGGTGGCAAACTTTAACTTCCTGTGCTGTGCTGGTTACAATGAAGGGCCGCCGGATTCCGTCGCAGCATCTGTGAGCAATCGTACTTGAATGCATTATTGAACACGCAGGAAGAGAGCACACGGAGCTAACTGGGAAGCTACTTACATTAAAATATAAACAGCGAGCTATATGGCTTGATAAGATTAAAAAAATATTAAACTTTGCGGAAGAACATAAGAGATTCGCCGTTCCTGTCATGGGTGGAGGTGGCAGACATCTGAATAAGTGGATAAGGGAAAATAAATTATCATTGATTTCGCGTCATGCAACAGAAATGTGTGTTATATGCCGTGCCATTGATGAGCATGTGAATGGGAGTAACGGAGGCTGCTCGGAGACGGGAACAGAGGTGCGCAGCTGGCACTGAGCGCTGGGCACGGCACATGTGGCTTTGACGAGCGACACAGACAGATTCCTACTTGTATATTTATCTTCTGGCTTTCCAGGCTGTGGAGGACTGAAGCAAAATATTGAGGGTTGAGTTGAACATGGACGACGTGAATCCGATTCTCAGGGGCGGTAGCTACCTCATCAAGTCGAAAAAGGCTGCCGCTGGCGCCTTGGCAGGCACACCCGGCCGCAGCGACAGCTTTTACCTGCGCAACAACGGCGTCCCCAAGATGGGCACGCGCGCCTGGGTCTCCCCGTACGGTGCCGCGTGGGACGGGCGGGGCGGCGGTGTCACCAGCGACAAGCGCGGTAGCGCCGAGAACGTGTTTGGCGACGACAAGGTGGACCCCAGCACTGCTCCCACGCTGTCCACGCCGTCGTCCGCCAAGGGGGAGCGGGGGCTCACTGTTCCCGTGCGCCGCTTCCGAGACTCATCGGAGGGGCGCAGGCGGCCAATACCGTTTCAGTCGGACGGATTTGCGCATCAGCAACATCAGCAGCAGCCCCTGCGGCACCGCAGCAGCAGCGACGTGGCGCTGAGCGAGATGGACGGCGACGGTAACATCACCATCCACCCGGGCGCGGTGAACCCCAACACGGGCGTTTCTCTGCGGCGTGAGTACGGCAGCACGTCGTCCATTGACAGCCGCTCGGCCTCCAACGCCGCCGCCGCCGGTGCCGGCAAGCAGTGGTTCTTGGGCGGCAGCAGCGGCAGCATCGGCAAGGCCAAGTTTGCGGACCTCCTGAGGGTCGGCGATGCCTTGGCCGCATCCACCCTGTCGGTGAGTCAGCACGAACTCGACGACGGCAGCTCGGAGGAGGCGCGTGAGGGCCGAGGAGGAGGAGGCGGTGGTGGTAGCAAGTCGCGGCGGAAGGACAAGTGGGAGCGGTCGCTGAAGCGCCGCTCTAAGTCGGATGTGGGCGAGGCCTCCATCTTCCACAAGCTGCGCACGGGAAAGTCGGACTCTGACGGGACGGTGCAGGAAAATGGCGAAAAGGCGGACGAGGCCGGCGCCGCCACCGTGGGGGCGACGGCGGCGGCAGCCTCGGAGCGCCGCTCGTGGCGCTGCCCCAAGTGCTTTGGGCACTACGACGTGCAGAGCGTGAATTTCGACCTGCGCTCATCGGGCCAGGGCCAGCAGGGCTCGGCGCAGCAGATCAAGAACATGAGCACGGGCGCGTCGGCCGCCTCGCTGTCGGCCAAGACCGTGGCCATGATGGTGGCGGCGTCGGCGGCGAGCGGCTTCAGCTCGCCCGGCGGTAGCACGGAGGAACTGGACGCCGCCCGCGACGAGCCCGGGGCGCAGGCGGCCGACGCGGGCGACGGCAAGGGCAACGAGCTGGTGCAGAGCTGCCCATTCTTCCGCAACGACTTGGGCGGGGAGGTGGAGAGGCAGATCAGCCTGTCACGGGCGAGCGTGGGGCTGGGCACGACGGGCCGCGCGGCCGAGGCACTTCTGCACCTGGGCCCCACCAACGCCAGCGTCTCCGTGCTTGAGGGCTGGAGCACAGACGAAGGCCTGCGCAGGGGCGACAGGGTCAAGCGCTACGTCATCGAGCATGTGGACCAGGGTGCGCGCTACTACCGGGACTACTTTTTCGGCAAAGGTAAAGCATCTTGGGTTGGGAGCTGGCGAGTGAGTCGTACTGTGCGTGAGTCTGTCTGATGGCTGAATGAATTTGTTATCTGGTTATTTTGGCTGTTGTCATCAGGATGTTTTAATGGTGGTCCTTAGACGATTGGCTAACTGTTCTCTGATGATGGGGCCTCTAGACAGACTGACTGAACCATTTTTGATGAAGTCTTTAGGCAAGATAATCGTCCCTCCATCAATATCAATTTTAAAAAAATATACGGTTCTCAGTGAGTATGCTCATCAGCGTACAAATGCTGAATAGATAGGACTAATAATTCCACCGTCTTCAAGCTAATAGACTAAATTTATAAAAATCCCTAATTAGGAAGTTTGATTGTTTGAATTTTAGACACAGCACTGACAAACCATCTCTTAAGTTTAACAAAAATTATCATTGAAGGTTAAAAGTCTGTAAATAAAATTTGAGTATTGAGAATTGTTGTTCTCCGCATTAGCAGGAAATATTCTCACAATTACTTTATTGTGGTAATCGATTTTGTTGGTGGGTCGATGTATTGTTGAATGCCTAATGATTCAAATCTGGCAAAAAAAAAAACACTTGCATTTTTAATCTGCGCAGTCTTTGATTGCTGTACAACATAAGCTTTCAAATGGCTCCTCGTTTATTGAAGTTGATGGAGCGGTTTAGGAGGAGTTCTCTGGGCAAATATGTATGTACAAATTATCTGCTTGTGTGGATATGTGGGGAAGTGGTGGTGCAGTACTCAGCGAAATGTGCTATGAACCCAGTGACCTAAATATTAGTCCAAGCCTAAGACACGCAACTTGTTTGAGGTGCCCAGTGTCTGGGCCACCGATTCATACGAATTAATTACTTCTCTATGCAATCAGCAGAGCATCAAAACTACTTTGGCATGGATGAGAACTTTGGGCCGGTGGCTGTGAGCATTTGTCGGGAGAAGATGGAAGATGCGAAGGACAGCACACAAGGCCCCCAGTACAACTACCGCATCATCGTCCGGACCAGCGCGGTGAGAGGATGCATGTCCGTTTTTTGTGGAAGGTTTTTAACGAGTTCAGGAGCTCATTGTGGCCAAAGCCATTGATGCCACCACAGATCTACAATGCATTCTATCCCTCTGCGAGAATTCCGTAGCTGCTTGCACAGGAGAGATTCGACCTCAAAGATTTTCCCAGACAGTATCCCACCATCGAGTATTTAGTCTCCTCCTTTGTCGCCGCACACGCAGAGGCCATTTAGATGGCTGTGTTGGTATCCGGCCCATTATAAATATCATGCCCAATCATATCTACAACGCTTTCCTGCCGTGTTCTCTTCCAGACTTCTTTATTGCTTACCCTGTCTTGCCACGAACTATGACAATTAATGCGAAATACTTTAAGTGCATTCTAAAATAATTTTTCAAACTATTATAAGAATTGACATTGCTGTGATCAAAGAGAAAAGGTTTTGTTTCAGTTCCGTCTGTGTTCATTGCAAAGCCTTTACTAGGCCACAATCACATTTCAACCAAAGGTTAAAACAATTTACAATTCAATGTTTACTTTACGTTGATTGTAAATAAAATACAATGAGTATTTACGAGGGATTCGGATATTTTAGATATGATGTGTTAAAAAAACATCATCTAGAATCAATCCCATCGACAATTGATTAGAATAAAATTTCATTTGAATACCGTAATAAAAATAATACAATGTATTAATAGTATAACACGTAATTACGCAATGTGTTGTGTAGTCGGAGCACCTGCCCCCGCATCTATGGTCTGCACTTTCACCAACCCGCACTGACCGGCATAGTGAAGTACGGTCAGACAACCCCTACGAACCACACGGCATAGGGAGGCCCTCATCCAGCAGTGGACTAACAAGGGCTGTACACGTATGTGTTGAAAGTGCATGTAGCCTGGTTCAAGCACCGTGATGACATCAATACTATGTACCAGCCAATCACAACGAATCGTAGTGAAGCGCATTGACCAGCCAATCACAACTATTGCTGTTATCGTTGCTGTTGCATGCGCCGTCTGTAATCCGCGCAAAATTCATTGACTGGTCTCCTTTGTTCCTCACGCGCGCACGCGGCAGCTGACCACGCTGCGCGGCTCCCTGCTGGAGGACACGGTGCCGTCGTGCTCAAAGACCGGCACGGTGCGGGGGCTGCCGCTGCGCGACGTGCTCGAGTACGCCGTGCCCGAGCTGCACGTCTCCTGCCTCCGGCTGGGACAGAACACGCCGCGCGTCACCGACCAGTTGCTGTGCCTCGACGAGCAAGGGGTGGGTGTCGGGGAAGGGCGGCTCGCAGTGGGACTGGTGGTGGATCTCAAGGAGTGGGCGGCAATGGGGGGGGATGCCCCCTTACCCCCCCCTTGAGATCCTGAAAATGTGTACTTTATTTAAATCATTTTTTTGCCGAACGATATTATTTTTAGGAGGTTAAGAGCATACCAATGCTTCGTTTTTGTTTAATCTTACCTATGAAAGTCACGTTTTGTCTGTCTGTGTGTGGACACACCTTATGATGCTTTAACCTGACAAACTACTGGGTTTACGTTTCAACAGCTACACACATACGACACAATATGCCCCCAGACGAAACATGGCTATTTGTTTTTCCCATCCGTCAAATCTAAAGTAGTTAAATTAACAATGTATTATTGTTATATCACTGCGCTGAGGGCGGCGCCAAACCACGCATCTGCGCATGCTCAGAAAACGCTGACCCGTCGTTGCCCCTAGCAAACGCACACACGATCGGTGGGGACGGGGGGGGGAATTCTCATCCCTCCCCCCTCCCCAATGGTTTAGGACAAGAAAATCGAAAGTTTGAGAAAGCAAATTTAGTAAAATTAAGAAGTGTAATACAATGCAACACAAAGGGTCGGTTAATACACAGTTAACGCATAGCCTGGTTGATTAACATTCTTCAAAAAGATTGTTAAATTAGAAGTAAAGTGTGATAAAACACAGACACGGAAATAGCATAAACTTTCGATTGTCTTGCTCTAAATCATTGTCTCTCCTCCGGCCACTGTGGTCCGGAATTCCACACTGCTCCCTCCTTGTCATCCCCTCGTTTGTCTGCTGGTCCCGCCTCCTCAGTCCTCTCTCTGCCCCGGCACCTTCCCCCCATCTCTCTATTTAAGGCCTCGGCACAGATTCGTTGTCCTTCTGTTTGTCTTGGTGAGTGTCTCGCTCTGTGTGTCTTTGTGTGTGTCTCTATCTGCGTGTGTGTCTGCCTATGCTGTTCCCGTATCTGTGTTTTATCATTCATTCTTACCTGATGATGGTTGCTTGTGTTGCAACCGAAACGTCGTATTCTATTATTTGATTTGATTTTCTACGTAACTTTCCCGAAAGAACCAAAGAGTAATTCCTGCAGTCACGAAAGATTTGAATCTAGTTTAAACTACTACATATTCTGTTATTTTTTTCGGTAAAGTCACGTAGATAGAAAAATAATAAAAATAAAGTGGTATTTGTCTTAGACCTTGCAGCCATTCACTGGTAAGACCACCTCTTCTGTACTCAGCTCACCTGGTATCGTCGATTAAGGACATCTCACTGTCCCCAGGTGATTTGATCGTTAGTTTTGATGTAGTTTCTTTGTTCACCAAAGTTCCTGTGCCCGATACAATTGCAATCATTGAAGATTTGGTCCAACAAGGATTGAATGCTGATGTACCGCCCTGGTGAGACACTGCCTCACCAATACATACTTTACCTGGAATGGAACATTCTACAAACAAACTGAAGGCACCACAATGGGTTCTCCCTTATCTCCGGTCTGAGACACGTCGCTTCGTTTCGATTGTGCGGTCAGAATATCCATACGTGTCCAAGCTCACTGGCTAGGTGGTGCTGGTCGGAGATGCAGTGTTTTGTTGAGGAAATTATTTTGGGCTGGGTGGTGGTGGGAGTCAGGGTTTAGATAGGAATCTGTGTGGGTGGCTTTCCTATAGACAGAGTGTCCCAACGAGCCATCAGGTCTCTTCTTGATCAAAACACCCAGGAATGGTAGCTTGCCATGATTTTCCACTTCCATGGTGAATTTGATAGATGGGTGTATGGAATTGATGTGGTTGAGAAATTGGTATAGTTTCATCCGGCCATGTGGCCAGATGACGAACGTGTCATCTGCATACAGTAGAACCTCTGGTCACGAACGCTTCTGATCACGACCAAATTGGGTTCCGACCAAAAAATTCACGACATTTTTTAATCTGGTCACAAACACATACTCGGGTGGCGATCAAACACGGCCGTGGCCGATTTCCCCTTCCGTGCCATTTTTTTGTAAGCGCCAAATTTCCTGTTGTTTGTTTACAAACAGTGACCCACCTGTGGCCGCTTGCTCAGTCAGTCTCGCTTAGTAATCGGTCTCGGTAAGATATTAATTTTGTGAGTGTAGTCATACCCCTCCCCCCTCATTCAAGCCGTAATTTAGAGAGCGAAAGCGCTGAGTACGTAAATCACTAACATAAGAACCTGTTAATCTCTTATCGCATCATTCATATGATGATGCGGTGAAGTAAACGTTCATACGATATTACGGTGAATGCTTCCAAAAACAATACTGTACCCAAATATTACTGTTAACTTACTTTCAATAGAAACATGAATTGCTCATACGAATATTCTCTCTCTCTCTCAGAATCGACCGACTGATGTAGCAGACGAAACAATCATCTTGTTGAACAATTCGTAACCTTGACGCGGCAATGTTAGTTTTCTCTGTTCTTCAAGGTTTCTCAGTGTTATTCAATGTTTTTACATTTTGTTAACTATTACACTGTGAATTCTATGGCATGATTAACTATTTTTGTGCTTAAAAATCTTTAAAAAACTATATTTATATACAGTTCGTAGGAGTCTGGAATGGATTAATCGTATTTACATACAATCCAATGGGGAAATTAGGTTCGAGTCACGACCAAATCGGGTTGTGACCAAAGTTATGGAACGAATTATGGTCCTGACCAGAGGTTCTACTGTATCTCTTCCACAAGGAAGGACGTCGGGTGGATGTCTGGATGGCGTCTGTCTCAAATTTCTCCATGGTAATAGGGGAGAGCCCATTGGGGTACCTTCATTCTGTTTGTAGAAAGTACCATTCCAGGTGAAGTAAGTGTCCGTAAGGCAGTAACTTACCAACGAAGGAACATCAGGATCCAATCCCTGTTGGACTAGGTCTTCAATGATTGCAATAGTATCAGGTACGGGTACCTTGGTGAAGAGGGAGACGAAACTAACAAGCAAATCCTCCGGGGACAGTGATATATCCTTGATTAGTGAAACCAAGTGAGCCGAAGCTGAGGCGGACTTGCCCGTGAAGGGAAGCAGAGTCTCAGACAGAAATCGTGCCAGTCTGTATGTGGGTGAGTTAATGGTGCATACAATAGGATGGAGTGGAGTACCCTCTTTATGGATTTTTGGAAGGCCGTAAAATCTGGTTGGTCTAGCAGCTGAAGTTTTTAGAGAGAGCTGTTTGGTGCGTTCGATTAGGGAAGTCGAATTAGTGATGATTTTGTTGGTTTTAGTAGCCAAGCTATTGGTAGGGTCTCTGTTCATTTTGGTATAGCAGCCATCATTGAGAAGGTCTTGGGTTTTGTTGTATGTGGTTTAAGTCATAATGACAGTGGCATTAAACTTGTCGGCTGAGAGGATGACAATATCATCTCTCTTTTTTAATTGAGCGAGTTCAAAACGTTCATCCTTGCTAATGTTGCTAATGTTGCTAATGGGTTTCTTAGCATTCTTGAGGATAGCAGCAATTCAAGATCTTGCAACGTCTGCCGGGATGTGTCCCAGACCTTTGAGGTCTACGTCGACCTGGGCAATGATGTCATCCACTGGGATGACTGCGAAATTCAACCCCTTGGCTAGTACCAATTTTTAGGCTGGCAGAAATGGGTTGTTACTGTGATTGATAACAATCTTGTTAACATCTAACTTTTCCAAGTGTGGTTCGGGTTTCTTTCTTGACAAGAGGTTGAATTTGGCAATCAGGTTGGCTCTGCTTTTGGTTGACATTGAAGCAGCTGAAGAAACAGTCATGTTATCCACATGGTCCCCCAATCACATGTGGACATTTTGTCTGTTAATGCTGAATGTGATTGTAAGAGAGTCTTGTCTAAATTATCAAGTTCAAATCGGAGCAGCGTTATTCTTTCTGAGATTAGGGCTGGACTGGCCTTGAACAAGATCTGTTTAGCGTTAGGGGAAGCAACAGCAGCAGATGTGAGTGTAAAGGCGATCGGTATCACCTTGTTGTCGCGGCATCTCTTTGGAAGGTGAGAGACTCGATCAGATGTACCTTCTTGTCTCGCAGTCTGTTAAAATATCTCACAGTTATGTGGAAGCCCTCCCCGTAGTGTTGCAACTGAAACGTCGTGTTTTCTTTTGTTATTTTGTCTATCTCCGTGACTTTACCGAAAGAACCAGAAAGTATGGATTCCTGCAGTCACGGAAGCTTCAACTCAAGACTACTACGATAGTCAGTCGATGCTACTGTAGAGTTAGTCGTTACTACTATAGTCAGTGGATACTACTATAGTCAGTTGTTACTACTGTAGAGTCGGTAGATCCTACTATAGAGTTAGTAGTTACTACTATAGTCAGTTGTTACTACTATAGAGTCGGTAGATACTACTATAGAGTCAGTCGTTACTACTATAGTCAGTGGATACTACTATAGAGTCGGTAGATACTACCGTAAAGTCGGTAGATACTACTATAGAGTTCGTAGTTACTTCTTTGGTCAGTGGGTACTACTGTAGAGTTGGTAGTTACTACTGTAAAGTCAGTCGTTACTACTATAGTAGGTCAGATAGGCTGTGACGGTCCCACCTGATGACGGAGACTTGTGTTGCCTCCGAAACGTCGTGAGTTTATTATTTTATTTTTATTAATTTTAATTTCATTTTTTTACCTACGTGACTTTACCGAAAGAACTAAGAGTATGAATCCTTGCAGTCACGAAAGCTTCAAATCTAGAATCAGTAGATATTACCGTAGAGTCGGTAGTTACTACTATAGTCAGTGGATACTACTATAGAGTCAATAGATACGGCTATAAATTCAGTATATACTACTGTAGAGTCAGTATTTACTACTATAGAGTTGGTAGATACTACTATAGAGTTAGGCGTTACTACTATAGTCAGTGGATACTACTATAGTCAGTTGTTACTACTTTAGAGTCGGTAGATACTACCGTAGAGTCGGTAGATACTACTAGAGTCAGTAGATATTGCTACAGTCACTAGATTCCACTATAGTCAGTATATACTGCTGCAGAGTCGGTAGATATGACTATAGAGTCAGCAGATACTGCTATAGAGTCCGCAGATAATGATACAAAGTTAGTAGTTACTACTTGAGCCGGTAGATACTACTGTAGGGGCAGTAGATACTACTATAGAGTCGGTATATACTACTGGGCTCAGTAGATACAACTACAGAGTCAGATACTACTACAGAGTCAGTAGATACTACTACAGAGTCAGTAGATACTACTATACTATAGAGTCGGTAGATACTACTGTAGAGCCAATTACTACTGTAGAGTCAGATACTACTACAGAGTCAGTAGATACTACTATACTATAGAGTCGGTAGATACTACTGTAGAGCCAGTTACTACTGTAGAGTCAGATACTACTATAGAGTCACTAGGGGGGGGGTGGTCGACAATTTTCAGAAACCTTTTAGATCAACTATTTACCCCCCACTTTCTATAACTTTTTTTTTTTTGCAAACCTCTTATAATTTTGTTGACAGACAAATGGACAGACAAATGGCACGCCGGGCTTTCACAATAGCTTAGTATTTGTGTACGTGTAGTGGTGTATTCACACGGACACTTTTAGCTTTTCTCCTGTGTCACTTTATTATTTCGCATCCTGTATGGATGCTCCTCACACCAACACAACGCACCCTTGCTCCGAACTCCCTCTCTCTATACTCCGCTAGCCCATCACGTAGTACTCCGCTAACCTGTCACTCTTCTCTCACACCTCCACCTCGTCGTTGCCCCCAGCAGGGGATCAGCCAACACTGCTTGGGAGGACGAGGTGTAGAGGGCAAGGTCCCAGGCTTCTTCTCCCTGGCTCTTGTTTTCTTCGTTCCTTCAGCTCCAAACCAACTAACCCGTGTTGCTCCGCACACACCTTTATACCCCCCTCCTCATTAAGGGTCATCAGTTACCCCCCATTAAGCTGGTGCTTCAGCGGCGCTTCCTGCACGTGCTTTTTCTTATCATCTCCCACCTCTCTGGCGTCTAGAACCGTGTTCCCATGCTCGCACCTGCCTGTGCCCAAATGCACCCGGTTAATTACTGCTTCTCCCCATAATTGCTGGTGCCTCTCTGGCGGCTACTCCATATCTTCACGCTTGCACCTGCTTGCCCTCAAATACACCCGCTGTTTGCAACCCCCGCGTGTTAATCCACTATATACGTGTATGTTGAGTTTTTAAGAGAAGTTCTTAAATATATTTTTCCCCCGGGCAACGCCGGGTACTTCCCGCTCGTAAATATATAGAATGTAATCAATTCGAGGTTTTGATAACTTTGTGGACCCATCCACTTCCTTTCTCCCCACCCAAATATGCCCACCTTCGGAAGTTTCTAGATAATAATAAAATAAATGAATAAAAAACCTTTCGACAACTTACTGAAGGCGCTGTACTTGGCAAAGTAAATATCACATCCCAAGGGTCAGGAAAATGTTTGAAGACCGAGGAGCTATTTCGAGTGTCTCGTGCCGGTGTGCGAACTCGTTAGCGTTGCGCTGTGGAAAGCCGAGCGCGCTGGATTATGGATGAGCCCTTTTGTTGTGCGCGCTATTCGTGGGCCCAGCGTCGATCGGCTTCTCTTCAGAAGCAACTCATTAAGTGAAACGGAACCTGCGTTGGAGGAACAATTAGCCAAGAAGCTTGACATGCAGCCTCGGATGAACTGACACATTCCATTAAATGCACATTTAACGCCATGCCAGAAATGTTACTAATTGTGTTGGGGATTTAGGCGCTTGAGTGGGAAAGGGGTGGTGGGTAGGGGGGACAAGGATGAAAGGGTGCAGCAATAAGTCTCGTTGAGGAAACGGGTGTGAATTGTCACGCTTTCAACTCCCAGCCCCCGATGAGCTGCGCCTCGGTCGAGAGAGATGATTGGCACAAGATGTAATTTGAACGTTTGCGTGTGAGCGATCGTGCAGCACAATGGTAGCAGCAAAAGAAAGTATAATATTGGTTCACTCGTTCATTCGATTGTTCGTTTGATCAGTTATTTCTTGACTTAAAGCTTTCGTGACTGCAGGAATTCATATTCTTGGGTCTTTCGGTAAAGTCACGTAGATAGGTTCAAAGAAAATAACAAAAAATAACAAATCACTATGAAAGTTCGATCGCAACACAAGTAATCGTCATCAGGAAAAAAATATCGTGATGTATTATATTTTGAAGATTACATCACAATCAAAAAGGATTACACTGAGATCGATAGATGACCTTTATTTCAGATCTATGAAAAATAAATAAACCGCATTTGCTGTTACTATTTGTCTATCTTTGCTTAATATAAGACACTCATTTCAGAGGGATCTGATGGATATCTTTTGTCAATTACATTATCCTATACTTTTTTTTTATATGGGCCGAAACCAGGGTGTGCAGGGAAAACCCTCGTGGAAGAGAGAACGACTCTCAGGCATTGCACACAGCTTGTCAGCAACACCCCGGCTGTATCATTTCCTCCAGGCACCTCGTGAATTGAGTCACCCACATCAATGTACTTCTCCATATCTTGACAGTGAACGTACCTTCTGTTTTACTGAAACTCTTCATAGCCTTTATGCAGCCATCTGGAACGCTCTTCCGATATTAGGAAGCCACTGGAGGTATGCACTTTCAAATAAAGATTTTTACTAATTTATTTCTAACTGCTTTTTGTGTTTAGTTTATTCTCCTTCCCCCTGAACCATAAATCATTGTCTTCTTGGTTCTTTCGGTAAAGTCACGTAGAAGGGAAATAATAAAATAATAAAAATAAAACATAATAAAATACAATTCTCACGACGTTTCGGCCACAACGCAAGCAGCCGTCCTCAGGTGAAGAACATGTCTGTCGGAAAGACAGCGTCTGAATGAGCACCACCAAGCTTGGCAGCGTATATTTAAGCTGGGTTAGAGGGGGAAGGGTGCATTGACAAAGGAATTTGCATATCAATAGGAATTTAGCATATTTATGGAAAATGCTGATATGGGATTAGTCACTACTTGTGGAATGCGTAGGAGGTGGGGGGGGTCTCAAAGTCATATTATGCCCGTGAATTATGTAGGATTAGCAGCATCAAAGGGAGGGAGTAGGGTTAGCAGTAATAAAGGGAAGGAATTTTAATAGTAAGGAGCTGTAACAGCTAAACCACCACATAAAAAAACTAAAATATAAACTACATCAGTATCATCAATATTCTAAATATACTCTACAATAATGCACGGGCATAATATGACTTTGAGACCCCCCCCACCTCCTACGCATTCCACAAGTAGTGACTAATCCCATATCTGCATTTTCTATAAATATGCTAAATACCTCTTGATATGCAAATTACTTTGTCAAGGCGCCCTTCCCCCTCTAACCCAGCTTAAGTATACGCTGCCAAGCTTGGTGGTGCTCATTCAGACGCTCTCTTTCCGACAGACCTGGTCTTCACCTGAGGACGGCTGCTTGCGTTGTGGCCGAAACGTCGTGAGAATTGTATTTTATTATGTTTAATTTTTATTATTTTATTATTTCCCTTTCAACGTGACTTTACCGAAAGAACCAAGAAGATGAATCCCTGCAGTCACGAAAGCTTTAAATCGAAACATAAATCATTGATTTTCACTCGGGCTGCTGGGCCTGTAGAATGAAAAGCGGGGGTTGCCATATTTCCGGTTTGACCGGAGCGGGACATTTTTTGCAAGATCTGGGGCTTGTGACGACAGAGAACTCCCATCAGAAGTCCCTGTGATAGGTGTCTCAAGGCGATGATAAATTATGAATGCCACTGCATTATCGAATGACGTACACATGACCCGCTCTTGTTTAGTGACGGTGCGGTGGATGTGCTAATGTGTTTGAATAATGAATTAATATGAGGCAGTGGATGGTTGTATTTAATAATAATTTTTCAAACATCTTTGGGATCAAGTGCTTGCTATGTATTGTATTTCATAAGCTCTATATTTGTGTTCGTGGGTTTAAAAATAGGGTTTTTCACCTATATATGTGAATGTGACGGTGAGTGACCAATGTTAATTATAATGTTATATTAGGGCTATCAATCCTACATATGGCACCCCAACGAGTCCAGTCTATGCTTATAATTAAGAAAATCCTAAAATCTATGTTTTTTATTTATTTGGGCCTCAAAAAATGTTGGTCTTGAGGTTGATTAGTTTTCACTCAGATGGCATAGAGAGCCTATTTTCCTGAATTCCTTCAAGTTTCATTTGATGTTAAAGCTGATAAAAAGTTGGTGAAGCCCGTTCCTATGACATTTTGGACGATAGTTTTTTGTTGTTCAAAGTTATCACACACACATGTACTCTGTGTGTGTGCATTAGCCAGTTCACCTGTCGATTCAATGAATGATCAGTATTCAGGATCACAATTGTAATTTAATTCATTAACTTGATTTTAACATTACAATATGATTTGCATAGATTCTAGTAACGAATGCTTGCCCACGTTTAGATGCACGTGTCGTGAATCTAAAATTGACTTTTATTCTAATTATAGCGCAAAAAACGAAGTCAGACGTCAAGAATTATTGATTGAGAAATCGGTTTCTGCCATAGAAATGTGGATTTTTCACGAGTGGCAAGGAATACGATTGACTAAACTCTACAGTACCATTATCACCTCCACTGCCGCTCGCATTTGAGTTCTAATGGAGCGCTACCCATCTCCCCACAGCTGAGCACGCACCACAAACTGGGCATCATGTACTGCAAGGCCGGCCAGAGCACGGAGGAGGAGATGTACAACAATGAGAACGCGGGGCCAGCGTTCGACGAGTTCCTCGACCTGCTGGGCACGCGCGTTCGCCTGCAGGGCTTCGACAAGTACCGCGCGCAGCTCGACAACAAGAGTGAGTACCGGCGCACGCCAGCAGGAAGGTGGTGGTGGCTGCTGCTGCGGCGGCGGCGGTGGTATTGGTAGTGGAGGTGGTGGTAGCAGTGGTTATTGGTGGTGGTGGTAGCGATGGTGGCGGTGAGAGCGGAAGTGTCAGTGGTAGTAGGGTTTTTTTTGTCGGTGATGCTGGTGGTAGTGGTGGTGTTTTCAGTGGTGGTAGTAGTGATATTGGTGGTAGTGGTAATGTCGATGGTGGTTTGTAATGGTGGTGGCGATGGTGGTAGTTGGTGGTGTTGCCGGTGGTGGTGGTAGTGGTAATATCGGTGGTGGTGGTTGGTCATTTGACCATTTATTTTCCTGTGGTGTTATGCCTGCCAGGTGCTTATTTCAAGAGAAGATGGTTGCTTCTGTTTACAACTTTTTACAATTTTACCAGATTTTTAGTTATTGTTAATCGTTACCTTTGAGATCATTTTAAATGGGGAATCCTGGGTGAGGAGCATTGTGACAGGGTGTTGTGGCAATGTAATTCAGATTCCTGTGACAAATCAGGCAGAGGGTAGTGTTTTAATAATATACCAAACATGCCAATGGCTACCTGTGGAAACCAGGGTAGGTGAATAACAAACGTAGTCTAACGTCCTTTTCTGAATCTCCTTCCATCCAGCCAAACTGATTGCAGGAGCGGGAATCATAAGGAAAGGCCTTTGTCTAATTACAAGCAGACCTACAGTTATACTTATTTGACCTTATCGCACCAATGAAGCGTTTCAAATGAAAGATGTGGCTGTGGCACGGTTTGTTTTACAAAGCACCCCACCAGCTGCTTGCACCCAGTTTCACCTCCACTCCCCTCAGTGTCCACGTTTGCTTTGGCCACGTTCCACATTCGAAATTTCACGTTGGTGGAAAAGTAATTTTAAATAAATTTTGATTGTACACTTTTATTCTGCCTAAGGATTTGCACCTGGTTCTTGTCGGAGAACCGGACTCCGGTTAGAATTGGTCCCCTAAGGCGCAGGGCCTTTTACATTCACTCCCTCCTCAAGATCGTCAGCAGCTCATAATTAATGTAGGAACACGTGGCCAGTTGTTTAACTAATGCACCGCGTAGATTGTCGAGGCAACGCGCCGATGAAATATTCATCTTGCCTTAGTATCCATTTAGTGTTTACCCATCTGCTCGTGCAAACGTTAAGCATACACAATGTGCAGAAATGAAAAGAAAACAACTTAAAATATTAATACAGGCCCACCATGTTCTCAAGTGCTTTAATTTATTTTAATGTAGTATCATAATTGATTTTAATTTTCCATTACGTTTGTAGTGGTACATTGGTAATATGCGTCGAAACTGGAAGGCGTACTCTCCAACGTATTTTTTGGACCGTCATACCGCGTGTTTTCGACGGCATACTTGCAGCTCTGAGCTTGTCGAGCAAAACGTCGGACATCATGCCTAATAAACGTGCATTGCAACCTGCAAATGCATCGGAGAGCCACCAAGCACAACTGCAAAAACTTAAGGAGCAGTCAAAATGTAAATAACTCTTATGCTTGGTACAGGGCGAATGGGTTGCATCCTTCTCGGTGGTTATGACAAAACTGATATTTGTTGTCTGCATTCGTGTGGCTCGCTGACCGAGGTCTGGCATTTTTCTGACTGGCCCAGACCCCGGTTCTTGCGGGTTCCAGCCACGCACTTCTCTACAGCTATCATATACATACAATCATTATTGACTGATGTAATGTTTCATCACGTTTTAAAAGCTGAAAATTGGCCCGAATATAATGGAGTCTCTGTAACTGCAAAACTCAACAAATACAACCAAAATGTTGTAACTTATGACCCGCAAAATTTTGAAAACTAATTTTTTTTAAATCTTTGCTGAAGAAAGTTTGTTTGGTTTGAAAATCTGGAGGATCTGAAGGCTGCTGAGTCCAAATAGGAAATCAGAATTTGTAAAATGAAACTTTGAGTAAGTTTAGTAGTGGTGACGCTCGAGGGAATAGATACAAGGTGAATCCTGTACCCTGCCCAAAAATGCCTTAACATGAGACCTCTCAGAACTAACACAACACTGCATCATGCTCCTTCGCGATCTCTACGAGCGGTTCGCTATATATCACTCCTGAAGTAAATATTTACAAACTTTATCCCTCACAAACTTATTTTGTGCAATTATTTTCTGACCAAACTGCACTCACTCCGCTTGAGGACGTGGTTTAATCACAGGCTGCAAGAGCCCAGATTCAAACTCATTTTCTCAGCGGTGTTGGCTCATTGCTCTGGAATAGGATTGACGAATTTCCACAGATAGGAGTTTAGCACTAGCAGACGTTCATTTAATAGTGGAGACAATTTTAACTCTTTGAGTCACGTGGAAAAAGCTTCCCTGTGTCGTCGAGGCTGACCCAACAGTGCTGGTGCCACGTGTCCCCTCCACAGCGGATTCGACGGGGACTCACTCCCTCTACACGCAGTACCGCGATTACGAGATCATGTTCCACGTCTCCACCATGCTGCCGTACACTCCCAACAACAAGCAGCAGGTATGACTTGCGCTCACGTTCAGACTTTGCTGCCCATTCATTTATCTCGGATTCACAGTGACTCGGCATCACGTGGCACGGGGAGCGATCGGGTTTTATGATGTGCAGTGGTAGAAGCACGCCATGTTCCTCCTGCGATTCAGCGGTGTTCTTAATTAATCAGAGGTGCAGACTGCGACGGCCTCTGCTTGTTAACGAGTGCGTGGCAACAGCTATCTTCCAGCCACAGGAGGAGTCTCAGGCAAGCCGGGTCAGATGGTGTGGTGTATCCACAACGGAACAGCCTCTGGGGGAAACATAGGTGCCGACTCTGATTTCATGTTCCCACCGTTGGCCCATTAACGGTTTCTGAGGTTTGGTGAGAGGGAGAACTTAGGGGTGTGGCAGTCATAATAAAGGAAAGGTTTTGTTTTGCTTCAATTTTACTGCAGATATTTTTGACAAGTGAATAAGGGGTGTGACGACGATGGATCATTTCATTGGTTAAAAGCGATTATTCTTGCACAAAATCTTGTGTGCACGTATCGTCTTTTTCTATTCGTTTTCACTCTCGTAATGGGTTCACATCATGACTTGAAGCCATGAAGAGCGATGCCGTTCACCACACTGAGAAAACAGAACATGCTCAGTGAATCGAATAACCACTCTGAAGTTTTTCAATTGATCGAATCACCCCACTTGCAGTGGCTCTGCATTTGTTTCACCCCTTACAAGAATATAAACCCCATCCTTGCTAAGACAGTATAGTAGGAAGCTTTCCCGTTTTTTTGTGTATAGGTGAGGTTTTGTTGTGCACCAATCATCGCTCCAGATAAGCCGCACAGTTATGAATGAGAGTTGCATTTTACATTTGCATTGAATGCCTATTACACGTGGAAAATTTTCTGCACAGCTTGCTATTTATCTATTTATTACTTTTAACAATGTTGCTGAAGACAGGTGTAAAGGCCTTACACGTCAAGTAGCTAGCAACAACAAAACAGCTCGATCAAAGTTGTGGCCACGTGATCCCCCATTGGGTGTGTACAGCAATGTGTACCGCTAAACTGCATTGTGCAGTTTTCGTTTGTTTTGGAATAAAAATAATGCTTTCATAAAAAGCAAACACCTTCAAAAGATTCTGACAGAGAAATGTTGTTTTTGTAACACAAAGTTGCGGTAGATCAGTGCCAAGTTTGTATACAGTAGTTCATAGTAATATTGCATATTCTTTGGTTCTTTCGGTAAAGTCACGTAGTTATAAAAAAATAAAGTGAATAAAAATATCACGATGTTTCGATTGCAACACAAGCAATCGTCATCAGGAAAAGGGGCTAGCCTCTAAAGGCAAACTGTTTATAAAGGTTTAAAGATTGGCGTAGCCCAAAAGTATGACGTTTCGACCGCTTGTGTTGCGATCGAAACGTCGTAGTTTTGTTTTTTTGTTATTTTCTTTGAACCTATCTACGTGACTTTACCGAAAGACCCAAAGAATATGAATTTCTGCAGTCACGAAAGCTTTAAGTGCAGTTAAAATGTTCGACTAATGTTTTAATGGATGCTAATTATATATGTACATTGGCTTTGATTTTAAGGGAACTTAGCTTAGCTCTTATCTCTTGATATGCAAATTATTTTGTCAAGGCGCCCTTCCCCCCTCCATCCCAGCTTAAATAGTCGCTCCAAGCCTGGAGTGTGTCATTCAGACTCTGTCTAATCGACAGACCTGCTCTCCACCTGAGGACGGCTGCTTGCGTTGTGGCCGAAACGCCGTGAGAATTATTTTATTATGTTTAATTTTTATTATTTTATTATTTCCATTCTACGTGACTTTACCGAAAGAACCAAGAAGAGGACAGATGCAATAAACTCCACATTCCTCATTAGCACACCGCCTTATAACGTACAAAATTTATATAACTGCAAGATGAAAACGCGTAAATAGATGTGTGGCTTCGTTGAAGTGCAAATAGACAGAGATTACTACCTCAGGTTTATTTAGGCCCTTGTGCCACCTGTAATTAAGTGATAGACAGCGTTAAGTCTCGAGGCAGCGTTAAGTCTCGGGCTTCTGGTGCTCTGGATAAGGCTCAAGTCTGACCATAATTATGTACAGTGTATCGCACACGAAGCTATTTCCAGTTCTGCCACGTAGGATTATTGTAGGCTTTCAATATTGTTCATGTGCTCATATCCATGGCTGCATCAGTCGAGAAACTCTATAAATTGAAAACGGCTAAGTCTAATTTATGTCCACTGTTTGCTTTAGATTACAGAGATAGAGCTTTGTTATCATCAAACACTATGAGTATTACGTCTACCTTCTCGTATTAACAGTAAGAATTAAATGCAATTGTGACACAAATCCGTTTCTGTGCAATATAATTGGCATTTGTAAATGCTAATATGAATTTGGTTGTTTTGTAAAAGGGCAGAGCTGCTGTACAGGGAATCTGATGTAAACAACGCAACTGCATGGGTATTTGCGGTTGTCCCGTACAGCTCTCAATGTTTTTCGGGTTGTGTCGTGTGTTGTTCGGCAAGTTCAAGTTTCAACATTATTTTATTTAACCAGGTGAGAACTCAGGAGACCAGGATAGAGTCTCTGTTTCAAGAGTGACCTGGGGCACCAAAAAGGCGCAAAGCAAATAAAATGCAAAAACAGAAATGCAAATAAGAATCTGCACAAAAAACAACTATCACATTAGAAATTTTAAATAATGACAAAACAGCAGTAATAGAGGATTCCATGTTGTGTTCACTTAGTGTGCAGTGTTGTGCCGTGTTGGGTCGTGCGCCTCAGTGATGTTTGATTTGCATTCTGCTATGTAGCAGTTTTTTATGTGAGGCATAATGTATGGTTAACTCCAATAAATCATAAGAATAGGCACGTTTCGTGACAAAGCTCGCAGATTGTGGGAAGCAGTGGCAGTCGCTCGGGTGATTTGACAGCCACGAACTTTCATCTACAACACAAACCGGGCAGCATACTTGAAGAACTTGTTCGTGCAACTGAAAAACACAAAATTTGACGTTAAAATCTGCTCACCAATTACCGAACCTTGTCTTCAAGACGAAAACAAATATTCAAATCCATCCTGAAATTGTCTTAATTGTGCACTGTAACTGAGCTACATTCTTGGTGCAAGGGAGCAAAGTTGGCAAAGTCCCTAATTGTGCATCGTCGGCCCACCGACCGACCGTCATCGCAATCCCGGGCCGCGTGCGTATTGCACAACGCATGTGATGGCACTGCCAGGGCTTAGGTGGTGGCGAGGAGCCAGCGCGGCTCAGCATGGGGCCGATGTATTACACGGATTTGTCTCGCCGGTTCACCCGCCCGCTCACCCGCCCGTGCCGTGGGGCGGGACAGGTGGGCGTGGCCAGTGTGCTGTTTGCTGTTGGTGGCTTTGCGTTTTGGCTCTTTGGACCTGTACTTCGGCAAATGTCAAATGTATTCACATTAAAGCAAAAAGAGCATTAATGCAAAATAAAAGTTGTATTTAATTATAAATATTGTAAGTCAAGTGCAGGCACAGGATAAGGCTACTAATAATGGTTTGGTAAAAGATGATTGTTATTTTACTTCACAGTGGAGAAACAACATCGGTGCAAGGTTGAGCAATACACCAATGCACAGGGAGGGATGGCCAGTTGTTTAATGTTGTTGCTTTGTTTCGAGAGATCAATACCATCTTACCATGATGTGCTAATTACAGGGCATGTCTAAGAAGCGTTTAGATAGTCATACAGGGCCTGGGTTTGATTTATAAACCCAGGCCCTGTGAGGCACGAGTGTTACCACTTACCACTGTGCCAACACCCTAACGCCGGAGTGGAGTGGCAAGCTTTGGCGAATGATTTTGCGGAGCCCACACCCCTGGTTCCATCCTTCAAACATGCGCAGGCAGAGTTGGCAGAAGCCTCCATAAGCCACAGAGTCCAAGAATAGCATTCCTTGAATAATTGAACTCATGCAGCCACAAAGGAATGCACACATTCAGTGGGATTCTCCAGCTGTGTTTTGTTTTCAGCTTATTTTATATATATACAGTTTATATATATACAGTTTATATATGCACAGTTTATATATCCAGTTTATATATGTGCAACGGGTTACTTTTTTTATTTAACGGCACACCGCGGCACAGCACACGTTATTGTCGGTGCATACAGCTGCTTTGCAATTGTCCTTGGCGTCTTGTTCTTTGGAGCCAAAACTTAAATTACTAAAGCCAGCTTGCCTCTGCTCATGATGCATTGAATATCAAAACCCGGCCAGAGTTTGCTTGTGTTAAACCAGTGCTGCTGAAATTGTGCATTCCCAGAGGGCCCGTGCAGCTGATGGGATGTGTAACTACATACTTTTATTTTTTCATGTCGAGGGAGAGATATGTGAAGGAGGCATATTGTCTATTTATTTATTTTGTTACTTATATTACCCAGAACGACTCTGTTATTAATTATTGCATTAGGTTGGCTGCTTGGCCTTTCTCTCTCCAGGTACTTCCATTCATTGTGTTTTCTAAAGTCGACCATATCATTCCATCTGACCCTCAGTTTTTCCTCTAAGGCATCATGGCAATGTTTATCTTTCATGCAAGGCAACTATGTAGATCAATGTGTCATGTGCAATGTTAATGGTTAGACAGAAGCTTGCCCCAGGGTGGGAAAAGGCAGCTAAAATGGAAACCAAGTATGCAGTGTTAAGAGAGACTGGTGTATTAGGAGATGAGTGTTTGCGCCAGGGCTGACACCTGTCTTACTTACAGCTCTGAACATTGGACTTAACCAAAACAACCAGAACATAATTTTCTGCAATTGAAATATAAGAACGTACTCTGTATGTGAAGAATGTTTTGCCATGGTAGGGTACGCGATTTGGAGGTTCTGAAATTAACAATACGATTGGTTGAGGCTATTGACCGAGACATACATTTTATGTACATATGTTGAACTTCTTTCGCTCCTTACGTCGCCAACCGTGCTCATTTGAGTGGCGCCCAGAGGTCGGGGAAAGTCCCAAAACCAATTGGTGAACCACAGTCGGATGAGCTGGCAGACGGAAGTGATGAGGCGCGTTGGCATAAACTGTGTCGGTTGTGACAACTTCTTGGCCCTAAAGATGAATCCTTGTTTGCTTGAACGTTCTGTGGTTGGTGGCCGTGCGAAAACTTTTAATTTGGTCAATGTTGTGCATTATTTTAGTATTGTTTTTTTGTTCATGGGTTGCTTGAGATTAGCCAACGAATGTAATTATCCTTAAGTATCCAATGTGTTTCCGTGTCTATTATTATTATTGTTTTAACCTTTTCTACCCTCACATTTTTTTTATTTTAGATTATAGCTTTTTCCACCGTTATATTTTCCACAGTTATACACATGTGGTTTTTTGGTGTCAGTGACGATTAATGTTATGGAACTCATCGAGCAGGGCATCTCCCTGTGCCATAGAAAATTACATCATAGAACTACTTCTGAGGTCAGTTTACCAAGACTCTTTATCCGCACTAGGGTCGCACTTTTTACATGCCCTGCTAAGAGTGTTTGTTACATATTAAATAGACTGATAATTTTAATACTCAGAGATATAATTTAGCCAAATAATTGAAAATCAAATTAATATCATGTGAAGTGTATTTTGTTTAGTCTCATTTGCAAGAGTGCCCTGGAGCACCAAGATTACAAAGACAAAAATTTTAAATAAAAGTACAGCTATGAAGCAAATACAAATCGGAGCAAAAACAACTGTCACATGAGACATTCAAATGATTTCTGCAACATAAAGATGAACATAAATTATTTTTGTGCAGTCGATGGTGAGCAGGGCATTGGAAGACCATCATCTCTGCTACACGTGAAAATCCTGCTTAACCATGGGGTGTTTGCCCAAATTCAAACCTCTCATGTTTTACCATCATCGTGTTGTTCGGTCTCTCTCCCTCGTACTGTCTCTGGCCCTCAGCTGTTGCGCAAGCGACACATTGGCAACGACATCGTTACCATCGTTTTCCAGGAGCCAGGCGCACTGCCATTCACTCCGCGCCACATCCGCTCACAGTACCAGCACGTGTTCATCGTGGTGCGTGTGCAGGACCCTTGCACGGACAACGTTTCTTACAGGTCAGCCTTGAGAGCACGCGTTTGAGCACTCATGACACCATCATCATCATAACCATCATCGTCGTCAGTTAACCTTTATACCACGCCTCCCATGCAGTGCGTCTCGAGCTGTCCCTCTGTGGCATGAGGTGAACATAACACCAGCCAGCGAGTGGGCAGGGTTCATTGACAACACCTGAAACAAGAAATATTCACTCTTTAAAGGTTTGTTTCAGAGCTGGGCTATTTGATAATTATTAAATAATCGCATTTGTGGATCTCTGCAAGATCCACTAACCCTGCCTCCAAAGGGCCGGATTACTGACATGCATACCAGTGCGGACACCATTAGTACTGCAGATAGTCACGTGAAGATGCATTAAAATTAATTTTTATGCTCACAATGCACGCATCGAATTGCACGCTTAATAATGATATCTTGGTAATCCTGTATGTTCTATGCAATTGGTTTGCATAGGGGATGGGATTAATTTTTTCCTAACTTGGCGCCTAATAGGATCTTTGGCACACGTGAACACACACAGCTCAAGCCGCCTCTGTCAATCCAAGTGGCCCGAGCAGTGGCAGAAGTGAATGAACGTGCTACATTAGAGAGAGAGAATACCCAATTTTTGTGGCTAAGATGTTTGCAGGGACAGATAAATATAAAATCGAAGTGGGAGGTATCATGTGGTCGTGAGCCGTATGAATTGAAGTCCCAGGCCCTCTCCAGCCTGTGGGTTCCCTTTATGTGAACTTCGCGAGCATTTTCCAAAATTGTCCCAAAAAGTAATCGAGTCTGCATTAGGAATCGCGTCCGCGAATTGTGATGGTTCCACGAATTTGCAAGCCACAAACACGGCCGCACACCTGACAGTTACCCACTTATACATTTTCTCACTGCCAAACGCCACCGCCTGTTTCCGCCACCCCTCCTCCGTCCCCTTCTCCCCCTTTCCCCCATCTGCGTCGGTGTGCGCAGCGTGTCGGTGGCGCGCTCAAAGGACGTGCCGTCGTTTGGGCCGCCGTTCCCCAACCGAGCGCGATTCCCCAAGTCGCCGGCATTCCGCGAGTTCCTGCTGAGCAAGGCGATCAATGGCGAGAACGCCGCCTTCAAGGCCGACAAGTTCCTGGCGATGGCGACGCGCACGCGGCTCGAGTACCTGCGCGAGCTGGCCGAGCACCACGCGACGGGCACCGCCCTCGCCGACGCTTCCGCCTCCACCAAACTCGGCGCTCTCATCTCGCTCGGCGGCAAGCGGCGCGAGAAGACGGCCGGGCGGCCCGGCGCCGAGATCGCCGAGACGCCCGGGGCGCTCGCCTGGCCCGTGGTGGCGCAGGACCTGGCTCGCGCCTGCGAGCTCGACTGCTGGCTAGCGGTGTCGGGGGCGCGGGCGGCGCTGATCGACCGCGCCGTGCGCACCGTCGTGTTCCACGTGCCCGGCAGGGACGTGCTGGGGTGGACGAGTGGCTCGAGCAGCGTGAAGCTGTTCTACGGGCGCGGGGAGTGCGTGCTGGTGAGCCGAGCCGAGCCCGAGGATGTCCGTGACATCACACTGCGGCTGCAGGTGCGTCGTGGCGTCCCGCGTGGTTCGGCGATGGCGCTGCTGGGAACTTTGGTTTGTTTGTCGTTGTCATTGTAGTGACGGTGATTCAGCGCTATCACACTTGTCACGGCGATGGTCGTTATATCTTAAGCGGCATTGATTTGTATTCTTCTATCATCTTTGTCATGTTTGTTATTATTCCATGATCGTCATCAGCCCCTCCATTATTATGGACGGCTCGCAATCAGAAGTTTGCGAGTTCAAATCCTGGTTAGTGTTCGAATCCGCCCGTCATCACTTGGTGGAGAAGCCAACAAGTGGCTGGCCTGTGGATGGACTCTCCCCTGCCATAGGAATGTGGACATTGCCACCACTGCCTCAAAGCTCATTTGAATGGTAAATCACTTATTAAGAATAATTTAAAATATAATTTTCCTATTTTGAGCATCTTCATCATATCATTTTTTCTATACATAATTGACCTTTTACATTCAGCATCATCATATATTAACATCAGATATATCATTATTGTTAGCCTATCATGATCATCAACGTCATCACAGTCATGCCTGTATCAGCTCATCACATTGTAACCTTCAGAAGAGAACGTTATCACATTTTTCACAATTATTATCGTTATATCGATATCACTACCATAGTCAATCATAATCATCACCTGCGTATCATTATCCTGTCTTCACAATCGTCTTTCACATCATGAGCACGACCACTTTTGGATTCCTGCAGTCACGAAAGCTTCAAATCAAGATTCACTTTTGTTCCATTCGTCATCACTTGATTCACTGTCACCCTTATCGCCACCGTTACCCTGTCTTCATTGTGATTACTCATCATGAGTTTATTATTTTTATTATTGCCATGCGCATAGCTCTCATCATCAGCATAACCTTTGTTACAATAATAATATCGTCGTCGTCACCACTAACGTCCTGACCGCCATTAGAGAAACCTCTCCATACTTCCTAATATCATTGTACATGTTCCACACGATTGGGCATGACGTTGAGATGGCAGTATGTGTCCGTGTGTATGCGGTAGTGCAGACCCGAATTCGATTACCGCTCACGGCCAACACAAGTAACGATTATCTGAACCGATTCTGGGCCTCCTCTCGATCGACTCGGCCTTAAATAAGTACCTGGTGCTGTATGTAAACATCCCCACTGGGAAGACAAAGGTGACCGAGCAGGGTGCTGGCCACACCACTCCCTCGTGTCCCGTGCTAGCCTTGATAGCTGCTTGCTAACGGCATGCGCCCTGCCAGTCTGTTCAGGCCACAAAGGAGATTTGTGTCTTTGTTTTATGTTGCACTCAAGCCCGTGTATGTTTGGACATCTACACCAAATCTTCCTGTTCTGTCACACTTAATCTCCACTACCCTTGGTGCTGAACGTTTTAATCCTACGCAAACATGTCTCCAATGCTCAGCCTCAATTATTTGACGGTGAAGTATGTTTTCAGACGTATCTGTTGCAAAAAAGACCCCACTTTTCCTTGACCAAACTGGAGGTCATGTAGAGGGCAGGACCGAATTGCATTAGCGAGAAGGATTTAGCCTCCAGGAAAATGTCTGCCGCTGCCGCCTCTGTTCTCCTGCACGTTTACTGGGTCATTGGTCCTTTTTCTGCAACAGGACTCTTGCAGGGATATACGCGGTGCATATCCAGATGCGCCTATGAACACCGATTAGCATAATTGGATATTGTTTTGGATGCAAAGGAAAAAATTTCAGCTTGATCCCTGCTTGCACTCTGGTTTTAACAATGTTTGGACTGCGCGTTCGTGCACACCTGCACGCGTGCGTGCATGTGTGCACTACTCCACTTTATGGGGAGTGGTAGTGTAGCGGTTAGCGCGCTGCGCACCGAACCCAACGACCTAAGGTCGATTCCTGCTCATGGCCAACACCAGTTACGATTATTTGAAACGGTTCTTGGCCTCCGCTAGGTCGACTCAGCCTCAAGTGAGTACCTGGTGCAGTGTGTAAAAACATTGCCACTGAGGAGACAAAGAGGAGGCAAAGGCAGCCGGGCGTGGTGCTGGCCACCGACCCCCTCGTGCGCCGTTCCGGCCTTTATAGGTGCTCGCTTAACAGCACTTGCCCCAACAGTCTGTTCAAGCAATATTTTTGTCTTTGTTGCTGTGTAGTGGTTGGTAAAGTACGCTGCGTTCTGATGCCAGCGACCTGTGCGGTCCACCAACCCCAATTCCTGGCTGCTATTCACAGAAACTGTTATCTGCACCTGACCTGGGCCTCCACTTAATCAACTCAAGGGGAGTTAGCCAATTAGCTTGCGACCTACTTTATCTAAGCTTTCATATAGGACTGATATTTTCTTTGTTACCCATTAAGGCCTCACGGAGACTTCTTTTTAAGAGAGTCCTGCTGTGATATGTTTGGATTTTTTTTTTCAGTTACTGCATGCGTACGGAAAGCAGAGTACCCAGTGACACCCAGGTGTATGAAGGGGATACACTCAAATTACTCAGGTTGCCTTTAGTAACCTACTTCCTCTACTGTCACCCACTGGCACTTCATTACACTACAGGTGACCCATGCTTAATCTCTTTGTGATCCACCAACCTCGCCTCCAAGTCACTGGGCGACATGTATCCATTAGAATTCCCATGCAAGGATCATTACTAATTGACAATTTACAACTTCCGTGCGCGTGCAGTTGTGGGGAGCGGTGGCGCAGTGGTTCGCGCACCGCACTACGAACACACGCAGCCTCTGTTAGATTCCTGGCCATGACTGTTCCCTGTGCCAAGTGATATCAGACCCTGTTCGTGGGCTCCCCTAGTTTGGCTGAGCCTAATCTATAAGCACCTGGTGTGGTGTGTGACGTCAGCACTGGGGGAATAGCCATACAATGGAATGCCATCCAGAAGGAAGTCCACCTCAGAGATGGAGCGATAAATTCATCTCGTGCACAAGTGCCAAGTTGGTTGTTCATCACAGGATCGTGAAATATGTATGTTGAACTGCTTTCGCACTGTCCGTAGCCAACCACGCTAATCGGACGTGCGGGGCGAGGACATGAGGAGGCCTGTATCCAGCAGTGGACTGATCATGATTGATGATGATGATGGGCTAGAGGCAGAAGAAATTTGCCTCAATCCATCCCCACCACCAATGGCCACACACGTGGCCACGTCTCGCAGCAGCCGGGTTAAATGAGCTGAATTGAGAATGCACTGCACAAGTCTTTTTAGACGTGGGACAAACATCCCCATCGTCTAGCCGGCCTCGTGGAAAAGTTTTTTTTTAGCTCCCTCCATCTGGCCGCCTAGCTGCATTTTGACAAACTAAAACAACATCAAAGCGATACCGCTAATGTTCAGGCCCTGGGGAAAGCTGTCAACAAGGCGCGAGATTGGTTAAAGTTGTGTCGCGCTGCAGTAACTGTTATTCAATGAGTTCGCGAACCCATTGAAAGCCCGATGATGCAGTGTTCTACAATGGATACATGGGTATTCCTCAGTAATTGGCAAGATAAAGTACATTTCTACTGAAAGAACCAAAGAGTACACAGCTACTAGTTGCAACGATGAATTAATATGCGTTAAATCAACCTGGATGGCTTTTAGCATATGTGGCAGGAATCTGTTTGAAAAGCAAAATATAAATGACATCCTGGAAAAGCAGGTCTCCTAATGTGTCCATGAGCCCTGGAAAACATTGCTCTGCTTTTGTAAACGCTGCCCGGCAATATTTCACGATCACACGTTCAGAATTGTTGCACTCACTTGCCATCGAAGTCTATTCAGCCCATTGCCTGGTATGCAGTAGCAAAATAGTTTAGGAAATTGTCAGAACACTGCTTAAGTCGGTACGGTTGGCACAAGTACGCAGTAACAAATTGGGCAACTTCACCTTTTTACGTTCTCCAAATGCACAGCTGTTGTACTGAGAAGAGCCCTGCAGGAGAGTGATTGGCAGCGCTTCAACACGTGGCTCACTACCCGACATGCACAGACGCTGGAGTAGCGTGCCCGCATGTACGGTTGGGGCATTCGTAACGGCGGGGGTTGTTTTTTAACGTCGACTTCCGCTTCGTTAACTCCCTCGGCAGCGCACGACGAACGGGTGCGAGACAGAGGAGCTCACGCTGCGGCGCAATGGCCTGGGCCAGCTGGGCTTCCACGTGAACGCAGAGGGCGTCGTTGCCGAGGTGGAAGCCTACGGCTTTGCGTGGCAGGCCGGCCTGCGGCAGGGCAGCCGCCTCGTGGAGATCTGCACCGTCGCCATGGCCACGCTGAGCCACGAGCAGATGATTGACCTCCTGCGTACGTCCGTCACCGTCAAGGTGGTGGTGGTTCCGCCCCTGGAGGATGGGAAGCCACGCAGGTGGGTGGGCCTTGGGGACGCTGTCCCACCCCTGCAGCATCCCACCCCTGTGCCATCTTCCCCCACAGCCTAGCCGCGCACGGCGTGTAACTCTTCACTCAGGTTGCCACCAGAACTTAACTTCAGCTATGCTTGTCCAGATTTTTGATCTTGATCGGCCCGGCTGGATTTACCAATATTGCAGTGATTGTCACCTGCAGCGCATGTCTAAGCCAAGAGAAGCATTAGGCGATAACATAGCGATAAGATGTCACTTTGCCTTGTCACTTCCCGTGATGGTGTTTTCTGTGGCCTCACTTCATGTCGCTTCCTGTGCAATTGCTTTTTTTCTGAATGGGTGACTGGCGGCAAACTATCGAGCCGGATATGATGTCATTGAAACAGTGTGGTGGCCTAGCAATAGTTTTGTGACAGGTGCTCTGTTCTATTAAAGTAATGACATGTGTATTGGACCAAAGGCAAAACTAACTGTGGTATTACTGAACACCACTTATGATGATTGTGATATATTATATAGTATGTTAATTATGTTATCATATTACATTGTAAAAAAAAAAGCGATGTCAGTAACATTGGACACATGCTACCATGGTCAAAGCCTGTGAGGTACTTGATGAAGGTCCCAAAGTTCATAAGCAAAATGTCGCCTGGACATCCACATTTTCTTAAAATGCCTCTTTGCCCTTGAACCTGTCGATCAAATTGTCTACATTTACTGCATGCTACCAAAAAAAGTTTGGTTGTTTTGTAAGGCCATGCTTATATTTCAGGCCTTGCAGCCTCCCTCATTGTCATCAACACTATTCTGAAGGCAGCTTTCGCCAGCGCGCAAACCCACAATGCTCAGAAAAACGCTCTCACCGTCACCATGATCGGAAGTGATTTTTTTTCCAAACCCTCATCGCCACGACCCTTCTACGGTCCTCACCTTGCTGTGGCACCCTTTGTGCCTTCTCGCGCCGATATTTCAAGCAGTAGTTGGGCAGGAGAGATCGAATCCAACAGTTGTGGCTAAACCGATTGTGTTTGGCAGCGGCGGTTGCGTCTGGCGGGCATGCACGTGTGTGCGCAAGTTCCTCGCGAAAAGTCCGCGTGGCGAGGCGCTCTGCCAACCCGCGTCGTCATTCATAATTAGAAATTTGCTTTTCGCGCGCGTTCATCATTCATTTTGCCGCCTTTCCTCAAAAACGCGTCTCCACTTTTTTTCCGCGGTGCGTGTTTGTCTGAAAGTCAATAAACGTAAAGCGTTTGCGCAGCTGTTTTGTCTCAAATAAGCCGGCGGTAATGTGCTGTGTTATTTGTCGTGGTGAGTTTCACCGTTGCTGCGGGGCATAAAAGCACTGTAAACAATGGGGCCGTGTGGTGGAGTCCTTCGGCAATGCGTGACCAGGCTGCCTCTTTGTGCTTTTCTTTAATTGGCGCAGAGACTGGAGCGGCCATCCTCTTGGCATTTGATTACTTTTCACGTTGTTCTTAAGGAGCGATTCTTTAAAAGAGAATGCGATAGTTTAATTGTCACAAAAGCGGCAGTTAACCTTCCATACGCGTTCCCTCTGCTGCTTGTTCCACTGTTGGTTAGAACTCTGTATGAGTCCTTGAACTTCGGTTTCGCAAATCGAGTACAGGGTTGTGCAGGTTATAAACTCAGTCACTGCTTTTGTAACTTCACAATATTATCAAACTCTATTTGCTGTACAGTATACGTAAAACCATGATGGGGTTTTTTTGATCCAAGTATTCTTTGTTTCATTGGGTTCTTACCCAGTTTTTAATAAAAGTTGTCTATCTATCTTTACTTAACTACCGTATCTAATAACAGAATTACAGTCTCATCATTAACACTGATTGACCAAATAAATGAAAAAGCGAACTAGTAAACTAAATCGATGACTCGCCTTGCAGGGCCCAATCCGAGCAGCACCGACCGCTCCCGATGGAGTACAAGACCAACGCGGACTCAGCCGCCACCGCCGCCTCCGCCCTGGACTACCGGCCCCCCTATCGGGGGGCCAAGCCTTGGATGCGCGTGGACAGAGGGGGGCCGTCCACCTCGGGGGGTGGTGCGGGGGCGGCCGTTGGCCTCAGGGCCAGAGGTCCCGTCCCCACCTCTGGCGTGGCCCGGCCTCAGGCCCTGCAGCAGCAGCCGGGAATGGCGGCGCTGACACCGAGCGGGGCCGACCACATCCGGACGTTTGCCATGAAAGGGTGAGCGTTATAGGGTGACCCGCAGTCGCGAGATGTGAACTACCTCCGCTGGTATACAGGAGGTCGTAGGTTCGATCCGGACCCCGACGCCTGCTGTCTATTTGGAGTTTGCATGTCTCTCTCCCCGTGGCCGTGTGGATTTTTTTCTGGGTCCTCCGCTTTTTATTCCACATTCAGAATCAATGTGTGTGTTTAGAGTATTTGGCTGCTATAAATTACCACGTGATAAGCCACTTATTTGAGCTTCAGTTGTGGTCAGGTCGCTTTTGAAAAAGAGCAACATAGCTCAGTGGGCCTTACCTGGTAAAATAGACTCTGTAGTGAGACACTTTGGGGTGGGACGTGTCGTTAAACCGTTTCTATGGAAATGATTGCTGAAAAGCCTCACCGGCAATGGTTGCCACATCATTTTGTATCATTAAAATCAGTTCTTACACTTGTGAGATATATATATACATGCATCAAATACTGTGTGTAAGAATTCATTATTTTCAATGAATGCAACTCGTATGTAAATGAAAAAGCAATGTTACTTTAGTTAAATGGGATGAACAACACGGAAAAAACCGAGAGAACAGAGGAGACTAACAATACAAACAGCACAGTACAAAACAAGACAAACAGGTTAATAAAGATGGTGTATATGCATGGATTATGCAACGCTTTCAAACATAAGTTTGACTTTGGACATATTTAATTTGCAGTACCGAATGAGACGGGTAGCTCTTGGAGTGAATTTTTTTTGCATATTTGCAAATAGTCCTCGTTTCTCTGGAATTTTTACGACAGTATATGCCATTGCTGTACCATTGACAGTTGCCCTAAAATTTCCTCCAGTATTTAATGCCCCATCACTGTTTCATGCACTGATGTTCCATTCAGGAGTAGGAGAAATTATGTATTTAAAACTAGATTGTGCACATTCTTAGGTTTTTTCGTTAAAGTCACGTAGGTAAAAACATTAAAAAGTAAAATAAAATAAAAATAAACATCACGACGTTTCGGAGGCAACACAAGCTTCCGTCTTCAGGTGGTACCATCACATGGGCTCTGTGTTGCATTGCTGACCAACACCACCTGGCCGGTGAATTAAGACATGTACATCGGGCCCTCAGGATGAACGGATACTCTGACCGCACTATCCGCCAAGCTGTCTCTCCCACCATACAGAAACAGCCACATGAAACTCCGACCAAAACTATCACGTTGCCATACATAGCAGGCGTGACCAAAAAGATCTCCAAAATTCTAAACAAACATAAGATCCAAGTCCGATTCAGTACAGTGCATAAAATCCGTGATTTGATTCCATCTGTGAAGGATGTCGTTCCTGACTTACAGTATCCTGGAGTCTACAAATTGAGTTGCATTTGTGGTGATTGCTACATTGGAGAAACGAAACGTCATGTTTCTGATCGTGTCCGCGAGCACAAGTCAGATCTGAAACACGGCAGAACAGTTTCTTCGGCCGTTGCCGATCATTGCTACAACTCGGTGGGCTCTCATGAAATTGTATTTTCCGAGACCAAGGTTCTCTGCAAACCTCCTGGCTACCATCAAAGGTTTGTACACGAAGCCATACAAATATACAAACACAGACATAATTTCAACCGTGATGACGGTTACAAACTGAGTAATCATTGGAAAGATGTGATTAACCATGCAAAAAAGATTTAACTACACTTATTTGCCAATCTTATTTGACAGACAACCATTATCTTCTTAGGTTTTTTCGGTAAAGTCACGTAGAAAGTAAAATAAAATAAAAACAAAAATCACGACGTTTCGGAGGCAACACAAGTCTCCGTCATCAGGTGGGACCGTCACAGCCAGATTAGCTGTATCAAGTGAGGCAATGATTCAAGATGTAATCCCTTAAAAGCGAGTTGAGGGGGGAGGGAGAGGGAGGGGGGAGCTCATCAGACTATGGTAGCCAATGAAAGGAACGTATCGGGAGGGAGGGGGGGCGAGGCCAAAAGGGTGGGCGATGGACGTGGAAGCGCTTGTGCGCAAGCGGCCAATTACTGCACACGCCAACACAATGGAGCGATTGTGTGCAAGCGGCCAGCCACTGCACCCGCCAACACAATGGGCAGAGAGGAGGAGGGGAGGTCTAATACACATGATAGACAAAAGAACGAAAATGATGATGGGTACAAACTTAGGGGGAGCTCATCAGACTATGGTAGCCAATGAATGGAACGTATCGGGAGGGAGGGGGGGGGGCGGGTGGGGGCGAGGCCAAAAGGGTGGGCGACGGACGTGGAAGCGCTTGTGCGCAAGCGGCCAATTACTGCACACGCCAACACAATGGAGAGAGAGGGGGAGGGGGGGTCTGATACACATGATAGACAAAAGAACGAAAATGCCCATGTTTATACCAATGCTGGCTGAACAATGAAGAGAGTACTGTTAAAATAACTGGGGATGTTAACACTCGGTAAAGTACAGTAAAATAGTGCCTGTCAGATAAGATGGTCCAAAAAATTTGTGATTAAGTCTTTTTTGCGTGGTTGATAACATCTTTCCAATGATTACTAAGTTTGTACCCATCATCACGGTTGAAATTATGTCTGTGTTTGTATATTTGTATGGCTTCGTGTACAAACCTTTGATGGTAGCCGGGAGGTTTGCAGAGAACCTTGGTCTCGGAAAAGACAATTTCATGAGAGCCCACCGAGTTGTAGCAATGATCGGCCACGGCAGAAGAATCAGTTCTGCCGTGTTTCAGATCTGACTTGTGCTCGCGGACACGATCAGAAACATGACGTTTCGTTTCTCCAATGTAGCAATCACCACAAATGCAACTCAATTTGTAGACTCCAGGATACTGTAAGTCAGGAACGACATCCTTCACAGATGAAGACAACCATTACTGTTTTACCATGTTTAGTGGTGGTCTCCCTGTTGAGTCACAAACCGTACCTCTCTATAACAAAGGCTCAGCCTTTGTTATACAGTCTATTCTTAGTCTCAAGCCTCACCTTACCATATTAATAATAAGTATGCGGCCCTTGCCCCACCACCTTCTCCAACCATTATATAAACGCAGTGGTAACTCCTGCAATCTCTCATTTACTTGATACAGCTGTCGTGGCTGTGACGGTACCACCTGAAGACGGAAGCTTGTGTTGCCTCCGAAACGTCGTGATTTTTATTTTATTTTACTTTTTAATGTTTTTACCTACGTGACTTTACCGAAAAAACCTAAGAATATGAATCATTGCAGTCACGAACGCTTCAAATCTAGAATTAAGATTGTGCACATTTTTACCATTTTGTAAATTCACGTTGTGTAATTTAACGTGTGTGGCACAAGCTGCGGGCCCAACCTGGAAGGCTGTACCTGCATGGTTTGTGCTTGTACACCACGACCTGTGCTTGCCCAAAATGACTAAGTTGTCTCTTTAAGCGCAACTGCGAGGGTTAACGTCTCCTTTCAGCGCTGAGAAGCTGTCTCCCCAAGCCAAACTGCCAGGAGGTAAAATTGGGCACAGTGCTTTAATGAAAATAATAGCAATGAACACATCATATTGAGCAGGGTGGATTAGGGGGGCGGCTGTAATGGATTGGTGGCAAACTAGGAGGCATGTGTTTCATTTGGTTGGTGGTAATCTCCGGCGGAGGTTAATAATAATGGGGTCAGGCCACGACCCGAGCTATGTTTGTCCTTGAGGGCAGTATTGACTGTCTGGCACCGAGCTCTATCCTCACAGCCACTGTTGCCCTCCATATATCACAATTTACCAACCGCCTAGCCAATCACTAGTGGCCTACCAACAGTGGCCCTCAGTACAGGTCTGCGTGATTGGTTGCCTTTTCTCAGTGTCAACATAACTTGCCACCGCTCAACACTTTTGTGTAATGAAACATGGTATGCCACCACTCAAGACAATGCATTTACGTGTAGTTCTTCCCTCTTCTGCTATTCTGAGATAATTTACTTACCATGATACATCTTCGTTATTTTATACCTCAGAGGTGGTAACCTGAAAATCCACATGCTCGGTTGTGGGCGCCACAGTGGCGAGATGTTATCTCCCTCGCCTGGTATGCAGGAGGTCGTGGGTTTGATCCCGACCCCTTGATCACGTGGATTTTTCTCCGAGTCTTCTGCTTTTTTCCTCCAAATTTAGAATCGCCATGCGTTTCGAGTATTTGGCTGCAATAAAACTCCACATGATAAGACACTTGGTTGAGATATCATTTGTGGCCAAGTCCCTTCTGAAAAAGAGCTATATAGCTCAGTGGGCCTTACCTAGTTTATAACATGAGACCATGGACTGGCCTGGACGTGCGGCCTGGCCGTAAGCCGCATCAGTAACCACTGGAAGCGCCCCTCCTACATTCCTCTCACCAGTTTCTGTTCAAACAGCGCTTTGTTGGCTCTGTAAACACTCAGGGCGACTTCTCCAACTTGTGACTGTGCTCAGCACGAAACATTTTTTGCTTCTTTTAAATCTTTGCTTATTTAATTTTTTGACACAGTGTGCTCTGTATGTTTTTAAAAAGTTTAGCTTTCCGCTAACTGCACCCACCCGTCCCTCAGCGTGCATCACCTCTGCCACGCTCACAGATACGTAGGGGCATCATTACACAAACTCCCAAGATCAAAATAAGCCGGACTTGTGTCTAATGCCTGCTAAGGCTGTGGATTATTATGCCATCTGTTCAATGAGGCCTTCATGTTGACAAACGTTTGCTTTACTCTCCCGATTTACATGCACAGAACGCGTAACCCAAATATTCCCAGCTTTATATTTCCAGCTTTCTGGTTGCCTGGAATCAGTTCCATTTGTTTTCTGGTCCAGAAAGGTTTGCTGACAGCCGAGTGAGCCCACATAGGAATGCAACACGTGTGTTGTGCTTGTTGGTGACCCATCCAGGTGCTATCCAGGCTCAAACCAGCTTGGATTTTCCAAATTCTGATGCGATCAGATGCATCCAAGATTACTTGGTCATATGTGAACATAAAATATGTTTCCTAACTAAAAAGTACAAAAAGTAGGGAAGGACTTTACGACTTCCCTGTATTTATGGGACATACACCGTCTAACAACAACAACAAAGCAGCAGCAGCAGAGACAGAAGAGAACAAAACGGATTGCGCGTCGTGTCCCATAGCTCAGCTCGCCACTGCAGTCTCTGCCTCACTGTTGTCTTTTTCCTACTTCCCAATTCATTTTACTAAGATCAACTGATGATGACACATCCCCGGGGGCCATCGGCTCCATGCAGAGACCTCACTCTCCCTCTTATTGCACACATACACTGAGATATATCTCACTGTCCAAACAAACACAATTGTGCACAAACGCAAGCAATATATTGACAATAATTATTATTATGATTATAATATACCACACACGAGCTCAAAGCTGCATCTTATTGTCGTTTTGCAGACCGGGTTTGGCTGCGGAGAGCTCTCCTCTTTGGGTGACGGCATCCGAGCTGAGCCAAGGATACCGGTACTACACCGGCGACAGCATGGCCAACCGGGCGAGGCCACCTCAGGACCGGTATGGCGTGCTGTGGCCGACGCGACACCAGTCGATACGGCTTTGTCAGTTGCCTCTGAAACTTGTTGTGATTCTAAGTTCACGTGAGCTACTTACCCTTGTTGCAGCACTCTCTGTTCAGTTGCAGTTAATTGCGATGGAATTTATACTGAGGCACAATATTCAGTAATAGATGGTAATGATGATGATGAAAGGGATAGACTCGCTATCCCGCACCTGCTAGAGAACACACGGAGCCTGTGGTTTGTGATGCCTGGGGCTATGTCGAAGGCTTTCAAAGGCAACTTGAAGCACTGGCCCCCTTTGGTGTTGCTTGGCTTGAGGCCACAAAAAGTCGGGAAAAAAATGTAAAGCGAGCTTGCCCTGCCGTGTGGACATTGCTTCTCTCCTGTCCAGAGCACAGTTTGAGAAATGTTTTGTGGAGCGAACAAAATTTAAGTAAAATAAACACAGGGCAGTTAGGCATTTCACCGGATTGAAATCCTACCCAGGAAGAACGTTCTGTTTTCAAGAATGTGTGCCGGAAGTTAGTGCTCCTGTGGTTTTGTTATAGGCTGAGCGTGCGTGCATACGTACATGCTTGTGTAGTGGCTGTGGGGAGCGGTGGTCAAATAGTGAGCACACTTTTCTATGGAACCTGGCAACTCGGGTTCGATTCCCGGCTATAGTTAACATCAGTGGTCACGGTGAACATCACAAGAGAGTCGTATTCAAACTTGTTCCACACGCCGCCCCCTCGGTTGATTCAGTCTTCATGAGTGCAGTGTGTAAGCATCAGTACTGGTGAGGCGAAGGCAGCCAGGCTTAATGTTGTCCCCACACCCCATCGTGTGCTATTCTAGCCTTAATAAGTGACGAAGAGCACTTTCCCAAACAGTCTATACGGCCATCCAGGGGCTCTTTATCTCTGACCAGGTTTCCTGACAAATGAGGCACACTGCTGGTGACAGTAGGTGTCTGAACCTTGCTTGGCTCTCCCCCAGGTTGATTCGGCATGACATAAATATTTGCTTCTGTGGGCAACGCCTGAACCTGGTAAACAAAGGCAGCCAGGCGGTGTGCTCTGTTCTTGCCACACCACCTCATCACGTGCCATCCTCGCCTTAATTGGGCCTGACTGAGACCACTTGCACCAACAGTCTCTAGTTGGGGAAGTACAATGGGTGTTTTTAACATGCAAAGAGGTGGGTTCTACTGGTCCGGTATCGGTGCCTGCAGGAGGCTTCTTATTCATAAACATTTGCAAATCCCTACGGGCATTGGGAACTGTGTGCCGAGAAGGCTCTTGAGACATGCACTGGAGTGCGCACCCTTGCCGCCTATCTACCCTCGGACCCCTCGCCCATGATTAATTTCTTCTCTGCAACCTGGGCTGGCATGCAGAGAAAGGTTTTAGCCACTTATTGAAATGTTTCTCATTCTATTGCCTTTAATTACTTTATATCATGAAATTTGCATTTTTGGAGCACGATAGAAGGTTACTTATGAACTCTGTGTGTTTTTCATGATCTGTTCTGGTGAATTCTAGGCAGGAAAATTCACGATTGTGACCATGGGATCAGTGCTCCCATCATGCATTGCACGTAAAATGCCATTAGCATGCTGCGTGTATGGCACTGTTTAATAACACGCGCAGCCTTGGTTTGTTTTAAACCATAAACTCACAAGAGACAATTGTTGCCCTTAACATTGTTTACAGCAGCAGGACAATGCAGTTTATAATGCACCGCTTGTCTGCATTACTACTCGATATGTTTTCCGGCTGGCACACACGTTTGTGTCTCGTCATTTTCTCCTCGTTTACAGGAAGAATTTCTTTGGAATTAATTTCACTTGTGAGTTGGCAGACAGCGGTCCTTTAAGGGCATCTGAGCTGAATGCTACTTCTTGCAATCGGGAGAAACGAATCTCTTAGCGTCCGTTATCCAAAGTGTATAGCCACTGAAGCAGCAGTGATTGGCCTTAAACACACACATGTGTGTGTGTCGTGAGCGAGGGGTGGGGGGGTTTGCACTGCGCTATGAACCTGACGACCCGGGTTCGATTCCCGCTCACGGCCGATACCAGTGACGATTATCTGAATCGGTCCTGAGCCTCTCCTCGGTCGAGTCAGCCTCAAAGGAGTACCTGGTGCTGTGTGTAAACATCGCCACTATGGAGACAAAGGCAACCAGGCGTGGTGTTGGCCACCCACCTCCTCGTGACCCGTGGCAGCCTTTATAGTCAGGCTATACGGGGATCTTTGTTGTGAGCGTGCACTTCATGGCGGTAGCGCCGGGCTCATGCTCTCGTCGCCCTTCGGCCGTCGTAAACGAAGCTGTCAGGTGCGGTGTGAGTGTGGGGGGGTGGGATGCAGTGTGTGGGGTGAGGGCTTGCCATAGGGTGAGGTACGGTGTGGAGTGTGGGGGGCCTGTGCTATGTGGGGAGTAGCGGTGGCTTTGGGGGGGGGGGTCGCGTGTGGCCATGGGGTGCGGTGTGGGGGGGGTAACGCTTTCTCAAAATCCCTTCGAGAGCAGAGTGCGAGCGGTTTAATCGGCATTACTGCTTGTACATATCTCAACAAATACGTATTTTGTGGATGACACAAAATCGGCATTCTTAAAATATAAAAACTGTACACAAGCAAAAGGTGGCAATCACTGCTATAGGCTGAGCACTATGTCACATGGGTGCTGCTGTACACAGGTGTGGATCGGTGGCACAGTGGTTAACGCATTGCATTATGAGCCCGGTGAGCCGAGTTCCATTACCGACCGTGGGGAACATGAGTGGCGTTAGACCAGATGACGCCAATGCAGACAAGATTCCTTGTAAAAGGTTTCGGTTTGGTGTTTTAACATCTTAACACCTGTTTTGTTGCCAGAAAAAAGGGAAAAACCTATTCTCATATTTTGGTACTGGCAAAGGAGGTCCCATGATAAAGAGTGACACTTTGGATAAAATAAGGAAACATAAGTTTAGTGGTGAAACCTGATAAACGAAGTTTAAGTGGCACAGCACGCGATGCAACTGCTGTCTCAAGTCCCGACACAACGCGCCCGAGGGCACCCCGTGCTGGCCGTGTATGGATGTCTGTGTGTGCATGTGTCTGTGTGTGCGTCTGTGTATGTGTGTGCTTCTATCCATATGTTGGTGTGAATCTTTGTTTTTTCTGTGTGGGGAGCGGTGGTGGAGCGGTTAGCTCACTGCTACGAACCCAGCAACACCAGTGACGATTATTTGATCCGGTCCTGGGCCTCCCCTAGGTCGACTCAGCCTCAGTGAGTACTTAGGCGTGGTATGTAAACATCGCTAGCACTGGGGAGACAAAGGCGGTCTGGCGTGGTGCTGGCCACCCACCGCCTCGTGTCCCAGTCCGGCTTTCATAGGTGCTGCTCGCTGACAGCACTTGCCCCTACAGTCTGGTAAGGCTATACGGGGAAGCTTTTTCTGTTTGTGCGGCGGGGCTCCTGCAAGCTCACACATGCTCACGTGCCCGTGCTCATGCACGCCAATACTCTCATGCGTTCCCAGCAAACCCATAAAAGTGTAAGTTGTGACCCTTTCCTGGGTCGGATCAGCGTTAGTGCATTCATCATCATTGTCATTCGGGGTCGTAGGTTTTATGGTTACAATCACTCCCGCCATCACTGCCATATCATCTATGTGTCATCACCATCATCACTGTTGTCATCTTATTATTTTATTGGTATTATTACACGTTTTACTGGAGAAGGCTTCACCCAGTCTCATGACTCTTTTCAGGAGGTTCCTGGCAAATGTTTGTAATTGGGTGGGGAGGGGGTGATGATTGTTGTATATACAGTATTCCAATTGAGTAATTTGCGGATAATTTTTCTAATTTGGACCATGATGCCAGCACACAATGGCCTACCATGACACCATGAGATCTTTAACTTCCACTGTGAAGTAGATGGCGGATTGCTTTTATTTATTCTTACACCCACAGTAATAATATTATAATCAGGGCGGCCGATGGATTCCAACAGCTCTCCTCTGCAGCAAGAGGTGAATTCTCAACCGCTAGGCCATGTCACTCTTCCAGACATCATTGTCTTCATCACCACCACCACCACAGTCCTTATCATCATTAACGTGGTCAGTGTATTCGTCATAATCATTATCTTATGTCGTAATCACAATGATTGTCTTAATTACTGCCACCAGAATCATTATCTTTTTCATTATATTATCACCATCTTCATCACCAAAATCATCATAATCACAACCAGAATCATCACAATCACCTTCGTTACTGTCCCAATTACCGGAATCAACACAATCCTCATCCCTTTGAGGATAACAACATGCATACATCTGGTGAGGCAGCCCCCACTCAATGGAAAGTTCATGGCGATTGTCTTTTGGCTAGACTCGTCCCTGTCACAGAAATGTGGATCACTGATGGAGTCGAGTACTGCACCTCTGAGTTTAAGGGGCACTAACTTGTGGGCGTTAGAGAACACCCACCGATTCGGAGGAGGCAGAGGTAGTCTGGCCTGTGGGTTGCATACACAAAAGCTACTGGCTTTGCCTGCATGGTTGGAACGTGTGTGCCTGCGTCACGGCATATGGTGGTGTTAGGTTTGTCGTGTTTTTGTGTGTGTACGTGCGTATATGTGCATGTTGTCGATGTTTGCGTGTTTCTATTGTAGGAAGCACACCGCATGACGAACCCGGCGACCCGAGTTCGACTCGCGCTCACAGACAACACGAGTGACTATAATCTTGAACTCGGTCTTAGGCCTCCCCCTGGGTCATGCCGTACTCGCTGACAGCACTTGCCCCAGCTGTCTGTATGGTTATAGGGAGATATTTGTGTTTGTTATGGGAAACAGTGGTGGATTGTTTCAAGCATTGCATTACAAGATCCCAGCAACCCAGCTTAGATTCCAAGCTACATAGAACATCGATAGCAAGTTGTACTTAAACTGCTCCAACGCATTTCCGAGGTCACCTCAGCCTGAAGTGAGCATCAGCACTGACAAGACAGAGGTTGGCTTGGCCTGGCGCTGTCCACACTGCCCTCTGTTGTATTGTGCCAGTGGTTTTGATGCGTGCTCGCCACCGGCACATGCTCTCCGGGCTTTGAGGATAAACACACGATCTTGTTGCGACTGTCTGTATGTCGATCCAAGGATATTTTTTGTAACACGTTACACCAGTCGGTTTTCTCTTTAAATAAAATAACCATGCAACTCGGTTACCGCTGCTGGAACTCTCTGTGGCTCAGGGGAGAATGTATTTTGGAAATGAAATATATAAAAGCATCTAATTAAAGTTACGCAATATTTCCAAGCCGCTGAGTTTGTTAGAGCAGAGTATTTCCACTGGTCAATTAATACACTTAAATGTTATTGATTGAGATGATTAATTATTTTGATATTTTTAAATGAAATTTGTGTTTTACTGTGAGAGAGTATGTGTTCAGCCTTGAAGGTCACATTTAGGTTCTGCTGCTCATATCACTGAATTTCAGGAGGCTCCTGTTTGGGAAGGTTAATCGTGTGTATGGTGGAAGTCATATTGTCCCTTTCAATGTGGGGGATGCCTAAGTGTGTATCTTGTTATCTGTTTTCATCCGCGCTTTTCTTGCTTCCCTTATCCAAGCAGTGACCTGAGGATAAACACTGATAATAGGATGAAAGTGCCACCACTTCAGGGGCGTTCCTCTTATCCGTGTGAAGGTTCGGATAATAGGAAGAATGATGTACTTCCGGGGGACTACTTCCGGATTATGTCAGCTTGCAGCAAGCTCGTGGAAAGGGTGGATAAGAGAATTCAAATTGCCACCAACTTTATTGCATCCACGCACGCGCTTGGTGTTGTTGTTTTCGCTCCGGCAACAGTTTTGGGAGACAGAGCAACATCAGCTGCATCGCAATCAGCACCATTGCTGTCTTCATTGTCGTCATCATGGGGTAACGGGAATTCCGCTGTGTTTTGTGCGCGAGGAAGAAACCCAACACGTACGAGGCAGTCACATTATAAAACTATAAACTATTAAATATATATATTTTTTTTCACCAGGTAAGACCCGCTGAGCTATGTAGCTTTTTTTCAGAAGCTATCTGGCCATAAATGATAGCTCAACAAACTAGCTTTTCACGTGGAAATGTATAGCAGACAAATAAAGTAAACGTATGTTTCTGTTTGTGGAGGGAAAAACCAGAGGACCCGGAGAAAAATCCACACTACCACGGGGAGAGAGACAAGCAAACTCCAAATATACAGATGTCAGGGTCGTGGTGAACCCACGAACTGTATACCAGGCGATGTAGCTAACATCTCGCCACTGTGGCACCCCATTCAGTGTGTAGTTTGTGAGTAACCTACTTGATGCACTGCTTCTTGTTCTAGGCACCTTGTTTCCTGCAGGTGGTTGACTCGGTGCACGGTGACTCCCATCTTTGTGCGAGTCACCGACCTCGCCGAGCAGGCCACTGACTTCCTATCCGCCACGCCCCCGGCCAACGGGCGGCACTTTGCTCCACCCTTCTAATCATCCTCTCCTCTTTGATCCAAACCCTGGGCCTCTCTCCAACTGCCGAGCCCACCCTCAGCTTCAGAAACTCCCTCCGTGATGCATTATTAATTTGCCGTTATCTAAATGTCATCTTTTAAGACACCGGTGCGCCACCTCTTGTTACAGCTTGTCCCAGTGGCCCAAGCGTTCAGGAGTGCATACATTAAACAAATACATATATGAACGCCGCCGTTGTCTCTCTGATTACCATGGAACATGGCACGCATGAAATATGTATGGTGGGGCCCTCGCTGCGTGCTCTTAACGGGGTATGGATGTGGCAGAATCCGAACGCTGTTCCCGCCTGGGAGTCGCCCTGGCAGATGTAGCACCGTCGCTTCCGCTACACAGTGCGTTTTCTGGTCACTCCGTGATGTACGTATGTACTTCTTTCGCACCATACGTAGATAACCGTGCTAATTGGAGGTACGGGGGAGGAAGGGTAACAAACTAAACACAAAAATCAGTGCTCAGGAAAGCTCTAGTGGCTTCCTAATATCAGAAGGAAGACCATTCTAGGTGGCCACGGAAACGCATTTGAAAGCGCGTGATGCAGTGACCGTCTTTGTTTGATTGTGGTTCATTTGTGGCAAGTACTTTGTGCGAAATGAGTGCAACCTTATACTATATTCGTTCGGCAACCAAAAGCCAATACAGTTCAGCGAGCACTGGATGGACATGGCTGGATCTTGCAGTACCCGTCACAACACGTGCCAAAAGCATGATGTAGCATTGTCGTGTCCGCTGCACGGTGCGTTTTTTTATCGCTGCATGATCTTGATGTGATCATGATCTTCAGTCCCACTGCTGGCCTTGGAGACATTCTCTCTCATGACACCGGCTCCGTCACGCCGTCGTGATCCATCAGACCCCACTTGCCAGTTGAAGGTTTCTCCCTGACGAAATTAGTGACGGGTGGTGCCCAGCCTGGACTCGAAACTGTCTTTCAAGACCCACATTGGCCACATGGCCAATACGATCAAAACCAAAATTGGATTCCTATACAGAAACAAACGCTGTATTCTACCTCAACTCTATCTGAATATAGTTAATGCTACCATCCTGCGCACATTTGATTGTTGTGACACCATCTACCGCCTACCTTTGTTGTCCTTCCCCACACCTCTTATTAGCACGGTTGGCTACGTACTGTGCGAAATAAATTCAACAATTACATACATAGCTTGTGAGCCTACCTTACAATGTCTCACTCCCTTCTACCACTCCGCTCTCCGTTTTGCATCGTTACAACCTGTACACTAACTCAAATCTGTCCCCCTCCTGGATATCTAGAGAGACCACCACTGTAAGATCTTCTTCCTAAAGGTCCTCATAAACAGATCCGCCGATTATCTGAAGGACCACTTAGTTCCTCTACCTCCCTGCCATAGCATCAGAAGTGCCTCCTTATTCCTTCTAAAAATAACATTTGCTGAAACTTTGGTTTTGTAAAAAGCCTTTCTACTGTTCCATGTGTTTTGGAATACCCTTGCTGCTCATCTACAGCTTATATCCCTCCCCCTCTTTGCTTCCCTCCTTCACCAAAACACAAAGCTTATTTGCAAGTGTACCTCACTTTCCTGGGGCCTCTTGCTGTCATTATAATTGCACTGTTTTTTTATGTATGTGTGTTTCGTTTACGACCGTCAGTTAGCTCGTTTGTTAGTTGTGCAATATTTCTTAAGAACCCTGTACGCATCCTCTGCAATGTTGATGTATTTGTCTTTTTTTGTTGTTGCTGCTCACACAGCACCATAGATCTCCCTTGTAAAATGTTGTGGGTTTACTTTCCAACACACCAGTGTGCTATACTAGTGTAGTGGGTTAAATTCAGGCACACTGGACTTTGGAGGCAACACTATTTATTATCTAAACACAACGGGTAACTCTTAACATTAACAGGTTAACGACATAGGGTGGTGGTAATCACCGTTCCTATCTTAGCTAACACACGGGGACACTACATCACTGGACCGGAGACCGAGGATCGTAGATGGTGGCTTCATCCCAGACTTGACACAGCAGACCAGCCCCAGCTCTCCGTCCACGCCCCGCTTATCACCACTCCTGCGTGGCCGGCTCCGCCCCAGGCCACGCCCCCTTCCCGATCCCTCGGGAAGGCCCGAGCCCCCAACCACGTGATCCCCCTGGGGCCCCTGGCCCCCCTTTGTCCGGTCACGTGTCCTGTTGGGTTCACGCAAAGTGTCACGGCCTGACACGACCTCGTGACACCCGCCGACAGCCCCCATACCGAGCCAACACAGTAGTGTCGTTCTACTACACTACACTAGTGTAGTGGTGATACGCGCTGGGGTAGGGATCGTGTGCCAGCGCGTAGTGATTGGCTGTGTGTGTTGGTGACGCGCGCTGACGGTGAAGGATCAGGGGTCAGCGCGGGGTCGGGGGTTATGAGGCAGTGATTGGTTGGGTATCAGTGACGCGCGCTGACAGCGATGGGATCCTGGGGCAAGCGCGCGGGGATTGGTCAACTAAGGGGGATGCTCACGTCGAGGTCCGCATACGCTCCGTCTCCCGTGAGCGGGGGCTATATAAGGTGGTGCGCACAGGCGCACGGGGAGCGAGTGACCAGCGAAGACTGAAGACGGAGGAGGAAGAGATAGGGCCCTGCGGCACCTAGTCCCGCTGTCCTGTAGGGGCCGGGGCTCTGTGTGACCCAGAGGTGGAACCCTGGGACCCGGGGCCGAGCGTCCGTGAGAGAGCCGGCCCTTGGGACTCAGAGATTGTGGCCCACGCCCAAGCTGGGGTGGGCCTGTAGGCTCCACGGACGTTACGGGGCGGAGTGCAGTGTGAGCATGCAGTGTGAGCCATAGTAACTACACGTGTCAAGTGAAGTGTGTGTAGTCAGAGGAATAGTGACCACACGTTGTATCGTGACAAGTCAAGGTTTAATAAAAAGTGTGCTACCCGTCAAGTGGTTTCCTGCCGTCATTCCAATTCTTCACTAGTAATGAATTGGCATGTTTTGTTTCCGTGACAAACCTTACTAATTGGCTGTGTCGGGTAGTGGCGGGTTTAACGACATTTATATTTACACGATCTAACCCAAAAACCTCTTATGGATAATATTGGGCGCGAAAGCCTACGTGTTAATCGTCAGTAACACTGCCTTGTAGCAGAGACATTGTATGTAATTGCAAAAAAGGTGGTGGGGTTATTTTAGGTCTATAACGAAGCAAATATGATCTCGAATGCATTCCAAACTTTAAATTGATGAACCAAGTCCATAAAAAAAACTAACTTGCTGTACCGTATTGTTAAAGGTGCATTAATAACTGTTATCACAAAGCTACAGTAACACGCCAGGAGTAGTGTTAAAAAGAGAATCAATCTCAATGAGCGCCCTCGTGGTTAAATAAATATCCATATATATGTATGTATACTTTGTTGGCTTCGATTTTACAATATAAGTCACATATAGAAAACGAGCTATGTATTTTAAATTAATATACTGCAAATCGACAGCAGAGTGATTTGTTGTTGGCTTTATATTTCACTTAATTCTGAATATGTACAGTATAGTGTCATCCTTTGTTAATCGAATTAAAGTAGTAAACTAATTATAGAACTAATTTGATCCATCGGACCTTTTTTTGATGTTAACACAACCTTAAGTGAAGCGAGAGCGCTAAAATTTTACTTTGAAATGTGTGTGTGTGTGTGTGCTCGTATGTTCGCATGTGTGTGCGTGTATGAGCGACTGTGTTATTGTTCTCTGGAGACTCGGGTTCGATTCCCGCTCACGGTCTACACCGATGACGATTTTCTGAACCAGTCCTTGCCTGAGCCTCCCTTAGATCGACTCGGCATCAAATGAGTACCTGGAGCAGTGTGTAAACATTGCCCCTAGGGAGACAAAGGCAGCTGGGTGTGGTGCTGGCCCAATCGTGTGCCGTGCCGGTCTTCATAGCTGCTCACTAACAGCACTTGCTCCTACAGTCTATTAAGGGTGTACGGATGATCTTTGGGATTGTTGTGGTTCTAGCCCTGCGTTGCAATCCCAGCAACCGGGGCTCGTTTTCTGGCCCCTTGCATCTGCATCGTGGGAAACTTATATCTGAACCCGGAACGGCCAGCCCAAGGTCAACTCAGCCTCAGGCCTTGTTGTGCTCAACATTGGCAAAGGGTGGACAAAAAACCCGCGCCACGCGATCGCACTGCTGTCTAATGCGTGTGTGCCATACCGACCTTAATAGGTACTCGCTAACAGCACTCTGCTGGCCAGCCCTTAAAGCTAAAGCGAAACTGTGCATGGGATCGGTTTGTCAGAGAGGGTGCGCGCGTGTTTTTGGCATACGCGTTGCACAAGACACGTGTGCTGACTCGCACGCGTTCACCCACGCGCACTGGCTCACTCGCACCCACGCGCGCAAACACGTGTGGGGGGAGAAAAAAAATCCAGACATTCCCAGCTCCGGAATAGCCACGTCTGATTTTTCTAATAAACACAATGGCTGCTTTTTCAAACATTTTGCAAACGGACGCTGAAGGGTATTTATTATCTGCATGCGATGAGTTGGCTATTTATATATTCTCCTATTAATACCACAGATTACAGTATTTTTATAATGGGTTTTTTAAATGCTTGAAACGAATTTGCCATGCTTTGTGATCGGTCGTAAATGTTGCCATCCTACATGCTAAAGAGTAAGATTATACTAATTTTATCCAGGAAAGGGGAGCCTCTGTGGTGTTATGGTTGGCACACTGGACTTGCAAACCTCACCGGTTTTAATCTCCTGTCCACGCAGGTGTAGATATTGGCAGTTAACGTGTGATCGATCAAAGTGTGGGTACTCCCATGTCCTCCAAGGTATCTGACCAGTATAGAAGAGTAGGCAAAATACCCTCTATAGAGGGGCTCTCTTAGAGCTTCCTCGAGTGGAGGCCCTTCTGCTAGCAATATTTATTATAATCCAATCTCCTTCGTAATCGATTTTTTTAATCTAAAAGTACGCTCATCAGACAGCGAGCGTTGTATCAGAATGCCAACTCACATTTCGCAGTGGACATCGACACAAAACTTTGAATCTTTCACTGAAGACGGTTTGGCCATTTTTATAGTGTCGTTATGAGAATACGTGACCCTCATGAATATGTAAATGTGCATGTGCGCAAGTCGCCCAGGGGTCAAGGGCCATGGCTGTGCAGCAGATGCCCCACAGCTCTCTCGATGCGGGCACGCGACCAGGACACAGCAATGTACCCATCAATCGCATGTCTTAATTGCCGCATGCTTGGCAGAGCATGCATGGCAGAGTGGTTCATCTGCGATGACACTGTGTAACAAAAACAAATTTTTGTTCCTGGCTACTAAGTGTTATTTTACCAGTGGCAAAATATAGTAGTAGGTTTTTACCCTTTTAAACTGGTACAAAACTGACACCTTTATTCAAGGCATCATGTTTGCAATAACCACAACACAAGTAGTCAAAAAAGCAAACAAAAAGAAACAACTCTGATAATGATAATAATATGCACTGTCCTTGAAGTTGATTGGTCCACACCCGAGACGGCTTTCTTTAGAGCCTAATCCCCATTGGTGTTGGACCAGATGACACCAGAAGGCGTACAACTCAAACACAGTGCAATATCAGAGTATTGAGAGCACGGGGTAAGCATTTACACTGAGATCTCTTTTACCAGTGGCAAAATATAGTAGTAGGTTTTTACCCTTTATGTTTGAGTTGTACGCCTTCTGGTGTCATCTGGTCCAACACCAATGGGGACTAGGCTCTAAAGAAAGCCGTCTCGGGTGTGGACCAATCAACTTCAAGGACAGTGCATATTATTATCATTATCAGAGTTGCTTTTTGTTTGCTTTTTTGACTACTTGTGTTGTGGTTATTGCAAACATGATGCCTTGAATAAAGGTGTCAGTTTTGAACCAGTTTAAAAGGGTAAAAACCTACTACTACTGTTATTTTTAAATTGCTTATGTCTAAAAAGTACACCGATAATGGCTATTATTCTCCACAAACTTTGCTTTTGTGACCAAGACAGTGATATTTAGAAATTTAATTATTTTCAATGAGAAACGTATGCATTTGTGTCTTTAGTTCACATAAAGTCCTGGTCACAAAGCAAAGTTTGTGGGGAATAATAGCCATTTTCTATACTTTTTAGGCATAAGCAATAAAAAAAATAACACTTAGTACCCAGGGACAAAAATCGTGTTACATAGTGTTATCGTTTGCCCTGGAAGTCGGAGGGCTACGGTTCATACCCTGCTGCGTGCACACTTGCCGTGGACCCAGTGCCCTCGCCTGGCTGTTATGTATGGATTTTATTCATCTTGTCATATTGGATTGGCTTTTTTGTTTAGAAAATTCCATAAAAAGCTGTAAATGCATTCATTGAATTACACTGTAATGAAAGTGGTTTAATCGCGTTTACCGATGCCACACGGTGGGGTGCGCGAGCGGGTGGAGTGGTGCATGAGCGGGTCATGGAGGTCGTGTGTTGTGTATGCGGGAGCTGTAGGATCTAGCAGGGGAAAGAAAGTAATAGCGCACAGTGTGGTAACATCAGGGGCTATGATGACCTCTTCAGCTTGGCTTGAACATTTAATTTATTCTAGATCAGATGTAGGTCTTAAATTAATATTTTTTTCATAATTCCAATTTGTTCAACATTATCTTCCAAGCACATGCTTTCCTATACACAGTTGCTTAATGGTGGAAAAAAAGAAAATGCAATTACCAATCTCCGTTCCCGTAACCTAATTTCACCCGTGACTGTTGGGAATTGGAAATGAGCTAGAAATTCTCCAATGGCAACCTTTAATTATGATTAGATATTTCAAATGTTACTGCTGACAATATATTCCCATGAAAGCAGCCTGAAATTGGCTGAAATAAGCCTCGTGGCTCAATCGGCAATCCGTGCTCTGACACAGCCCTTATGACTTACCACTTCAACCTATCAAAATGTTGTGTTGGGATATTTAAGTCCTCTTTCACTCCACCGGCATCTCCCATTACTTGGGCGGCAGGGTTCGGCGCAGTGATAACATTTGTGGCTCCACAGCAAGAAAGGGTCTGGTTTTGATTCCTGACTCGGGTGTCTTTCTCTGTGTGTGGAGTTTGTAAGTTCTCCCCTGTCATTCCACATGGGTTTAATCTGGGCTCTCTGATTTCCTCCTATAGCTAAAACATAAACATAGAATGTAACTAGCAGTGGCAGAACATTCCAACAATAAAATCTGCTGACAATGTTCCAACATTCGTCAATGTTAGACAAGTGTCTCGATCTGCAAACACTGCCAGGACTCTGCAAACACATGGCAGGACTCTGCAAACACATGGCAGGACTCTGCTGGAAAAAAGTCTTAAGGTTCGGTGAGGCTTTTTTGAGGAGGCAAGCATAATTTTCCGTACTGTATTTCATTTCGATTGGTTGTTATGATTATGGGCTCTTTCAGCCACAAGGCCACCTAGACAATGCATAGATGTTTGGCTTGTTGATGGGGTAATGTGAGACATGCCCTGCTTGTTGGGATATGGTCACGTGGATTAACCAGCCCATGGCGCGCCCTGTGGATAGTTAATCCTGCAACGCAACTGCTTTGCAGCGAAGGTCGTGAAGGAGGGGAGGCTTGGGGCAGCACCAGGCCCAAGATTTGTTCCATCGATTAATTGCAAGCACTACAAAACGCTACTAAAAATAAACCTTTAATTTCTATAAATGAAAACTAGGCTTGCTTCCTTACAGTTAATTTACTCTTGAAAATGGAAACATTGCAGTTACATGGAAAGCAGAAGCAGTGAGCGTTAATTTTGTCTGACAAGTGAAGTTTTGTCAGGCAAATGAAGAAGGATCACAACGTGCTTTCCAGACGTTTTTATAAATGGCTGACCTTTAAACTGTTCTGCCTCCGAGTGCTTGTCACAACCCACACAGCTCCCTTGCTCTATTTACGATGGTAATAATAAAGGTTTCAAAATGTCCTTTATTTGTCTAGGACACCATGAACAGAATTGCTGGACTCTATTCATGTTTGTGGACGATTATTTATTTTTTCATCATTCGTGATGCAACTGGAGTGCATGGCAGAGTAAGCAAACTAGTTTATGTGAGGGGATTATGCTTTAGCATCTAGACACACACACAGAGCAGCAACCTGCTGTCTGTACTGCCATCCACTGCCCACCTCATAACCCTATCATATGGTATTCATGTAGTATTTGAGCATATTGGCAGTACACCGGTGTGCGGTATATACAAAACATCACAAGAGTTGCTTATTTTCCCACGATTAGTAGCCCCTGTCAGAAAATCTTGCTAGGTGCGTCAAAATCAGTTCTTGTGATGTCACAACAGTCAGAATTTGAATGTTATGAGCAGCTGAACTCGAAGCTTCACCGTCTGTTGCCTTATAGCACCCAGTCTGATGACGATTGGCTGCTCTGTGTTCTAAGGGCAGATTTGACTCGTGCCTTGGTCGGACGGTTCCTCTATTTCCGGAAAAATGTATTGGCAGACGATGGCATCAAAAGATTATGACTCATGTCACACATTCGAATGGGAAAAGAGCTGCTGAATCTAAGGGAACTTCTGATGGCGAGTCAGCAGGTCACTCAAGGACAACAGCGACATTGTCAGACTGTTTGATGAGTACCCCGGTGTGTTATGCTGCACTGGTGTGCTGCCAATACGTCCATTTATAAATGGCAGTTGAGAGGCACGGGCCCGAAGGCCCAACAACACAAAAGCCGTCCGCAACGTCACTTTCGGAGTTGTAGTGGATAGGGGTCGACACGCTCGACATGTTGAATTGAACACAAACTTGGGAGGGAGGGGTGGCAATGCGAAGGGAAGAAGTAGAAAGAGAAACATTTTGACCTGCAGTGTGGCAGTGGTGGTGGTTAAGCACAGCCTGGTGGATGAGACAAAAGAGTCGATGTCTGAAAGACCTCAACATGGGTGGTCAAATGTGGTGATCTGCACGTGGTAGGATGGACAAAGTATGTTTGAATGCAAACCAAGTATTTAATCGGTAAATATTGAACCACTCATTGGCTTAACATTGAAACTTTATGGGTACTAAGTTTATTAATTCCATGTAATATATTCTCTCACACTTTAATTCCTCAAAATTCAACCAACTCTTGTCATTGTTATATAACCTTGTGCCAATCATCGTTGTTGCAGTCAGACCACATTTGTCAGTGGTTGCTCATTTTTGCTAGAGCAGAAACCAGCACACACACAGAAAAAAGGATCCCCCCGTATAGCCTTAACACACTTGAGGCAAGTGCTGTTAGCGAACACCTATGAAGGTTCACTTTGGCCAACACCATGCTGGCCGCCTTTTGTCTCCATAGTGGCGATGTTTATACACAGCACTTGGTACTCATTTGAGGCTGATTCAACCTAGGGGAGGCCCAGGACCAATTCAGATAATCATCACTGGTGTTGGCCATGAGCGGGAATCGAAGACACACACACACAGGACAGACAGAAGCACAAGCGTGCACACAGATGTGGCGCACCCTCTACGAACTTGCTCAGGGAGTTGGACATTGTCGTTGGGAGCGCCGGTCGCGTATCCCACGTGGCTTGTGCTCTAAGGCGTGCGGCTGCTGAAAGGTCAGGCGGGAGCGGCTGCTGTCAGGGCCACGGTGTCGGCTTCCGTCAGGAGCTGACATCGATTGAGCAGGAGCCCACTGTTGTGCAGCGTTCACAGCCCCACGCGGAAATTCGCTTGGCATTTCGCATCAGTTGTGGGAAAGGTTACATCGGCATGTTGTTTCACCGTTTGGTTCCTCCCCCCAGCATCCCTTTTAAAATATTACGGGGGGTGGGGGGGGTGAAACTTTAACATCGATAAGTCAAACCGTTTTCATAAGTGATGAAATACTTGTTTCATTTTGTAGTTTATTTCCGGCACGCAGTTTCAACTGAACACCTTGTTTTTTTTATTGTGTTGCTTCTTGTCGTTTGTCCACAATGTCAGGTTTGCGCCCATCCATCCTGCCGAGGTGAATTCGCACGAGCGACAGGGGTCACATGACCACACGGACACCTCCAGACGACACAAGGAGGTGGCCTCGGTCCAGACGAAGCCTTCTGGAGGTAACAAAAGGCGTTCCAGTTTCCGGCGCAATGAGTTTCGCGAGACGCTCGGGTGTTCGTTGCCGCCGAGCGATGACGGCGGCGATGGTTCTGCCAGGTTGGGTGCCTGTCGGGCGAGGTGGCATCGTGATTCCCACGTAGTATGGAACGACGATGCATTGATTGATCAATCGACCCATGATACCACTTCTAGCGTTTATACCACACGCATTGCCATACGAGTGAGAATTATTTACTAATTGCAGGCAGTCTCCAGTTTATGACGGTCCAATTTTACAATGATCCAGATTTACCACATTTATATATTGCCACCATAGATCGATTTACGATGCAGAAAATAGATTTACGACGCATATTTTGACATGACTAAGAACACATTTGAACAGTCGGTGTGGTTTCCGATGTGACTTGGTGTGGAACTTTTGTTTTTCTCAAGTGTTTTTGTGTATTTTTACCTCTTAAACCCTATTAAATATGGCTGATAAAAAGAAAAACACACCGGCAGGTGATGTTTCTACTGTTTATACTGTCTATGGGGCTCCAATTTACGACAGGGTTTCCAGGAACACCTTGTGCCATAAAAGCGGGGACTGCCTGTAGTTACGATTCAGGAAGAAGCCCAGCACTTTGAGCGAAATTCAAACATGCCGATCCAACTGGCGCCACATATCGCAGAACTGTGCAGTGGAACTGCGAAGCCCTGTGTGGGATTGTAAACGATGAATGGTTATTTTGCCCCCCCCTTCACCATTGCAGTCGACGTGATGTGGGCGAGCGGCATGAGCGGCCGTGGACCCGGCCAGTCGATGCGGCCGGCGCGCCGGGAAGTTGCGTCGACGGCCGACTCGCCTTGCCGGCAGACGCAGGTACGAGGCAGCAATAGCGCCGGCGGCCTGGCTCGGGGACACTGGCAGCATTGTGGGTACACTGGGCAGCACCAGGGCAGCAAGTGTGCGCAGGAAAGCAGATGCACAGGGAATTGTTGTAATGTTCGTTTTAATAGATGTATTTGGTGTGTTTGCAGACAGATCTATTTATTCTTCAAATGAATGTTTTTATTAATTGTTTATTAAAATATTTCACCTGGAAATCCGTTGATGGAACATCTCGTTTGCGAGGGTGTTCATCGAGGGTGTCCATTAAATGTGTTTGTCGAATGGACACACTCAGATGGTGCTTGAACACTTTCAACCTTGTTCAGAAGGCACGAAAAATTAATCAAACGCCGAATCACGATCCACCAATCACGAGCGTTCACCAATATCGTGGAGACTGTGAATCGTCACGCAAGCCTCTTGCGGGCGGCGCGCAGTGAGAGCAGCATCGCTGTTTGTCACCCCACAGGGAACGGACTCGTACTACTCCAGCCCCTCGAGCAGCAACACGCTGTCAAGCACTGCGTCGAGCCGGCACAGCGACGAGCGCTGGTACGGATCGGGCGACCCCCTGGAGCCCGAGGGCGGGGGCGGTGGCGGTGGCGGGGGCGGCGGCACCGGCACCGGCGGCAGTGGCAGCAGTGGCGGCAGTGGCGGCAGTGGCGGCGGCGCTACCGTGGGTGGCGGAGCGACCGGCGTGGGCCCTGGCCAGGGCCGATCGGGCCACCGTGGCTTTCCACAACACCACCACACCCCGGGCGCATCCACGGACAGCGGCATTGACTTGCCGCCGCCGACATCGTCGCGACCCGGCACCGTGTCGTCGTCTGGAGGCGGGGCGTCATACGCCAGCCCCGCGGGGCGGCCCACACCTACCTCGCAGAGGGGGCCGGCGGGAGACGGCGGTGGCGGCAAAGTGTGGGCTGTCGTTACAGAGGGAGGGCCCCCGTGCATCCGGGAAGTGACTCCAGAGGGGACGAGTGTCACCGAGCTGGACTGGGACATGCAGCACCGCGCCGCTGATTGGCCGTGAGTTTTTAGTTTTATTTCGGTGTCTGTGTCCGCAGTACTCTGCTGATTTGTTTGATTAGCAATTCCCTAATGGCACGGGAACCGTAGTGCGCAGAGAGCTTTGGGAACAGGCGGAATGGCCGTGAGGTTTGATGTTTTTTTACAATGGAAGTGAGACAAGATAAAAAAAAGTCATGAAATCTTTTTTGTTTGTTAAAAACGTAGCTAGTGGATGTGCAGTGCTCTGGCGAGTCATAATGACCATGTCCGAGCAAGGAGATAGCACTGATGACAGTCTGGGATTGAATGCTGTGTTATGTCGGTTCTCGTGTACAGCGAGTTTGTGGTATGAATCTGGTCATCAAGATCTGCATGACAAAGTCATCCTCATATGAAGTTCTTTTTGATCTTGATTTGAAGCTTTCGCGACTGCAGGAATCCATACTGTTTGGCCAGGGCCGATCGGGCCTGCTTCAGCAGTTTTCTTGCTGTGGTTGTCTCGCCTGATGACGATTGCTTGTGTTGCGATCGAAACGTTGTGATCTATTATTTTTTTTACCTACGTGACTTTACCGAAAGAACCAAAGAGTATAAGTTATTTTTGCCTTTATTTTGCCAATTCAAACACCGAGTGCTAACATTTAGATTGTAAAGTGAAGAAATACATTGTGTAGAATGAGAAAAGCTTGTAGATTACAATGTCTCATGAAGCCATCATTTACACTGGAAAATAGGCAGTGATAGCCACCTGTGCCATGAGGGCTCTGCACTGGCTTGGCTCCGGGTGTAGCAGTGGAAAAAGGGGTGCAATAGTCACCCATTTTTAAAATATTAAAGCTTTTATTAAACAAAGCACGAGCTTGATAAAGCCAGTTGCGCGATCCAGTTGGAGGGTATCTCGCCGCAAGAAGCGATCCTGTCGCAAATGAGCTGTGTGCCGGATTAGGGGGGCAGGGTCCGCTGCCGCTGTCATCCGCCTCTAATTCTTCATTTCGCCATCATCCCCAATGTGTCCCCTGTGCAGGCCATCCACCGTCGCCCACAACCACAGCAAGAGTTCGTCGTCTGACAGCTCCCGCTCCACGCTGGTGGCGCCCGCACAGCAGCCACCGGCGCCGTCAGGTAGCACAAAGGTCCCCACGTCCCGCAAGGCTTCGCCGGGGCAGCACCAGACCTCGAGGTTGCCCAGCGACAAGGACGGGCGAAGGTGAGCAACGTCGCCAACTGCTGATTCTCTCCCGCTCTTTGAATCCGTTTGTGCACTTGCGTATCTCGCGGGCTGTGTTTCTGTCTTGGTCCCTGTATACGTGCGCCTATGTTCCGACTCTCCCTTCAAATTTCTCTGTCCCATGTATCTTTGTCGCACCGTTTAATTGTGGTGTCCCCCGCGTTGCGTCATTTTGCATTCTAACCCTCTCTGTGTATGTGTCTGTCCATTCCCGCCCGTGCGTCTCATCTCCCCTCCCACCCCCCCAACCCATCCGCCAAGGAGGCTGCAGTGCGAGGCGGGGGCTCTGAGTAAGACACGGCTGCGTGCGTCCGTGCGTGACCTGAGGTCGCCGAAGCGCGCCCCGGCACAGTCCAAGGTGGTGGAGGATCTGCTGAAGCTCATCGCCCCCGAGAGCCCCGCGCCCTCGCCCTGCCCAGAAAAAGAGCGACGGGTGAGGATCGGCTGGACCCCCCCGTGAGGATGGGGTGCACACGCCACTGCCATCATCATCAACAGCGTTGTGATACATATCGTCATCATAATCGCCATAGCTACAGCTACATTTGCCATCGTTTTATTGAATGTAATCATCACTACTACCACCGTCACCACCATGACCACCATTGTAATCTCTTTCATCAATACCAAAACTTAAACATCACCAACAACATCATCATCACCCTCACCATCCCTACTGTAACAACTCAACCTCGCCCATCTCCGAATCTACCGATCCACCGCTAAGCTAATATCACCACCACCGTCCGTCACAATGAACTCAACCTCCTCCGTGTTACCGTCCCCGCCCTCCCCCTTCGTGCAGCTGTCCCTGCCACGCAGCCCGCTGACTCCCCCACTGGGACGCCCATTGCATCGCACGTTGTCGGACGAGAGCATCTGCAGCGGGCGGCGCAACCCGACGCTGGCCGGCGCGCGCGAGTACGGCGGTGTTGAGTTGAGTGCGTCGAGCGAGGGCTTCTACCTCCACCACCAGCACCACAGTGGCGGGTCACTCACACCGCCAACAGCACCACAGCGACGCTCCATGCCGCCGCTCACGCTCGACAGCCCCCAGAGGATGGGTGAGGGCGTGCGCGCGTGTGAGCGCGTGCGTGTGTGTGTGATTGAGATTGAAAGTGTGTGTGTGTGATTGAGATTGAAAGTGTGTGTGTGTGTGATTGAGATTGAAAGTGTGTGTGTGTGAAGGTAGGTGCTATATGTATCTCGGTGTTTATTAGTGTGCGTTAATATCGCCTTTCTTGATCGTTTTTTTTATTGTTTAACGTTTTTCTCGGTGGTTTGTTTTAGCGTGCTTTTTTTCGACAGCGTGCATGTCCAGCACCTGTATGATTAGTGTCTGTGTATTATCTGTGTCCTCGTGTCTTGTGTGTTTGTGTATCTGTGTGCGTGTGTTCTTGTCTGTTTATAAATAGCGTGGTGTACTGTAGCGTGAGGTGTACTGTAGCGTTGTGTACTGTAGAGCTGTGTCCTGTAGCGTGTGTACTGTACCGTGGTGTACTGTGGTGTGTGTACTGTAGAGGGGGGGGTACTGTAGAGGGGGGTGTACTGTAGTCTATGGTGCACTGTGGCTTGTATTGCATCGTGTGTAGTGCACTTCAGAGTGTACAGTGCGGCGCAGGTGGTGGACGTGTGGTAGAGGCTGTGTGTGTGGTGCGGGCTATGTGTGTGTGTGGGACGTGTTTGTGTGATTGGGGGATTTGTATGTCGTTACTTTTTTAGGGGAAAGAACGGTGATCCAATCTCCAACCCCCAGGAACAGGTTTGCAGATTTGCTGAGCATATCTGTGAATTCTTGGAGGATGGGAAATTCCTCAGGCAGAAAACATCATGGGGAAAAGTGTGGATGACCGTGCAGAGGCTGCCGTGCCACAAATATTGGAAGAAGTAGTCACCCCCTGTGAGTGGCTGGCTGATGTGACATCTGTTGAGGAAGTCCTGAAGGCGATCTAGAGTCTGAGACCAGGAAAAGCACCGGGCAGAGATGATCTCCCAAGCGAAATGCTGAGGGAGGGTGGTGTTTGTGAACAGACTGCCCTACTCGACATCACAATAACATACTCTTTGGTTCTTTCGGTAAGTCACGTAGGTAGAAAAAAAAAAAAAAAATCACGACGTTTCGATAGCAACACAAGCCATCGTCTTCAGGTCAAAATCGCGACAGCCGCGATGTCTGCTGGGAGCAGCACGATGTGTGCTGCCTTGTGAAGAGAAGCTGTTACCAGAAAGAGTTTATATTACCTTGTGGTCGCGGTCAAGGGATGGCTCCCTATTAGCCAACCATGTTATGTATGCCATTGATCTGGTAATTGCTGCTCACTCAGAGGAGGAGTTGGAGGCGCTGCTGCTGAACCTGGAGCGTGCCACTAACAGTTGGGGCCTTACTATCAGCCCCACCAAAACTAAGCACCTATCCTGGGTATTTTCTGCCACCAAACACTTTACTCCCTCAGCTCCCCATTGATGGTGGAGCAGTTGTGGAGAGAGTGGAGAGTTTCCCATACCTGGGCAGTGGCTTATGACCAGCTCCAGTTTGACAGCAGAGGTCTCACTCCAAATCAGTCGGTCAGCATTCTCTTTTCATCGGCTGCGTAATGCTGTCTGGAAGCTACCTGGTCTGTCTCTCCGCATGAAGCTTCGGGTCTTCTTAGCCACAGTCATGCCATCCCTTCTCTACACTTGCAAAATGTGGACCCCCCCTAATGGAACATTTTCGCTGGTTAGAAACATTCATACTGCCATGCCTACTATCTATCCTGGGTTTAACCAGGCTGGATTGTGTAAGGCAGCAGTCCCCAACCTTTTTGGCACTAGGGACCGGTTTCGTGGAAGACAATTTTTTCACGGACCGGGGGGGGGGTGTTCATCATTGGGTCTTTTCCCCTTTTCCAAGAAGCTCTCCAGCGACGTTTGTTTTTTACTCTTTTTGGCTAGGGGTTAGAGCTTGTGGGCTTACCAAAACTGTGACTGAGACAAGTGCGCAATGTGGGAAAGAGGCGTGGATGGAAGTGGTAAATAATAAAATTATGGGGCGGGCCACGCGCGGACTCACCGCTCACCTCCTGCTGTGCGGCCCGGTTCCTAACAGGCCACGTCCCGGTACCGGTCCGCGGCCCGGGGGTTGGGGACCCCTGGTGTAAGGAGTTCACAAATCCTTGAAAGATCTGGACACATTCCCATGAGTGAGCTCCTCTGGCAGGCAAGGCTTTGTTGGCTGGGTTATGTTACCCACATGCCCAGCCACCACATGCCCAAGCAGTTTCTGTTTGGCCGCATAGAGGTGGCTAAACGGGCACGACATGGGCTGGAGTAGAGGTGGAGTGATGTGGTACGGGAGGATGTGGAACTGAGAAGATGAGTGGATTTGCCGATGACTTGTACCAGCGGTGTCAAGATTGGCCTCTATGGAGGAGGCTCGTGAAGGACGCTGCTACTGGGTAATTGGAGGCAGTCACCCTCCAGCAACAATGGAGGGCAGAGAAGCAACACTCACAACAATGAGCAGAGGGCCAGATGGCTAAAATGCAGAAAGTTGGCACAGTAGGGGACACAGCTGGTGCATCCACCAGTCATCTCAGTCATCGAACCCATGGCACCTGGTTCTGTCCTGAGACCTGTCAGTGAGCCTTCGACACTTCACGTGGCCTCAAAGTGCACCTGGCCTGGCACAGGCGCCGTGGTGACGTCACCATCATCTGGTGGCGAATGGCGGGTATTGGTGTGTGGGTGTAGTGCAGCTCTGGAGCCGCATGTGGCTCTTTAAGGACTACTTCGTAACATTATTTATGAAGGAACACCGTCTCTCGTATTAATTCAAATGCTTTGTTGCTCTTGAAATATAGAGGTTTTTTTACCGAATAAAAAAAAAAGCCTTTTCTTGTTATTTTGGTTGCCAACCCATGGTGTAGTGGCTGCGGGGAACAGGAGTGCAGCAGTTAGCACATTGCGCTACAAACCTGGCAACTAAAGTTCAATTATCTTAACTGGTCCTGGGCCTTCCCTAGGTTGACTCAAACTCAAAATGAGTACCTGTTACGATGCGTAAACATTGCTACGAAGCAGCAGTGTAGTGCTTAGCATGCTGCATGATGAACCCGGTGACTTGAGTTCGGTCACAGCCAACATCAGCAATTATTATATGGACCTGCCCTGGGCCTCTCCTAGGTCGACTCGACCTCAAGAGTACCTCGTGCAATGTGGAAACATTGCTACTGGGGAGACAAAGGTGGCCAGGCATAGTGCTGACCACCAATCCTCCGAACTTCATGAGGTGCTCCCTAACAGCACTTGCTCCAACAGTTTATAAAATATATACGGGGGATCTTTGAATGTAGACAAAGACCCCCCATGTAGCCCACACACCATTTTCAGGCAAAGTGCTTTCCGTGAGTACGTATTAAGGCCGGCATAGCGCATGAGGTGGTGGTGCGGCCACAGCATACCTTGTCACCTTTAACACTGCACTAGTTATCCATTTAAGGCCCAGTCAACATAGGAGAGGCCCAAGAGCGGTTCAGATATCTGCCACCAATTTTGCTCACTCGTGTAAATTGTACTCGGGTCACCAGTTCATAAGCGCAGTGCACTAACCACTGCTCCCCAGTGGTAAGGAAGGGGATCAGAATATGAGTGACTATATTGGTTTTCGCGAGCAAGTCAATGTGTGAGTGCGTGTAAAAATGAACGTGTGGTTGAGAGGTTGAGTGAGGGAGCGGGCGAGTGCGCAGGTGGGCGAACGTGGGGGTGCAGGTAACCTTGTTGGGCCATACTCTTAGTTCTTTCGGTAAAGTCACGTAGGTAAAATTAATAAAAATAAAACAATAAAAATCACGACGTTTCGGAGGCAACACAAGCTTCCGTCTTCAGGTGAAACCGTCACAGCAAAATATCTGTACCTTATATAGTGGTTAAGGGGGGAGGAGCCAGGAAGGGCAGCGGGGGAGGAGGGGTTGTGAAGTGGTCAATTACTGCTTTTGTTATACTGCTGGGTGGGTAAATGAATTAGATACGATTAAGCCGCTCTTTGTTATGCTGTTTATGCGCAAGTCACTGTGGGATGAATGGACTCGTGGTCAGGGACGTGTTGCGCAAGTAACTGTGGATGTACATAATAGAAAAGGGGCGAAAATGCCCATGTTTATACCAGTGTTGGCTGACGAAGATTCCAAAGAACACAGGATGAGATGTTACTATCCTTTGTGCAAGCACTTCCAAGAGTTCATGAACAGTGAGCCTGGTGAAATTTGGGGAGCGCATCGTCAGTAGTGAACCTTTGGTTCCTAGGGTGTTTCGGCCTTTCATACTATACACCCACCCCAAAGGCGGCCAGCGACAGGGTGATCAATCCTACGCTTGCGTCCCATTCCCAATTAGTCATAGGAGTTGCCTTGTTGTTGATAACCTACATCCCATGGGACTATGCATGGCAGGGGCGTCCTCCTCCCTGAGTCAAGCATTGTTGACTGCATACCTCCTGGGCCTCTCACTTTGGGGCCCAGCTGGGGTCTTTCCTCTTCATCCAGAGCCACTGACTGCTGCCTTCTGCCGCCTCCGATACAGCTCTGATTGCCGAACGCTGGCTCTGGCCCTTAATTCCCAGGTCTCGAAGCAGTCTGGTTGTAGATGTTGCCACAAAACCTCTGCAGCCCACCTCCACTGGTCGGACTTCTGTGTTCCAGCCATGATGCCGTGCTTCGGCTGCTAGATCGGCATAGCGCAGATGTTTTCGTTCATAAGCCTCATCTACTGAGTCCTCCCAGGGTACTGTGAGCTCAATGATGAAGACCTTCTTGAGCGAACGGGACCAGAGCACCATGTCAGGTCTTAGGGTGGTGGTTGCGATCTCCGGAGGAAACACAAGTTGCCGGCCAATGTCGGCTAGCATTTTCCAGTCGCGGGCCAAGCGCAGCTGGTCTCGCTCTATTGGTGTAGAGCCGCTCTTTGGTGGTTTAGCCCCTTCGCGGACAAAGGTCGTCCGTAAGGGGTGTGATGCTGCTGGGGGTGGTAGGGAGTTGGTGGCAGCTCGCTTGTCCTCCAGGGCGGACGCAAGGTTTTTAAGGAGTTGGTTGTGACGCCAAGTGTAGCGTCCTTGGGTGAGGCTTGTTTTATACCCTGTGAGAATGTGCCTGAGGTTGGCTGGCATGGAACAGAGGGCACAGTCCGGATCTTCACCATACCATTGGTGAAGATTAACTGGTGTTGGAAGGACGTCATATGTTGCTCTGATGGAAAAGCTCAACCGCCTCGCTTCCATGGCCCACAGCTCCTTCCAGCTGATCTTCCTCTTCTCCACACTGTCCCATCGAGTCCACTGTCCCTGTTTGGCAAGAGAGACTGCCTTGGCCCACCTTGCAGCCTCCTCCTGATGGCGTACTTCCTGCACTACCATCTTCCGCCGCTCTGGTGCAGTGGCCTTACTCCAAGCAGCACGGCTAGTTAGCCCAAGGCCTCCTCTCCCTTGCTGAACATGACCCACAATGTCAGCATGTCTGAGGGCTGCTGTTGCCTCCTGGACTGCTTTTCTTGGCCTCCATTTGCGCCCAGTTGCCAAGGTCGGCGCGTTGTTGCTCACCACTGGGTCTCGAGATTCATTCAGTGTCATCTGGAGCCTGGTTTTTGCACACTTGAATTCCTCGGTTAGACTGGTGAGGGGCAGCATGAGGACACCATTTCCATAGAGGCCTATGGTGGTAAGGCATCGTGGAACTCCGAGCCACTTCTTTAAGTAGCTCGTGACTCCTCTTTCCATCTTCTCCACTGTTGAGATTGGAACCTCATACACTGCTAGGGGCCACAACACCCGGGGTAGGAGACCAAACTGCAGACACCAGGCCTTTAACTTTCCAGGTAGCTGGGTGTTGTCGATGGACTGTAGGCTACTACTGATGTCTTTGCGCAGCTGTTGCACCTGGTCTTTGTCCTTCAGGCTTGCATCATACCACCTTCCAAGGCTTTTTACCGGCTGCTCAGACACTGTTGGGATTTGGTCATCTCCGATGAAGAATTTCAGGTCACAGAGTACTCCCTTCACAATCGAGATGCTGCGTGACTTGGATGGTTTAATCTTCATACGGGCCCAGCTGATGTTCTCCTCGAGTTTTCTGAGCAGTCTCCTGGTGCATGGGACAGTGGTGGTCAATGTTGTAATGTCGTCCATGTAGGCTCTGAGTGGAGGGAGGTGAAAACCAGAGTCGACTCGCTGTCCACCAGCAACCCATTTTGAGGATCTGATGATAACCTCCATTTCCATTATGAATGCCAATGGAGAAATGGTACATCCCGCCATTATACCTACATTCAGGCATTGCCATGAGGTGGTGAACTCTGAGGTGGTGAAGCAGAACTGCAGATCCTGTAAATATGACTTCACCAGGGTTGTGATGGTGTCCGGTATGTGGAAGAATCTGAAGGCAGACCACAGGAGTTCATGGGGCACAGAGCCAAATGCATTGGCGAGGTCGAGGAAGACTACATGGGGGTCCCTTTTCTCCACCTTGGCCATTTGGATCTGGTGCCAGATCATGCTGGAATGTTCCAAGCAGCCAGAGAACCCTGATATTCCTGCCTTCTGTACAGATGTATCGACGTACGCATTCCTTTGCAGGTACTCGGCCATCCTCTGGGCAATGACCCTAAAGAAGATTTTACCCTCGACATTCAGTAAGGAGATTGGGCGGAATTGGCTGATGTTCACTGCATCCTTCTCCTTAGGGATCAGGACCCCGCCTGCCCTACGCCACACTTTGGGTATTATCTTCTTTTGCCAAGCTGTTCTCATAAGCCTCCAGAGGAACCTCAGGACGTCTGGTGCGTTCTTATACACTTTGTACGGGACTCCATTTGGCCCCGGGGCTGATGCTGTTCTTGCCCTTCGAACTGTGTTTTCCACCTCTTTCCATGTCGGAGGGCTGGTCTCAATATGATGTTCCGGGGGTTCAATGGGTGGGATAGCTGATGGGATGGCCAGATGTTCATGTCGCTTTGAGTCAAAGTTTGTTGTTCTCAGGTGGTCTTCTAGGTCTTTCTTTGTTGTTTTTAGAACTCCACTTTTTTCCTTTGTGAAGAGACTTTTAAGGAACTTGAAGGGATCTTTATAGAATCGAGTTCTAGTTTGTTCTTTCTTCCTTCTGCGTTTCCATAGGTTCTCTGCTCTATGGAGGGATGCCAACCGGGTTTTGATGTCAGCGTGAAGTGCCTCTATGCCCTCCTTTTCCACTTCCGAGGCTTTCTTCCACTGTTTCTTAAGCTGTCTCCTTTCTTGAACGAGTCGCTTGATTTCTTGTTGCCTCCTGGAAACTGGTGGGGTTGGAACCTTTCTCCCGCCTGTTGCCTCTTGCACTCCAAAGCTTTCTGCCCCGTACTCATAGATGATGTCCCCCATCCTCTCCAACTTCTTCTCCACTGTGCCTCGAAGTTTCTCGAGGGTCAAGGTAAGGTCAGTATTCACTGTTTCCCACAACTTTTTGTCACTGGCGCCAGGCCACTTCACATACGGTCTGTGCCCTGGTAGTCTCCTCTCGACTGCAGGTCTGGGAGGCTGGGTGAGTTCCACTCCTGTTGTTGGTTCCAACTCAGTTGTTACTTCGGTGCTTGAGTTTACGTCCTCCATGACAGTGGTACTGATGCACTGCAAACTATGGTTTGCGTCCAGTTGCTGTGCTTCATTCGACTGATTTGATCGCTTTCGCAGAAAGTAATCAATGCGAGGCCTCTGTCTCTCTTTACCCAAACACCCCTTCTTCCCCTGGTGGATCCTCAACCCATGGTGTGATGTAACTTTCCTCCAACCACAGACACATACCTGCATCTGTTTGTGGCCTGCTGTTGCAGCGGAACTTGTGACAGTTGCTGTGGTGTTCTCTCGTGCTGTGCTCTCATTACTCGTAGTCGTTTCCGGTCCAGTCGTTACCATGTTGTCAGTCGATGAGTCATCTTCCACCCCCGCTCTCGCAGACTCTAGGGGTATTCTCGTATGTTGACTTTCTGTAACTAAAGCGGGTGTTTCCAACATACTGCGAAGCATGGGAAACTACAGAAATGGGAAGCTAACCCATGACTGTCCCAGTGGGGTCTATTCCCTCCTGTCAGCCGTCTCTCCGTGCCGCCACAAGGACTTTCCCCTGTTGTCAGCTTATCTTTCTCAGCAGTCACTGGACAAGTCCAGATATTCAGATTCCAAAGAACACAGGATGAGATGTTACTATCCTTTGTGCAAGCACTTCCAAGAGTTCATGAACAGTGAGCCTGGTGAAATTTGTGGAGCGCATCGTCAGTAGTGAACCTTTGGTTCCTAGGGTGTTTCGGCCTTTCATACTATACACCCTCCCCAAAGGCGGCCAGCGACAGGGTGATCAATCCTACGCTTGCGTCCCATTCCCAATTAGTCATAGGAGTTGCCTTGTTGTTGATAGCCAACATCCCATGGGACTATGCATGGCAGGGGCGTCCTCCTCCCTGAGTCAAGCATTGTTGACTGCATACCTCCTGGCCCTCTCACTTTGGGGCCCAGCTGGGGTCTTTCCTCTTCATCCAGAGCCACTGACTGCTGCCTTCTGCCGCCTCCGATACAGCTCTGATTGCCGAACGCTGGCTCTGGCCCTTAATTCCCAGGTCTCGAAGCAGTCTGGTTGTAGATGTTGCCACAAAACCTCTGCAGCCCACCTCCACTGGTCGGACTTCTGTGTTCCAGCCATGATGCCGTGCTTCGGCAGCTAGATCGGCATAGCGCAGATGTTTTCGCTCATAAGCCTCATCTACTGAGTCCTCCCAGGGTACTGTGAGCTCAATGATAAAGACCTTCTTGAGCGAACGGGACCAGAGCACCATGTCAGGTCTTAGGGTGGTGGTTGCGATCTCCGGAGGAAACACAAGTTGCCGGCCAATGTCAGCTAGCATTTTCCAGTCGCGGGCCAAGCGCAGCTGGTCTCGCTCTATTGGTGTAGAGCCGCTCTTCGGTGGTTTAGCCCCTTCGCGGACAAAGGTCGTCCGTAAGGGGTGTGATGCTGCTGGGGGTGGTAGGGAGTTGGTGGCAGCTCGCTTGTCCTCCAGGGCGGACGCAAGGTTTTTAAGGACTTGGTTGTGACGCCAAGTGTAGCGTCCTTGGGTGAGGCTTGTTTTACACCCTGTGAGAATGTGCCTGAGGTTGGCTGGCATGGAACAGAGGGCACAGTCCGGATCTTCACCATACCATTGGTGAAGATTAACTGGTGTTGGAAGGACGTCATATGTTGCTCTGATGGAAAAGCTCAACCGCCTCGCTTCCATGGCCCACAGATCCTTCCAGCTGATCTTCCTCTTCTCCACACTGTCCCATCGAGTCCACTGTCCCTGTTTGGCAAGAGAGACTGCCTTGGCCCACCTTGCAGCCTCCTCCTGATGGCGTACTTCCTGCACTACCATCTTTCGCCGCTCTGGTGCAGTGGCCTTACTCCAAGCAGCATGGCTAGTTAGCCCAAGGCCTCCTCTCCCTTGCTGAACATGACCCACAATGTCAGCATGTCTGAGGGCTGCTGTTGCCTCCTGGACTGTGGATGTGCATAATAGAAAAGGGTCGGAAATGCCCATGTTTATACCAGTGTTGGCTGACAATAAAGAGTACTGTTAAACGTTAGGGATGTTAACACTCGGTGAAGTAAAATAGTGCCCGTCAGATAAGATGGTCCAAAAATGTGTAATTAAATCTTTTTTGCATGGTTGATAACATCTTTCCAATGATTACTAAGTTTGTACCCATCATCACAGTTGAAATTATGTCTGTGTTTGTATATCTGAATGGCTTCGTGTACAAACCTTTGATGGTAGCCAGACGGCTTGCAGAGCACCTTAGTCTCGGAGAAAACAATCTCATGAGAGCCCACCGAGTTGTAGCAATGATCGGCAACGGCGGACGACTCAATTTTGCCGTGTTTCAAATCTGACTTGTGCTCGCGGACACGATCAGAGACATGACGTTTCGTTTCCCCAATGTAACAGTCACCACAGCTGCAACTCAGTTTATAGACTCCAGGGTATTGCAAGTCAGGGATGACATCCTTCACAGATGGAATTAGATCACGGATTTTATGTACTGTACTGAATCGGACTTGGATCTACTGTTTGTTTAGAATTTTGGAGATCTTTTTGGTCACGCCTGCTATGTATGGTAACGTGACAGTTTTGATCGGAGTTTCAAGTGGCTGTTTCTGTATGGTGGGAGAAACAGCTTGGCGGATGGTGCGTTCAGAGTATCTGTTCATCCTGAGGGCCCGATGTACATGTCTCAATTCACTGGCCAGGTGGTGTTGGTCATAAATGCCATGAGCTCTGTGGTATAGCGTTTTGATGAGAGAATTATTTTGAGATGGGTGGTGGTGAGAATCCGGTTTCAAGTAGGAATCTGTGTGGGTGGCTTTCCTGTTAACAGAATGTCCCAAGGATCCGTCAGGTCTCCTCTCCAACAGAATATCTAAGAATGGTAGTTTGCCATCTTTCTCCACTTCCATGGTGAATCTGATGGATGGATGTCTGGAATTGATGTGGTCCAAGAAGTGGTTCAATGCTGGGAGGCCATGTGGCCAAATGACGAAAGTGTCATCCACATACCTCTTCCACAGGGAAGGACGCAGGGTGGATGTCTGATCGTGTCCGCGAGCACAAGTCAGATTTGAAACACGGCAAAATTGAGTCGTCCGCCGTTGCCGATCATTGCTACAACTTGGTGGGCTCTCATGAGATTGTTTTCTCCGAGACTAAGGTGCTCTGCAAGCCTTCTGGCTACCATCAAAGGTTTGTACACGAAGCCATTCAGATATACAAACGTTATACCACAGAGCTCATGGCATATTGCCGATCATTGCTACAACTCGGTGGGCTCTCATGAGATTGTTTTCTCCGAGACTAAGGTGCTCTGCAAGCCTTCTGGCTACCATAAAAGGTTTGTACACGAAGCCATTCAGATATACAAACACAGACATAATTTCAACCGTGATGATAGGTACAAACTTAGTAATCATTGGAAAGATGTTTTCAACCATGCAAAAAAGATTTAATTACACATTTTTGGACCATCTTATCTGGCGGGCACTATTTTACTTCACCGAGTGTTAACATCCCTAACGTTTAACAGTACTCTTTATTGTCAGCCAACACTGGTATAAACATGGGCATTTCCGACCCTTTTCTATTATGCACATCCACAGTTACTTGCGCAACACGTCCCTGACCACGAGTTCATTCATCCCACAGTTACTTGCGCATAAACAGCATAACAAAGAGCGGCTTAATCGTATCTAATTCATTTACCCACCCATCAGTATAACAAAAGCAGTAATTGACCACTTCACAACCCCTCCTCCCCCGCTGCCCTTCCTGGCTCCTCCCCCCTTAACCACTATATAAGGTAGAGATATTTTGCTGTGACGGTTTCACCTGAAGACGGAAGCTTGTGTTGCCTCTGAAACGTCGTGATTTTTATTGTTTTATTTTTATTAATTTTACCTACGTGACTTTACCGAAAGAGCTAAGAGTATGAATCCTTGCAGTCACGAAAGCTTCAAATCTAGAACTTGTTGGGCCACTCGGGCAAAGGACTGCATGGGTGACTGGCGAGCGAGTTTATATATTTACACGATCTAACCCAAAAAAACTGTATTATGGATGATATTGGTCGCGGATGCCTACATGTTAAACTGAGTTGGTAGGCGGTCGTGCACCGTGGCTGGTGGGTGTACTTTAGCGATGTGGCCCAGCGAACGAGGTGTGTGCTGGTCTGCCGCGGCGCAGAGTGCCGTCTTCCCCGCATGGCCGCTCTCCCGTAATTAAGGGCACCACATCCGCCTGCAGCGCCATCTGTCCTTGAAAACAACCGCATTGATTCAGAAACTACAGAGGGCACACAGAGCGCCATGGTGGCGAGATTTTAACTACCTCACCTGGTATACAGGAGGTCGTGAGTTCGATCTCGACCCTAACGCCTGTATATTTGGAATTTGCATGTTCTCTCGGTGGTCGTGTGGATTTTTCTCTAGGTCCTCTGATTTTTCCTTCCACATTTAGAATCAACATGCATTTCGTGTATTTAGCTGTTATAAATATCCACGTGATAAGCGACTTCGTTGAGCTATCATTTGTGGCCAGGTCACTTTTGAAAATGAGCTATGTAGCTCAGTGGGCCTTACCTGGTAAATTCAAAATAGCAGACGTTTCACGGTGAACAGTTGCATTTTTGTTCATGCTTAAGTCACCTGTAATGAACAACAATTATGATGCCCCTTTGCCAAACCACTGCTGGATTAAGGTAGTGGGGGGCAGGATCAGTTCAAAGATTGCTCGCCCACTCATATTTGGGCTCAATTCGCAGGGCTCGCAGCAGGATGTCCTTCCACCAAGCGACTGTCTCCCCCATGTAGTCTTTGTCATTCATTTTGACTCCATCACTACTACTTTGGCACGATCAGTTGACTGTAATATCCATCTCCGAGTACGTATTTTTCAGTCACTCTCTGCCTTTGCTGTGGTCAATAAGTAAACATGCATAAGCAAGTGTCCGATATTCCTTGCACTTTATATAGTTTGCAACTGCAGATGCCTATAATGTAGGCCACAGCTTAAACAGTGAATCACTTGCTCCATCTTTGAAATACGTAATCGACCAGGCTATGCGTTAATTGTGTGTTGACCGACTCTCTGTGTTGTATTACATAACATTTCGATAGCAATCTTTGAAATACGTAATCAACCAGGCTATGCGTTAATTGTGTGTTGACCGACTCTCTGTGTTGTATTACATAACATTTCGATATTTTGCTAGGTTATTTAATTTAGTGTGTTCTTTCTCCCTCTCTCCTAATGTTCAAGCTTGCGTACTTCACCACGCGTCGCCGTACTCATTGACATGTTAATTTTTTCTCTAACCCCTCCCTCTCTCCGCCCCCGCCCCCCTCTGTCTATTTAAGGCCTCGCCACAGAGACGATCTCCCTCTCTGTGCCTGTGTTACTCTCTCTCTATGTATCTTGGTGATATCTGTCTGCTTATATGTCTGTCTATAGTGTTCTGGTTAGATTTTTGTTGCTATTTCATTTATACCTGATGATGATTGCTTGTGTTGCAATCGAAACGTCGTATGCAATTATTTAATTTATTATTTTATCTTTATACGTGACTTTACCGAAAGAACCAAAGAGTAATTCCTGCAGTCACGAAAGCTCCAAATTAAGACTTTAGCAGGTTGTTGGGGCAAGTGCTATTAGCGAGCACCTACGAAGGCCGGCACGGGACACGAGAAGGTGGTTGGCAAGCACCATGCCTGGCCTACTTTGTCTCGCCAGTGGCGATGTTTACGCAATGCACTAGGTACTCATTTTAGACTGAGTCGATCTAGAGGAGGCCCAGTACCTGTTCAGACAATCGTCACTGATGGTGGCCGTGAGCAGGAATCGAACCCGGGCTCCCGGGTTCGTAGTGCAGTGCGCCAACCACTACACTACCGCTCCCACACACACACATTGCTGTGTGTATTGTTAGACACCTGGTATTGATGCGTGCATGCACGTTGTTGTGATGCTGCTCACAGGAGGGCCGCTACAGGTGTCGGACTCGATGATGTCGCTGCGCAGTGCAGCGGCGCCCCCGCTCAGGGAGGCTGGGCTTCTGCCGCTGCCAGACTCGGCGACGGCGCTCGAGTGGGCCAACCTGGTCAGCGTGGCGCGGCAATACGAAGGTACGGCTCGGCGTAGCGGTGGTGAGGACAGCAACGCTGGCGGTGGTGGTGATGGTCACGGCGGTGGTGGTGATGGTCACGGCGGTGGTGTCGTTAGTGGTGGTTGTCAATCGATCGATGTTTGTTAAACATGGGATGTCCCAATTTAACCAGTTACCCAGCTGGTTCGTGCAAGGGAGATCCGTGGTGCATTAGCACAGAACAAGAACAACACCATCAAAGTGGATCCGAACCTAGGAATAGGCAATAACAGAGCAGAACACGTGAGAGGTGCAGAAAAAAATATAGCTTAAAGAACAACAATTTACAACAATATAAATAGGCATATTGCATCAAAAACACGAATGAGGTAATGAAGGGTCGGAGAGGAGATGTGTGGTGCGCCAGGCAAAGCTGGTGGTGGTGCCGGTGATTGTGGCATTGGTGCTGGTACATGAGTGAGCGAGCGAGCAAGTTAGTGTGTGCAAGTGAGCGAGCACGCGTGAGTGAGCGAACGAGCAGCCTCGCAGCATTTCGTACACTTTTCTGGAAACCCCGTTAAATCCGCCCGTTGCTGCACGCAGTGTGAAGACATCGAGGCTGCAGAGCCGGCGATGTCCCTGCAGCCGTAGCTACTGCTCCTGGCCTCGGGCAACAAATGCATTTTTGGATCAAGCTGCGTGTAATTTTCGATGGCGAGATTGAGGTCACAGCTCCCCGCGTGCCCCGGGAGAGCCTGTGTTTTCTCTCGCGAGCAAAGCGGCGCATTAGGATGCATATAAATGAGAGATGTAAAAAGCCGTCTCTCCGCATCTGTACACACACACCGTGTGTTAATTAGACCAGCTGGAACTGTGGGTCGAGTGTCTGGCTCGCAGTTGCAAGGGCACAAGTTCAAACCCTGGTTGTGGAACGACGCAGCCCCATCGCTCGCCATGCTGCCACTTTGCAGGAGGTCAATGACGGAGTTTGCTTCCGTCATAGGAATGTGGAATTGATGGAGTGTCACCCCACGCCCGCCGAGGGTGGAGACACTTGGAGTGCACAAGTATATGTTACTTGGATGGATGTGGGTGGAGAACTGCTTTCATAGTCATCGTGTAACCATTCGGCCTGCTGACTCCTGTACAATGTGATAAGTTGTCATGAATTCGAGGGTGATGATTATATTCCAAAATCGATTATGTCTCATTTTTACCATCGCATAGTTTTTATCGCTCCAATAGGCTAAATAAATGTAACATCATAAATTATAATAATAATACAATTTGTAATGTGCGCAATGATGCGGACCGTAGATACAATTCTGAGGCGGGGAACCGAGCTCTGTGTCAGACAACCTTATTGTGGGCATCATGACTCGACTGCAATTAATGAATCATTACATTGTTTCTTGCAACGATTCACCGAGTAAATACCAGTTGTCTGGGAGTGGTTGAGACCACGACATCTCACTCAGTGCGCATACGTGCCGTGTGCACGTCCGTCGCGTGTCCGTTCGCCCCACCACAGCCACGCAGGGCGTTATCAGCGGAGTCGGAGCCGGTGGCGGAATCCGACCCCGCGACCTCCCCGTATCGTTTGGACCCAACGACGGCCGGGCCCAGCTCCCGAGAGGCTGGCACCAGTCATCGCCAACCAAATACCCGCCAACGTGAGTTCAGGGCGCCACCCCGACACCGGCATAGTTGGACCAAGGGCCTATCGCGCGCTTTCAAGATGCGCTTCTGCGGCCCTTTGGAATGTTCTTCCTTTCTTTATGAGGAGGCCACTGGAGCTATGCACTCTTAAATAATCTAGATCGAAAATTCAGTTCTTGAGAACTGCTTTTTGTGTTTAGTTTCGATGTCCTTCCCCCGCACATCTGATTAACATATTTGGCTTCATACGGTGCGAAAGAAGTTCGATATACATACAATGATACCTCGGTTCACGAACTTAATTCGTGAACTGACTCTGGTCGCGAACCGAATTGGTCGTGAACCGATGCACATTTTCCCATAGGGTTCAATGTAAATCCGGTTAATCCGTTCTGACCTTTTTTTTTGGTTTTTGAAGCACAAAAATATGAAACAAATTACAATACACATTAGTACTGAACAGTATAGTAATGTATAAAGAGAGAGCACTAACCTTGCTTGAGATGACTTCAGTAAGCACTCAAACGGGTGAACTGTACAATACAGTAAGTACAGTATTGTACAGTACAGTAGTACAGTACAGTACTGTATGTGCTAAAAAGCACACCAAAAAGCAAAAAGTCACTGAAAGTGTCTTCACAGTACTCACAGTACTTCTTTCTGTGTCTCTGCTTCTCTCCACGATCTTCCTACAGGAAGTTACGACCATGTGACAGCCTGGAAATAGCATTAAAATGGCCGCGGCTCCTGTTCGTGAACCGAAGCGGAGTTCGTGAACCGGAGCAGATTTTTATGAACTTTTCTGTTCGTGAACCGAGTTGTTCGTGAACAGAAGCGTTCGTGAACCGAGGTATCACTGTACAGTGAGGGAAAAAAGTATTTGATCCCCTGCTGATTGTGTACGTTTGCCCACTGACAAAGAAATGATTAGTCTATAATTTTAATGGTAGGTTTATTTGAACAGTGAGAGACAGAATAACAACAAAAAAATCCAGAAAAACGCATGTCAAAAATGTTATAAATTTATTTGCATTTTAGTGAGGGAAATAAGTATTTGACCCCTCTGCAAAACATGACTTAGTACTTAGTGGCAAAACCCTTGTTGGCAATCACAGAGGTCAGACGTTTCTTGTAGTTGGCCACCAGGTTTGCACACATCTCAGGAGGGATTTTGTCCCACTCTTTGCAGATCTTCTCCAAGTCATTAAGGTTTCGAGGCTGACGTTTGGCAACTCGAACCTTCAGCTCCCTCCACAGATTTTCTATGGGATTAAGGTATGGAGACTGGATAGGCCACTCCAGGACCTTAATGTGCTTCTTCTTGAGCCACCCCTTTGTTGCCTTGGCCGTATTTTTTGGGTCATTGTCATGCTGGAATACCCATTCATGACCCATTTTCAATGGCCTGGCTGAGGGAAGGAGGTTCTCACACAAGATTTGACGGTACATGGCCCCGTCCATCGTCCCTTTGATGCGGTGAAGTTGTCCTGGCCCCTTAGCAGAAAAACACCCCCAAAGCATAATATTTCCACCTCCATGTTTGACGGTGGGGATGGTGTTCTTGGGGTCATAAGCAGCATTCCTCCTCCTCCAAACACGGCGAGTTGAGTTGATGCCAAAGAGCTCCATTTTGGTCTCATCTGACCACAACACTTTCACCCAGTTGTCCTCTGAATGATTCAGATGTTCATTGGCAAACTTCAGACGGGCATGTATATGTGATTTCTTGAGCAGGGGGACCTTGCGGGTGCTGCAGGATTTCAGTCCTTCACGGCGTAGTGTGTTACCAACTGTTTTCTTGGTGACTATGGTCCCAGCTGCCTTGAGATCATTGTCAAGATCCTCCCGTGTAGTTCTGGGCTGATTCCTCACCGTTCTCATGATAATTGCAACTCCACGAGGTGAGATCTTGCATGGAGCCCCAGGCCGAGGGAGATTGACAGTTCTTTTGTGTTTCTTCCATTTGCGAATAATCGCACCAACTGTTGTCACCTTCTCACCAAGCTGCTTGGCGATGGTCTTGTAGCCCATTCCAGCCTTGTGTAGGTCTACAATCTTGCCCCTGACATCCTTGGAGAGCTCTTTGGTCTTGGCCATGGTGGAGAGTTTGGAATCTGATTGATTGCTTCTGTGAACAGGCGTCTTTTATACAGGTAACAAGCTGAGATTAGGAGCACTCCCTTTAAGAGTGTGCTCCTAATCTCAGATCGTTACCTGTATAAGAAAAACCTGGGAGCCAGAAATCTTTCTTATTGAGAGGGGGTCAAATACTTATTTCCCTCACTAAAATGCAAATCAATTTATAACATTTTTGACATGCGTTTTTCTGGATTTTTTTGTTGTTATTCTGTCTCTCACTGTTCAAATAAACCTACCATTAAAATTATAGACTGATCATTTCTTTGTCAGTGGGCAAACGTACAAAATCAGCAGGGGATCAAATACTTTTTTCTCTTACTGTATATACATACCGTCAGCCATGGCCGTGTGAACACTTTTTAATTGTTCTTCTTGGTTCTTTCGGTAAAGTCACGTAGAAGGGAAGTAATAAAATAATAAAAATAAAACATAATAATATTATATTATTTTATTACTTCCCTTCTACGTGACTTTACCGAAAGAACCAAGAAGATGAATCCCTGCAGTCACGAAAGCTTTAAATCGAAACTTTTTAATTGGCCAATAACACCTTAATTATATAGAGGACCACAGAGCTTGGGCAATTGTTGGCATAAAGTTTCACTTGCATAGACGCTGTAATTCCCACAATTAATGTAGTTTAATGTGCGCGACTCGCGCTATGGGAAGCAAGAGGGTGGGTGGGGGAGGGTTGGAGGGCAGCACTCTCAATGCTTAAAATCAGGAATACGACTGCGCCAGAAAGCTGAGCCAGTCGGCATCAAGAACCGGCAACAGCATCAATAAGCAACCCTATATCAAAGTAAGTGAGCTGCTCATCAGCGGTTCCGGAAGAAGCTGCTGCCAGCACGTGCAGCGAAGCATACATGGTGACGAACGTCTAGTACGATCTGAAAACCACATCGGAGAGCTGCACAATCGGGAAGTTTCTAGTTTGACTCCCGATGTGGGGTAGACTCAGCCTGTCATCCCTCCAGCAGTGATAAATGAACAACTGCTTGTGGTGGTCAGTATACAAATAATGGCAAATTTTGAATTAGCTTCAACCGTCTTAAGTCAGATTACCACTGCCCAATGCTCATTCTACCAGGAAAATGCTGCCCTTTTGAATAGGGCTGTACATGTACCGTGAAAGTTTATATTAGAATGTAACTATAGAATGTTGTTGCTGCACTCCCTATGCGGATTGGATAACATGATGGTACACGAGTGGCAGAAGTTCTTCCTTAAGAAAGTTCCAAGGAACGATTATACAATGTTGATGACGCATGTAATGTTTATACGGCTGGTAATTCCTGAGAGAGACGGTGGAATTATCTCCGTCTCTTGCCATTGTCATTCTCTGCAGAACACGGTGCTCTAAGTAATGCATTGCGCATCGTGGGTTTTGTGAGTGGTGCCTCCTGTTCGCTTCTTTAAGTAAACCTTACGACAAGGACTCTTAAATCGTGGAGGAATTCACATCTTAGCTCAAGAGAAATGGCACATTGCCCCAAACTCTTTGTTTAATTGACAAAGCTTTTGCAGGTGCGGTCAGTCAAATCCCTCACGCACGCAGTGTGCATGCGGTTGAACTTCCCATTCAGGAGCCGACCAGATGGCCCATGGGGTTAATGCTAAATCACAGCACTGTCCTTGGCCCCCTGAAAGTCAAGGTTAGACTCTTGAGTTTCAGCCACAATTATTTAAACCAGTTCTTGAAGTGGTGACGATGGCGAAGATGTGCTCCAGATCCACTTGTTGTGCTACCGTGTAGCAATTAGAGGCGGTATAGCAAGTAGTGTCTGACATTGTCGGTGTCAGTTTTGAGTTTTATTACCTTGTACATGTGGGTTTTCTCCAAGCGCTCGTTTCACTCCACAGAGAGAGACATAGCAGGAATTGGCAAAACTTCTAAAAGCTGCGACTGTCTTGGAAACGAGTCTCGCAGTCTGCCTGATACTCTGAAGAGTAAACATTTCAACTGATATTACCATGATGGTTATTTGCATATTTCACGCTTCTGCTGTTGCTTTGCTCCATTGAAATAATGCAAAAAGTTGCAGCACGTTACCGCATCGGTTTTTACAGCAGAGCTGTGGGGCATGGGGAAGCAATTAATTATGAAAGCGCGATCGGAAATGCAGCGCTGCCGAGGCATGTAAATTGGAAAGATATCCCACTCGCCCCCAAGGCCTGAAAACTCACAAAGTAATCAGATCTTTCAAATTGGGCCAACACTGCTTTTCCGATGAATTATTCTGTTCCATGCTCAAAATGTCGAGCGAGTGTGTGGGGCAATGCTCAATTCTGCCATGCAAGTCAAGGACGGTTGTATCCACAGGGCTTAGATAACCAAACTAAACTTTTAACTATTTTTTATTTTACCAGGTAAGGCCCACTGAGCTCTATATAGCTCTTTTTACAAATAATAGTGCAATGAAGTGGCTTATCACGTGAAAATATATCGCAGCCAAATAATCTAAACGCATGTTGATTCTAAATGTGGAGGAAAAAACTAGAGGACCCGGAGAAAAATCCACGCAACCATGGGGAGAACATGCAAACTCCAAATAATCAGGTATCAGGGTTGTGGTCGATCCCACAACCTCCTGTATACCAGGTAAGGTAGTTAACGTCTCGCCATCGTGGCACCTCAACCAGTCTTGGCAGGGCCATCCATAGCGGGGTGCGGGGCCTGGGGCAAATCCCACCGTGTGGACCCCCCCCCCCCCCCCCGACGCCTTCAAACTAAACCAGAAGTATTACATCTGACACTGTGATATTGAAGTGTGGGCCCCCCAAAACGTGGGGCCCGGGGCGGTCGCCCCGATTTGCTGTACCCTCGGGATGGCTCTAAGTGTTGGCTTCCCACAGGTGTATCACTTATTCTTATACACCACTGAGAGATGATGGACGGAGTAAAACCCTGACTGGGATGTGAACTCGTGGGCTTTTGATTGCGAGTCGAGCCATCTGCCCACAGCACCGGGTGTGGGCAGATTGCTTGCACACTGCTTCTCCCCCTTGACCACTGTGCCAGCCCTAAATGGTGCTCGTTAACAGTACTTGCCCCAACATTCTGTATGCCTATAGGGAGATCTTTATCTTTTGTCTTAGTTTGCTTGCGTTCTACAGGAGTCGCTTCGCATCCCCGGAATCGGATATTTCGCCGGGCGCCCTGGCCGGAAAGGTGGACCACCTGGAGGTGATGCTACAGCGTCTTCAAGACGACCTGAAAAAGGTGAGGGAGGTTTTTAGATCTGCGGAATCACGACGCGCAGTCTAGGTGGAGACAACGCCAGAAATGTGTGCATTGGTCGAATATCTAAAAGATTACGGATCGAGACGGAGTAAAGTAGTGATGCCCGCTAAAGAAAGAAATGTGGTAAAAACAGTTTGGGTCTATCGCCGTTAATGAGGAACATATTATGGAATAGGATCAAAGGCAAAGTCGAAGCATTTGTTTGCCAGGCCATGATCTGCTGATGAGGTGGGATTCATGGAGGCAAAGATTCATGGAGGCAAAGCCTCCATGAATCTAAGATGGTACCCCAATGCTTATTTGGTCAGGGAGACACCGACTCTTTCCACTTTTAACACTTCAAACTCTTGATATAATATACAATGTTGAAAACATATTATAGCATTTAGCTTACTTCTGCGTGTAACTTTAATGTAATTTTCTTGAAGTGATTTTTTTATATTATCCATAAAGCTATGAGAGAATTGATCAATGGATTTGTATAAGTAAAAAAAAGACTTTGTGCAAAAGGGGTTTTGTGTGTTGCCGTGTGCTGGGTCCCGTTATCCCCTCCACCCAACAGGAGAAGGAATTCAAGACGGTGCTGCAGAGCGAGGTGCACTACCTGCGCCGGGACAACCAGCGGCTCCAGGAGGAATCGCAGGTCGCTGCACAGCAGATGCGAAAATTCACAGAGTGGTTCTACAACACCATCGACAGGAAGTGATGTCATGTCTGTTGCAACGGAAGGGGACTTCGTTCCAAAGAAACAGGAAGTTATTTCACAGCCCCCCGGTCGTTTAAAAAAAAGCAACGGAAAGTTACGGCTTTGCAAAGACATTGTGGAATGAGTGACAGTGGCGAGTATGGAATAAATATCTGGCGGCGATACAGGAAGTGTGACGATGTAAGACAGGAAGTAACATCATCATCATCTGCTGGAAACAGGAAGTGCAATGCGGGTGAGACTAGCAGCGGCAGACTGACACAATTCGAATGATTAAACTTTAAAGGACCAGATGATTGCCTATATTAATGACTTACAAAACAGTGCTACGTACTTAATCAAATAGCATGGTCGCACAAAACGGTCTTCAGTAGAAAATACAGATTCTCAGCCGTTGTAAAGTCAACCGCTTGTGATTCGAAGATAACGGAGGTTAGTGGAGACTAAAACAGCAGCAAGTGACATCATTGCGAAACCAAATCTCCAATTTTCAGAAACCCGATGGCATGAGGGGAGCTTGGCTATTACGAGCCAGGATATGTTATTGTCAAGCAATGGAGAAACTGGAATGAAAATGCATGATTGAGCCAATGCTTAATATCATCTCACAGCACCCCATTTTTCCGATTATTGATCTTCAAGTGGCGCACAAGATTTAAAAACCCCATTGCACCGTTGTGATAATGGTGGTGAAGAATCATTCACAAATAAATATGAGAAGTTGACTGACCGTCTTGTGGGCTACATCGGAAGAAGCCTCGGAGTTAAAATCTAATTCTTGACTCAACATCTTCAGATGCTGATTGAAGTAACGGGAAATCAAGAGGTTTTGAATGATCAGAACATGAGAATTCAGTTGAAAGTAGCACTGTGTTTATGTGGACAATGGAATTGCAGGTGTGCACACGTGTAAATTTCATATGAGGGCAGCATCATTAACCTATAAATTGACCAAATGAGGCAATGGTGGCCGGATTTTGTAAGATGCTTCAGAACGTTACCTCTAGGATCTGTATTATAGCTCTGTTGAGTATGTGATTCTATGAATTTGAGATTGAATTAGTCTTTGGCAAAACATTTTCATTTACTGTAATTTGTAAATACTGTACTGTCCTTATGTCTTCTTTTGGTTTAAAACCAAATATGTATTGGTGTGCATTTTTTTCCATCAGGGTTAGGTTATGAATGAAAAACGATCTGTTTGACTTTTTTTAATTCAATCATTTGTTTCATGTAAGTTCGTTTATTGATGTGTAAAGTATCATTTAAAATATATATAAATTCAATATTGTAATGTTAATTTTTGGCAGCTCGTATATACCATCTAGTTATCAATAAAAAGAGTAAAATTTCTGCTCTGTGAAAAGTCAACAGCGATTGTAATTTGGAGAGACTGTGACCCTACCATAAGAATGTGGAATTTCCAACACTGTCTCATGGCCACCAATAAATGCGCACCACCCATTGCCCAGAGCATTGGGGCACTAGTTCCGTATTATCCAGATAACAAGCATTCCCCCCCCCCCCCCCCATATTTTAAAGCCAAAGATAGGGGTGCATGTTACGATCTGGGAAATACGGAGCTTATTCCTGAGTGCAAGGGTCTGCATCCAAAATAAGAAGAGCCATTTTTTTCGAATTCGGTAAGAGAATCAATATTTTAAGAGCTACATTGTATCTGAATACGAGACGGCGTAGTCCTTAATAAATGACATCACGAAGCGCCCGTTAAAGAGCCGCATGTAGCTTTAGAGCCGCAGGTTGCCGACCCCCTGCGTCTGCTGCATTTGCTGCAGTTGTGGACCCCCGTTATGCCTTGCTGAAAGAAACCCCCATTGGTTACATTTCTGATTCGATCGATGCACTTAACTTCTCTATCAAACAGACATTCTCATAAGTTTGCTGACAAGACTTGTTTTAATACACTACACTGTGTATTTTTTAAAATGGCACAATTTCCCTCAATCATAAAGTACAAATATAAGTACAGTAAATACAAAAACTACAGCTTTGACATAATTCCAATTGACTTATATTTACAAATCAAAGTTTTCTATTTACCACATGCCACATTTTCTCATAGGTTAATATAATTTTGCGAAATGTTAATAGACAGGAAGCAGAACAATACTTCTTTAATCCATGTCCAAACAATTGAAGAGAAGCACTTCTTTATCCGTCAACCCACAGCGACACGACACTCGTTCCAAAACCAACCCCAAACACGCGTCTCACAGCTCTTTTTAACCCCTCCATCTCCGCCCTCGTTCCCAATACACATCCTCGTCTCGCACGCCTGGTCTGGGTGACGTCAGTGCCCTTTAACCCTTGACCCCTGTCTTGTGTATTCCTGTGCGTGTGATTGGTGCGTGTTATATTGAGTGCGGAGATTTCATATCTGCGTGGTGCGTGTGCGTGAGGGTGGCTCGCAGATCCCTTCCACAATGATTGTGTAACTTCTGACAACAAATGTAGATCGTGTGCCATTCATAGCACACGTTGCAAAAAAAATCTTCTTATATATAAAAGTCTCCGCGCGCTCGAGCTTGCGGAGGATTTGGCTCTCGGACGTTGGGGTTTAAGACTGAAATAACTTGCCAGCCGGCACGCCCTAAGCCCCGCGGTGGGAATAGGCTATTCCGTTTTCACGTCCGTAAGTCGTTTAATTAACAAATTAGTGGCATTCTTATTTTAATTATTTACTTATTGCGCGACATCGACCGTACCAACTCACGACAATTGCCTGGGGGGGGGCGGACCCTGCCAAGTGATGCGCGTTGCCTCCAGCTCACGGGGGACATTTATTTTACGCGTTTAACATGGAATAGATATACACATCACGCTGCCGATTTCTCTTCACAGTGTGATGTCCTCTTCCCCCCCCCCCCATCCCAATGCGTGCAGTTACTGATATAAAGTCCTTAGATATTAATTTATTATTATTTAAGCACTTACATAGTATTATTCTGCCTCGGGCGGGGGGATGGTGGGGGGGTAGCGGCCCAGCCAGCAGCCTGGCAATGTCTCACCTCCTGCGGCTTGCCAATCTAGGCGAGGCCGCGGACTCTGCACGGGACGAGGCGTCACCACGCCAATGTAAAATACAATTTTATTGCATCTTTCGCTAACAACTCAGGTTTATTGTTTACTATTATTAAACAAATAAGTTTACAAATATTACAATGATAATGTTTGTGTGCACATAACTCTGCTTCATTACAATTGTAGTGGTGTTAACTACTCGCTGTTCGCAAACTGTGACAGCAGATCGTAAACAAGGTTTTCCCGCTCAATCAAACGGTCAGGGTCAAATGGGGTGAGGTAGGATCCAAACCCAGATTGGGAAGGACCAATCAGAGGGTCTCACAAGGTGGCCGGGGATTGGACAACCCGGCCACGAACAGGTATAAAAGCCAGAGCGCTGAGAGCTCTGGAGGGGTTCTGCTACACGAAGACCCAAGTCGGCCGAAGACGTCTAGGACCCTGGACCAAGCCCTCCAGCCCTTATCAGGGCTCGGGCTCAGAGTAACCAGTGGTCGGGGAGAGATCCCCTAGGTCCAGCCAGAGGATGCTGGGAGAGCAGGGAGATTAGATAGCTTGCAGGGTCCGGAGGCTTGTACCTTCTGAGGGAAACGGGTGAGGGGACCATATACCCCTTAGTGTGATAGGGACTATGTTATTAAGATAATAAACGGTGTGTGCCATAAAAGACGTTTAGAAGTCCGTCCTTACAACACTACACTATTATGAAACTAATAAGTTGCCTAATACTGTCTTACTATTATAATGTTCATGTGCAGAAACTACATGCGTGTGCCTAAAGTCGATGTCTTGTGTGTGAGTCCATGTGTTTGTGTGCGTGTAAGTCGATGGGTTTCTATGTGTGTGGGTCCATGTCTGTGTGTAAGTCCATGTGTGTGTCTGTCTTTTTCAAACGGACAACGCCCCGTGTGTGTGTGTACGTACAAGTGTTTGTGTGTGTGTGTCAGTCCATTTGTGTGCGTATCAGTCGCAGTGTGTGTGTTAGTCCACATGTGTGTGTAAGTCCATACGTGTGTGTTTCACTCGATGTGTGTGTGTGTAAGTCAATGCGTGTGTGTGAGTCAATGTGTGTGCATGGCTCCATCTGAGTGTGTAAGTCAATGTGCGTTTGTGTGTCTATGTGTGTCAGTCGATGTGTATGTGTGTACGTCGATGTGTATGTGTGTGTCAGTCCATACGTGTGTGTAAGTCCATACATGTGTGTCTCACTCGATGTGTGTGTGTAAGTCAATGCGTGTGTGTGAGTCGATGTGTGTTAATTCATGTGTCTGTATCTAAAGTAGATGTCTGTGTGTCACAGTCCATATGTGTATATGTGTGTAGAGCAATGTGTGTGCAAGTCTATGTATGTGTGTGTAAGTCCATGTGTGTGTGTCTTAGTCGATATGGGTGTAAGTACACGTGTTTACGTCAATGTGTGTGTGAGTCCATGTATGTCTGTGTGTGAGTCGGTGTGTGTGAATCGCTGTATGTGTGTACGTCGATATGTGTGTGTAACTCCATGTGTGTGTATCTAAAGTGCATGTCTATGTGTGTGTGAGTCCATATGTGTGTGTGTGTGTCAGTCCATGGGCGTCTGTGTTAGGTGCTTTGTGTGCATGGCTCCATGTCAGTCAGTGTAAGTCCATTTCTTTGCGTGTCTGTAGGTCCATGTGTGCGTGTGAGTGAATGTATGTGCTTTATTGACCTGCTCAAGGCCTATGATACTATCAGTAGGCCTGGCCTCTGGGTTGTTCTTCATGCTTTCGGAGTCCCTCAAACTTAGCTCACGATCCTTAAGAACCTTCATGATGGTGAGCGGCCCCGCGTCAAACTACGTGGCCGTCAGTCAGAGCCATTCCCTCTACACCTTGGCCATGACCACTTTCCAGAATCCTCGGGAAGGATCTGGATGCTAACCACGTGACCACCCTTAGCCCCTACTTGGGCCCCTTTTAGACTTAACTGGGCACGTGTCCTCTCGAGTCAACCAGAGTGCCATATCCTTTTAGTAACCTCATTCCTACGGCCGGCACTCCCACACCCTGTTCTGTAGGGCTGGCACTGCACACCAAGCATGGTGCCATCTAGCGCTATCAATCAGCGCTCACCGGTCCCCTATAGGGCCGGTACTACACCCACACCAGTGTGGTGTCCGCTATGTCGTTACACCACACGCCGTGCCTCTCTCGGGCCGGCACTGCACAGTGACATCCCGCGATTTCACTGCAATATTATGAAGTAAGATTTTATTAGTATACATTTGTAGTGGTGATACGCGCTGGGGTAGGGATCGTGTGCCAGCGCGTAGTGATTGGCTGTGTGTGTTGGTGACGCGCGCTGACGGTGAAGGATCAGGGGTCAGCGCGGGGTCGGGGGTTATGAGGCAGTGATTGGTTGGGTATCAGTGACGCGCGCTGACAGCGATGGGATCCTGGGGCAAGCGCGCGGGGATTGGTCAACTAAGGGGGATGCTCACGTCGAGGTCCGCATACGCTCCGTCTCCCATGAGCGGGGGCTATATAAGGTGGTGCGCATAGGCGCACGGGGAGCGAGTGACCAGCGAAGACTGAAGACGGAGGAGGAAGAGATAGGGCCCTGCGGTACCTAGTCCCGCTGTCCTGCAGGGGCCGGGGCTCTGTGTGACCCAGAGGCGGAACCCTGGGACCCGGGGCCGAGCGTCCGTGAGAGGGCCGGCCCTTGGGACTCAGAGGTTGTGGCCCACGCCCAAGCTGGGGTGGGCCTGTAGACTCCACGGACGTTACGGGGCGGAGTGCAGTGTGAGCATGCAGTGTGAGCCATAGTAACTACACGTGTCAAGTGAAGTGTGTGTAGTCAGAGGCATAGTAACTACACGTGTCAAGTGAAGTGTGTGTAGTCAGAGGCATAGTAACTACACGTGTCAAGTGAAGTGTGTGTAGTCAGAGGAATAGTGACCACACGTGTCAAGTGAAGTGTGTGTAGTCAGAGGAATAGTGACCACACGTTGTATCGTGACAAGTCAAGGTTTAATAAAAAGTGTGCTACCCGTCAAGTGGTTTCCTGCCGTCATTCCAATACTTCACATTTGACCAAGGGGAAAAAAATTGCGTGTTTTCGTAAACCAATAGTTTGTCAGTTAAAAGCGTTGCAAGGATAGGCATGCGCAGACAGAGAGACAGACAGAGAGACATACAGACGGACAGACTTACTTTTATAGGTAAGATGACCGAATGACATCGCCTATCCAGTGAAGCCCTGGCTACAGAATAAATTTGTCAGTCATATGGGCATGCCGAGTTTGTCTGATTGAGTGTCAGATGAGTGTGTGGTGAGAGGTGAGAATCAGGTGAGTGGGCGAGTGGTTTTCATCTAGTGAGTGTAAGTAGCATGGTGAATGCCACCTGACACCAGATTTGTCATCTGAGTGCGTTGCAGGTGGTTCTTGGGTGCCGAGTGTTTGGTGATCGATGGGTGAGACCGAGCCATTTGGCGAGTGAGTAATTTTACACACTGGAGGATAGGCTTCCCTTTAGTTGTATCCAAACCATTAGAAACTGGATCTACATACCCAATATTACCCTAAATAATGTCACTGGCTCTGGGTTATAAACTTGTAAAAAATAATAACTGATGGAGTGTTCTTCATAACCATCAACAGCCATGATCGATCAATCGTGGGTGTTGATGGTTTTTATTTAACAAAGGGTTAGGTAGGGTTAGGGGTTCGGGTTAGGGTTAGGGGTTACAGTTTAGGGTTAGGGTTTTAGGGTTAGGGATAGGGGGTTAGGGTTTTAGGGTTTTAGGATTTTAGGGTTATGGTTTTAGGGTTAGGGTTTTAGATTTAGGGTTAGGGTTTTAGAGTTAGGGTGTTAGGGCTTTAGGGTTAGGGTTTTAGGGTTAGAGTTTTAGGGTTAGGGTTTTAGGGTTAGGGTTTTAGGGTTAGGGTTAGAGTTTTAGGGTTAGGGTTTTAGGGTTAGGGTTTTAGGTTTAGGGTTTTAGGGTTAGGGTGTTAGGGTTAGGGTGTTAGGGTTAGGGTTTTAGGGTTAGGGTTTTAGAGTTAGGGTTTTAGGGTTAGGGTTTTAGGGTTAGGGTGTTACGGCTTTAGGGTTAGGGTTTTAGGGTTAGAGTTTTAGGGTTAGGGTTTTAGGGTTAGGGTTTCAGGGTTAGGGTTAGAGTTTTAGGGTTAGGGTTTTAGGGTTAGGGTTTTAGGGTTAGGTTTAGGGTTTTAGGGTGTTAGGGTTAGGGTGTTAGGGTTTAAGGGTTAGGGTTTTAGGGTTAGGGTTTTAGGGTTAGGGGTTAGGGTTAAGGGGTAGGGGTTAGGGTAGGGGTTAGGATTAGGGGTTAGATTTAGGGATTATGATTAGGGATTAGGGTTATTAGGGTTATGGTTATTAGGGTTAGGGTTATTAGGATTAGGGTTATCAGGGTTATTGGGGTCAGGGTTAGGGGTTAGGGTTAGGGGTTGGGGTTTGGGGTTGGGTTTTAGGGTTAGGGGTTAGAGTTAGGGTTAGGGATTAAGGTTAAGGGTTAGGGTTATTAGGGTTAGGGTTATTAGGGTTAGGGGTTGGGGTTAGGGTTTGGGGGTTGAGGTTTAGGGTTTTAGGGGTTAGGGGTTAGAGTTAGGGGTTGGGATTAGGGTTAGGGTTAGTGGTTAGGGTTAAGGATTAGGGTTTAGGGGTTGGGGTGATGGTTTAGGGTTGTTAGGGTTAGGGGTTAGGGTTTTAGGGTCTTAGGGGTTAGGGTTGGGGTTAGGGTTTTAGGGTTAGGGTTTTAGGGTTAGGGTTTTAGGGTAGGGTTTTAGGGTTAGGGTTTTAGGGTTAGGGTTTTAGGGTTAAGGTTTCAGGTTAGGGTTTTAGGGTTAGGGTTTTAGGGTTCGGGTTAGGGTTTTAGGGTTCATTTTAGGGTTCGTTTTAGGGTTAGGGGTTTAGGGTTAGGGTTTTAGGGTGTTAGGGTTTTTAGGGTTATGGTTTTTAGGGTTAGGGTTAGGGTTTTAGGGTTAGGGTTTTAGGGTTAGGGTTTTAGGGTTAGAGTTTTAGGGTTTCAGGGTTAGGGTTTTAGGGTTAGGGTTTTAGGGTTAGGGTGTTAGGGTTAGGGTGATAGGGTTAGGGTTTTAGGGTTAGGGGTTGGGGTTAAGGGTTAGGGTTGGGGTTGGGATTAGGGGTTAGGGATTAGGGATTATGGTTAGGGATTAGGGTTAAGGGTTAGGGTTATTAGGGTTATGGTTATTAGGGTTAGGGTTTTTAGGGTTAGGGTTATTAGGGTTAGGGTTATTAGGGTTGGGGGTTGGGGTTTGGGGTTAAGGTTTTAGGGTGTTAGGGTTTTAGGGTTAGGGGTTAGAGTTAAGGTTTAGGGTTAGGGGTTAGGGATTAGGGTTAAGGGTTAGGGTTATTAGGGTTAGGGTTATTAGGGTTAGGAGTTATGGTTGGGGGTTGGGGTTTAGGATTTTAGGGGTTGGGGGTTAGAGTTAGGGATTAGGGGTTAAGGATTAGAGGTTAGGCTTCAGGGTTAGGGTTAGAGGGTTAGGGTTAGGGGTTAGGGTTAGGGGTTAGGGTTGTTAGGGTTAGGGGTTAGGGTTAGGGTTTAGGGTTTTCATGGTTAGGGTTAGGGGTTTGGGGTTTGGGGTTAAGGGTTAGGGTTAGAGCAGACGTGGACAAAGTACGGCCCGCGGGCCGTATACAGCCCGTTGGGCTTTTTAATCCGGCCTGCCAAACTTGTCCAAATATTATTATTACATTAAATTTTACCTTCCTCCTGTAATGCCCCCATTTCCCCATTAGATGGCGCACTTTGTGTAATTGAACAAAACAAAACAAACTTAACTCCGAGTTCTCTCCGAATTTCACGAGTCCGTTCTAGACCCCACAGTTTTTTTTAAAGAGTTTTAAGCACAGAAAACATAATTAAAGTTTGAAAAATCATTAATTATACAAACTTTTCAATAATTTCCTTCTTCACTTCGATTTAAATTTTCTTTAACAAGTTCTTCTCACCAACATTATCACTCATTACCACTTTCTCTGAAGGCAAGTTTGTAAAAGAATACATGGTACAGACAGCAGACATCTTGTGTCCGGAGATCAAAAGCAAATTTGAAAAAGTCAGTTTATCACGCAGGACTGTGACTCGCCGTGTGGAACTGATTGATAAAAATATAGCCAGTCAATTAAACAAAAAGTCTGATTCTTTTGAATTATATTCACTAGCACTGGATGAAAGTATGGACGTAAAATACACTGCTCATCTCCTCATTTTTATCCGAGGCATTGACGACAGTTTTGCGATAACAGAGGAGTTTTTGACCATGGAGTCCCTGAAAGGAACAACGCGGGGAGAGGACTTGTATAACCAGGTATCTGCTGTCATCGAAAGAATGACGCTACCTCGGGGTAAACTTGTCAATGTCACAACGGATGGATCGCCAAATTTAACTGGAAAAAATGTTGGGCTGCTGAAAAGAATCCAGGATAAAGTGAAAGAGGAAAACCCTGTCCAGGATCTTATTTTCCTTCACTGCATCATCCATCAGGAATCCCTGTGTAAGTCTGTATTGCAGCTTAATCATGTCGTGAATCCAGTCGTAAAACGTGTGAACTTTATACGAGCAAGGGGACTTCAGCACCTTCAGTTTATTACGTTCCTGGAGGAAACTGATGCGGATCATCAGGACTTGCTGTACCACTCGTGTCCGCTGGTTAAGTTTGGGGAAAGTGGTGCAACGAGTGTGGGAGCTGAAAGAGGACATCGCATTTTTTTAGTTGATGGTGGAAATCTGACGAATTCCCTGAGCTAAGCGACAAGAACTGGCTTAGTGACTTTGCATTTGCTCTGGACATATTTTCACACATGAATGAGCTGAATGTGAAACTGCAGGGGAAAGATCAGTTTGTTCACGACATGTACAAACATGTAAAAGCCTTCAAATCCAAGCTCACTTTGTTATCCGGACAAATTGCGAACAAATCTTTCGCTCATTTCCCCACACTTGCCATGCAGGAAGAGGCACCGCGAAACGCAAAAAAATACAGTAAATCGCTTGAGGACCTGCACGGAGAATTCTGCCGTAGGTTCTCTGATTTCGAAAACATTGAACAGTCACTTCAGCTGGTGTCCTGTCTCCTGTCACAAGACCCTGAAACAGCACCACAGGAGCTGCAGTTGGAACTGATAGATCTTCAGTCTGACTCCGTCCTAAAGGAGAAGTTCAACTCTGTTAAACTGAATGACTTTTATGTTTCACTTAACAGAGCCACGTTTCCAAACCTCCGGAGGACTGCACAGAAGATACTGACTTTGTTTGGCTCGACTTATGTGTGTGAGCAGACATTCAGCGTCATGAACGCCAACAAAGCCCGTCACAGATCAAAGTTAACGGATCAGCACCTCAGATCTATCCTGAGAATTGCCACAACCAAAATAACTCCAGACTTGTATGCACTGGCAAAAATAGGAGATCAACAACACTGTTCCCACTGAAACTGAAAGTGATGATCTGTTGCTGCAGCGAGGTTGGATCCAAATCTCCATCACACAGCCTGCGTGGCTGCTCTAACCTGTTAATGTAGATAATAAAGAAGTTCAAGTGAGGTAATTGGTTTGGGCGCAGGCGTCAGATGTTTTCATGATGTTTCATCAGTCACGTTACGACATGTTTTTGTATTGTTCATGTTCGTGCAATTTGTTAAATTTCCTTGAAAATAAATTTTCCAAGAAAAAGTTAATTCCTCGTTTGTGTTTAGCCTGAGTATCCTATTTATTACATTAAAAGTGGGAAATTTCACCATGAAATTTTGAAGTAAAAAAAAGCAAATTGGCATATATTATTAGATTTTTACCCTTTTATCTGGCACCAAAACTGACACCTTTATACAAATTGGCATACTAACCTACAGTATGCCGTGTTATGGCAAAATTGGCCCAATTTTCCTTGCTTTATTTTTCAACAAAAAGTGAATTCCTTGGTTGTGTTTAGTCTTAGTATCCTATATATTACGTAAAAAATGGGGGCATTTCATCCATGAAATTTTCGAGTATAAAAAAGTTCATCGGAATACTGTGCCGTTTTTGGCCATAATATGCCAACTTTCACAGCTTTATTTCTCGACAAAAGTTGATTCCTCCATTGTATTTAGCCTCAGTATGCTATGTATTAGATGTTCTGCCTCACGGCAGGTGTTTTGCTCCACGGCTGGAGTGGGGGTTAGGGGTTAGGGTTTAGGGTTAGGGCTCGATTATTCCGACTCACTACTCTCTGGCACATCTGGCAAAAGCATTTCCAAGCTGCAGCGAGTACAAAATTCTTTGGCAGGCGTCATGACAGGTACTGCAAAATCCGACCATGTCTGTCCAGTGCTCACCGAACTGCATTGGCTTCCTGTTTCCGAACTCATACAATATATGGTTGTACTCATTACATATGTAGTGAGTCTAACTGAGTCGCAGACGTTATCTTGGGAGCCACACTATTTATTACGCAACTTTAACACAATATTACACAATCTACACTCGGGTCTCGAATGCCCATCTAACCACGCTACGTCAGAACTAGACACGGTTCGCTATCCCGGCTCTGACCACAAGCTGGGTCCCGGACCACGTGGCTAGAGGCTTCTTCTCCCCGACGTGGATCTTCTTCACACCAGCACACGAAGCACCCCGAGCTTCTCATGGGGCCCCTGTTATATCCCCCTGGGATGGGGCTGGCTCCGCCCCTCGCCCCGCCCACCTTCCAGATCTCTCGAGCTCCTTCTCGAAGGACCCCGAGAGCTCTTTTAGACCACGTGACCGCCCAGCGGCCCCCGTCCACCGGTGCCCCCCCTCCAATATCATCCAGTCACGTGACAGCAGGTCAACCAGCGTATCATGCCCCAAGGTAACCCTGGTTGGCTGATGCTCCTTCTCGCTCTCTCACCCGGAGCCCGCACCGCACACCGTACGTGGTACCTCCGCGCTGATAAGCGCTCACCCAAGCCCCGCTGGGGCTGGTACTACGCCCAGTAAGCGGACTACACATGATGCCATTACATTATCCGCCGTGGCTTCGTAAGCCCGTCACCACAAAGTGACAATCACAGTCACTACACATACAAAGCGCTTGCCACAAATGAATCACGATACCTTGCTGGTATCATCAAAGAGCATAAACCATCACGCAAACTCTAGTCATCCTCGCAGCAGCTTTTGGCAAGTCATCGAATAAAGACGGTCGCTGCATCGCACGCTTTCAGGTACACTTCTGCAGCCGTCTGTAATGTTTTTCCTTCCGATATTAGGAAGTCACTGGAGCTACGCATTTTGAAAACCTAGATTGAAAATAAATTTTCTTTATCACTGCTTTGTGTGCTTAGTTTGATGTCCTTCCCCCGCACCTCCGGTGAGCATGGTTGGCTATGTACGGTGTGAAAGAAGTTCAACATAAACACCAACATGGACACTCGCTAAATAGCCTCACCAACGTGGTGCTGTATCGCCACCGTGTGGTCACGTGGTACAACTGCAGTGCCTGGCGCTGTGACAGCAGCAGTGGAACTGTGCGGTTCAAAGTTAATTTATTAGTATAGCCCTGTGAGCCATTCGGCTCTTGAATCGGGTGCAACCGGTGTCTTCACGGCTTCATCGCCGCCAACCGCGCTTGGGACTAACGCCAGGACGCCGCAGCAGCAGCGACTCACAACTACGGGGAACGCGCGGGGTGAGGCCTGACAGCGGCAACTACTGGTGTACTGTGTTGGCCTGTACTGCACATGTCCACCACATCGCAGACGTAACCACGAATTGAACACTTGTGGTACTGCACTTGTCCACCAGAGGCCACACGTAACACGTCAAGCGCCGGTAAAAAAAACGAAACTCTACGGCCGATTTGCACCGCAATTCTTTATTTCTTCACGGATTTTCAAGTAACAAACTACTGCACTGACATCCCAAGCTATCCCATACGTTTACACCGTTGAATATTTGGTGAACATCGGTGCTGAAATAGTGAAACGCACTGCATTCCCAAACAGTGTCCTTCAAATCGTCACTAATCACACCAATCATCGACTTCAATGCAAAATGCCGCCCCGGTTCCACAAGTCACACAATCGAGTGATGTATGCCCGTCGACTCTACTCGACAGAGGCGCGCCATATACGATTCAACTCATCTCGCTGAGACGCGTGTAAAGACATATTTGAGGCATCTCACTTGCAACCCTAAGAAGTCCTAAGTCCAAAGCAGGAGTCTCAATTCCAAATCTTGGAGTTCCGATTCCTCATGCGGGAATGTGAATACCAGGGAAGTGGTTGTGGGGCTCCCGGGAATGGAATAGGGACTTCCAAAATAATTCATATACCCTGTTAGCCTAGTTAGGGTTATGGTTAACGGTTAGGGGTCAATGAGAAGTGAATTCCTCCATTGAATTTAGTCTTACAATGCTGTATATAAAATAAAAAATGGGGAATTTAACATGTATATTTTTTCCGCGTGAAAAATCGACATAGCAGTCAAATGCACTAAACGCATGTGGAGGGAAAAAGCCACACGACCATGGGGAGAACAATCGAACTACAAATATACAGCAGGTGTGAGGGATGGGGTTGAACCTACGACCTCCTGTATACCAGGCAAGGTAGTTACATTCTTGCCACTGTGAATCCCTCCGTTTACGTAAGTCTTACGACGTGATGTATGAAACAAAACTTGTAAAATTAAACGTACTACGTGTTCTTAGGTTTTTTCGGTAAAGTCACGTAGGTGACGTTACCGAAAGAACCTAAGAGTATGAATCCTTGCAGTCACGAAAGCCTCAAATCAAGAAGTACTACGTGTTTTTTTGCAAAAAAAATTGCCAAATTTTTAACGTGTAATTTTTCAATTAGAAGCTCATTCCCCAATTGACTTTAATCATACTATGCTATATATAAAATAAAATTGGGTGATTTTACAAATATATTTTTTCTCGAGAAAAAAATCGACACACGAACCCTATTTAATTAGGGTAGGTTTAGCTTTAGGGATTATGAAGGTGCAAAGTTGACCATTTTTCAATGCAATTTTCCACTGGAAAAAGTCTAATTGTTGCAAAACATTGATAAAAAGCCCTTAATTTTGCTTGTTAATAACACTGCAATCAATAGACATGGAGAGCCAGTTGTTGCATTTCCTGCTTGCAGAATATGGAGGCTACAAATTGTCCAGGGGTTTGACGAAAAACATTTCGAAAGCATTTGCAATTTCTGCGTCCCAGAATTGTACGAAAAACATACTTACACATGGTCTGGAAGATTTATATATACTGCAACTGATGTTAACCGAGTCACCCCTTGTCTCAATGAAGCCCCCCGAGTCAAAAACAGTTGCATTTGAGCCACTGAGTTGAATGGTTTTCCAAAAAGGAGGGCTCTGTGCTCAAAATGACATTATCTTTCACAGGCTTTCATTGACAGATCAAAGATTGTTGGGCATTGACTACTGAACAATCTAAAGGTCCACAGAGTCAGTTTTAACATTTCCTGATTTCAAAATATGTCGGCTACAAATTGTCCCGAGGGATTTAAAAAACACTTCCATCGTGAAATGAGCCCCCAAAAAGCATTTGCAATTTATACATCCCCGAATTGTGCTAAAAACAGAGGCAAACATCAGATAGCATAGGGGGGGGACATTTTTTATTCAAAATCCCTTTCCTCAAATAACTGAAGTATAGCAACTGAAATTATAACAATCATTGTGGCATGCAAGCCAGATATTCAATTCAATCAAGGACATAGGGTTTGAGGTGGCTATATGAGCATTACAGATTATGGTCAGGGCTATAGGTTCTACATAAGTCACATTTTCCCCTCGTGTGGACAAATGCACAACTACAGTACACAGTCGAGGGTCTTCAGCGGTTTCACTTAACTTGATTCCTGTGTCGTGGTCACATCTTGTAATCAACATTTAGTCTACTTCATGTTGTCCAATCAATTCCAAATGTTGCACACGGACTCAGATCCGGTGACAATGCATGCCTCTTTCAAAATCGGCATCAATTAATATATTAATTCGCTACTTTAAAGCAATTTACATTTTGTATGAACGCCTCATTATTTATATATATTTGTGTAGGTCAAAAACTCCGCGGTCCCTAAACTCTCGAATCGCGTTGCTCAAGAAGCGGGCGCCACGTGCCTCAGGCGCGCACGCTCCGTGTCACGAGTTACGGGCACCCGCGCTCCACGCAAACAAAAGTTTTACATTGAAGATTCATTTATAACATTTCGTCGTTAGAGTTTTAATTTGTATTATGTTTTATTTTTGTTATTTTATTATTTCCCTTCTACATTGCTTTACCGAAAGAACCAAGAAGATCGATTTATTAAAGTAAGCGTTGATGTGGGAGTAGACGCCGCATCGTTGACATACTTCTCGAGCGTGAGTTAAACGAAGTTGTGAATAAAACCGTATTTTTTTTACTTTTTTTAAAGAGGTTATTTAACTTCACTTGTGTTTGTCGTGGTCAAATCTTGTAATCAAAAGTAAGTCTACTTCCTGTTCTCCAATCAATTCCAAATGTTGCACAAGTACTCAGATCCGGAGTTAATGCATGCCTGCTTTCAAGCAATGTTTGTATGGACGGCGTATTAATTATATATCTATGTGTAGGTCAAAAAACGCCGCGGTCCCTAAACTGTGGAATCGACTCGCACAAGAAGCCGACGCCGCGTGCCTCAGGCGCGCACGCGCCGCGTGGTCGAGTTACGGCCGCCATTGCTCCACACAAGCACAGAAGTTGGACATTCAAGACGCAGTTATAAAATCATCAAACAATTCAAGTCAGCGTTGATGTGGGAGCAGGCGCCGCATCATTGGCGTACTTCTCGACCGTGAGTTGAACTAAGTTGTGAATACAAGCGTTGTTTAAAAAAAAAACATTTAAGGAGTTTATTTTATACACAGTATATGTACGATATATAGATGTTGGGGCTCTAGTTGCGAATGGCACTATTATATGATGGATTAACAAAAGCTATTTTTTTTTGCACGAAGTAGTCGGGAAATGAATTTTAAGGAAAGAACGAAAGGCACCCACATCATGTGCCTTGCCTTTTGAGAAAAACAAAGATGCGTACTTTAATGAAAATAAGTGACGAGACCAAAAAGAAATATTAATTGACATACATTGCTGCACCTTAATATGCTGCATTAATTATCCGTGCGATTGCTATGATGATGACAAGATCTGACATCTTTGTATTTAATGTAGTTTAACATTTTTCTTTAAACAAACGGGGAAAAATACGTTTAAGAAACCGAGTCATGTTATTCGTTACACGATTTGCATGTATCGGCATTTTTGTTATTTCTAGTGGTATATTGTATAAGCGCAGCTGCATTCACGTGTAACACGTTTGGTAAGAAAACAATGTTATATAGATAACTAGCTTTACTACCCGGGACTTGGATTCACCACGCCCGACCGCCTTTGTCTCCCCAGTGGCGATGTTTACTACACACCACACCAGTTACTCGTTTGAGGCTGAGTCTACCTAGGGGAGGCCCAGGACCGGTTCAAATAATCGTCATCGGTGGTGGCCGTGAGCGGGAATCGAACTCGGTTCGCCGGGTTCGTAGCGCAGCGCACTAACCACTACACTACCGCTCCCCCCCACACACACACGTCCGTAGGTACACAAACACGCGCTTGCTGCAGACACAACGTTCAGGGTGCGTGCGGCACTAAACGACTGAAATAATAAAGCAGCAATGCTGCGCGAAGAGCCTGAGACCTGCAACACATTTGTATGGCACTGTACCCGCGGAGGGTTGGAGGGGAGGGTGCGTGACATGAGCAGGCACACTGCGTGACGCTTCCACATGTTATTATTTGGTTCTTTCGGTTAAGTCACGTCTAAAGATAAAATAATAAATTAAATTAAATAATAGAATACGACGTTTCGATTGCAACACAAGCAATCATCAGGTATAATGAAATAGCGACATAAAATCTAACCAGAAAACTATAGACAGACATATTAGCAGACAGATATCACCAAGATACATAGCGGGAGCAACACAGGTAACAGAGAGGGGTGATCGTCTCTGTGGGGTGGCCTTAAATAGACAGAGGGGGAGCGGAGGCAGAGAGAAGGAAGGGTGGTTAGAGAAAAAATTTGCATATCAATGAGTGGTCAACAGACGTGGTGCTGCACGGCAAGTAAGCCTGAAAATCAGGAGGACACACTAAAATTAAATAACCTAGTAAAATATCGAAATGTAATGTAATACAACACAGAGGGTCGGTCAACACACAATTAACGCATAGCCTGGTTGATAACGTATTTCAAAGATTGCTAAGTTAGAATTTAAGTGTGAACATTCTAAACATTCTAAAGAGGACACAGGCAGACCCTCTGTGTTGTATTACATTACATTTCGATATCTTACTAGGTTATTTAATTTTAGTGTGTCCTCCTGATTTTCAGGCTTACTTGCCGTGCAGCACCACGTCTGTTGACCACTCATTGATATGCAAATTTTTTCTCTAACCCCCCTTCCTTTTCTCTGCCTCCGCCCCCCCCTCTGTCTATTTAAGGCCACCCCACAGAGACGATCACCCCTCTCTGTTACCTGTGTTGCTCCCGCTATGTATCTTGGTGATATCTGTCTGCTAATATGTCTGTCTATAGTTTTCTGGTTTGATTTTATGTTGCTATTTCATTATACCTGATGATGATTGCTTGTGTTGCAATCGAAACGTCGTATTCTATTATTTAATTTAATTTATTATTTTATCTTTAGACGTGACTTAACCGAAAGAACCAAATAATAATTCCTGCAGTCACGAAAGTTCTAAAATTAAGATTGCTTCCACATGTATTTTTTAAATACATTTACACGGTGTACAGTCTGGAAAGTACCCACATGGCAAATTTCAAATTTGTTGCATGTCCGGAAGTACGCTAAACATTTTGAACAGACACATAATCACAACTTTGCCTTTTATATATATGGAGATGAATGAAATGCAGATGGTGGTCTTCTCGCACGGCCAGCTCCATGTCGCCTTATCTCGATCACATCGAACCGAACCTCCAGCAAGGCCTTCTACTTAACGACGAGAGAAAATTCACGTAAAATGTCCTTTTCAATGAAGTCTTCCAGATGTAAAAGATATAAGCTTTTAATGAAGAAATAAAATTATCTAATTCAAAACATAACACAATTCATCATGGGATCTCCTTTGCCAGTACCAAAATATGATAATAGGGTTTTCCCCTTTTTTCTGGCAACCAAACTGGTGTTAAGATTTCGATTTAAAGCTTTCGTAACTGCAGGGATTCATCTTCTTGGATCTTTCGGTAAAGTCATGTAGAATGGAAAAAAAATATATAACATAATAAATAATTCTCACGACGTTTCGGCCACAACGCAAGCAGCCGTCCTCAGGTGGAGAACAGGTCTGTCGAGAAGACAGAGTCTGAATGACACACCCCAGGCTTGGAGCGTCTATTTAAGCTGGGATGGAGGGGGGAAGAGCGCCTTGACAAAATAATTTGCATATCAAGAGGAAATTAGCATATTTATGGGAAATGCAGATATGCGATTAGTAGTACTTGTGAAATGCGTAGGAGGTTTGGCGGGGGGTTTAAATCATTATGCCCGTGCATTATGCAGGATTAGCAGCATCAAAGGGAAGGGATAGGGGTAGCATTAATAAAGGGAAGGAATGTTAATAGTATGTAGCTGCAGTAACTAAACAACCACGTAAACAATTAAAGTATAAACTACATAGTATCATCGGTATACTAAATATACTCTCCAATAAGCTGAGCTACTGACAGTAAGTAATACATTACAATTCTATGTCGCAAAAAATATAATATGCGTCCAGCTAAACTTTTTTCTCTTATATCACACGGGTCTACCCCATACTATATACTGCCATAGACAAACCCAACATTAAATTACATACTGTATTACTATACTGCAGCTACATACTATTAACATTCCCCTATCCCCTCCCTTTGATGCTGCTAATCCTGCATAATGCACGGTCATAATTTGACTTTAAACCCCCCGCCAAACTCCCTATGCTTTTCACAAGTAGTACTAATCGCATATCTGCATTTCCCATAAATATGCTAAATTCCTCTTGATATGCAAATTATTTTGTCAAGGCGCTCTTCCCCCCTCCATCCCAGCTTAAATAGACGCTCCATTACCAGCTCGTTCATGTGGATTACCAGCTCGACCATGTGGATTACCAGCTCGACAATGTGGATTACCAGCTCGACCATGTGGATTACCAGCTCGTTCATGTGATTTACCAGCTCGTTCATGTGCATTACCAGCTCGTTCATGTGAATTACCAGCTCGTTCATGAGGATTACCAGCTCGTGTTGTGGATTACCAGCTCGTGTTGTGGATTACCAGCTCGTGTTTTGGATTACCAGCTCGACAATGTGGATTACCAGCTCGACCATGTGGATTACCAGCTCGACCATGTGGATTACCAGCTCGTTCATGTGGATTTCCAGCTCGTGTTCTGGATTACCAGCTCGTTCATGTGGATTACCAGCTCGACCATGTGGATTACCAGCTCGTGTTGTGGATTACCAGCTCGACCATGTGGATTACCAGCTCGTTCATGTGGATTACCAGCTCGTTCATGTGGATTACCAGCTCGTGTTGTGGATTACCAGCTCGTGTTGTGGATTACCAGCTCGTTCATGTGGATTACCAGCTCGACCATGTGGATTACCAGCTCGTGTTGTGGATTACCAGCTCGACCATGTGGATTACCAGCTCGTTCATGTGGATTACCAGCTCGTTCATGTGGATTACCAGCTCGTGTTGTGGATTACCAGCTCGTGTAGTGGATTACCAGCTCGACCATGTGGATTACCAGCTCATTCATGTGGATTACCAGCTCGTCAAGGTGGATACCAGCTCCTCAAGGTGAGTTACGAGCTCATTCGGTGGAATGTTTTGTCAACACAAAGTTACGAGGCCTGTCTTGTGTTCATAGTTAGTAATAGCTAGACTCGTAGACCGTCGCTTTTTTAAGCGAAACATTTAAGCTATTTTAAGCGCAAAATCCTCAGATTGTTTTTCATTGTAATGAGGCGAGGAGGAGGCTGTGACACATCCCCAACAGGGATGAAGTTTAACATCGTGCATCAACACGTGTTGAGATTGCAGCCTGCGTGGTGATTATCGGCAGCCTATGCGTAATTTAGGCGAGTCCATGCTCGTTGAATATTGATTTTTTTTTGCGAGGGTTTAAAAAAATATACTTCCCTACGATCGTTTTGTTCATTTTGTGTAATTTGACAGTGATTGTCAATCTTAACCCCCCCCTCCAAAAAAAAAATTCCCGAAATGTATTTCAGAATAAATGTTGTTAAGGTTCATTGTTGACAATTTGTCAATACAATTTCCCTAAGGAAAAGTCAAACCTGAAGCAAAATATTACTAAAAAGCCTTTATTTTGCTTGTCAATAACACTGCAACCAAGAGACAGCGTCAGTTTTTACATTTCCTGACTGCACCATTTGTAGGCTACAAATTGTCCGGAATGTTTGATAAAAAAATATTTCCACCGTGAAGTTAGTGGCCAAAAGCATTTTCAATTTCTACATCCAAGAATTGTACTAAAAACATAGGTAAGCATAGGATAGCACGAGGGGGGATTTATTTATATTCCAAAATCCCTTCAATAAAGTATAGCAACTGAATTATAACAATCATTGTGGCATGCAAACCAGATATTCAATTCAATCAAAGCTATAGGGCTGAGGTGGTTATATGAGCAATACAGATTAGGGTCAGGGCTATACAAGTCACGTGTTGCCCTCTTGTGGACAAATGCACAACTACAGTAAATAGAGAAATGTTTGGGTTATATCGCGTAAAGATAAATGTTGAACCCGCCACCACCTGACAGCCAATTATAAAGGTTTCTCACTTAAACAAAACATGGCATTTCGTTACGAGTGCAGCACACCGGTGTGTTGCTGTCAATGTTGTGGGTGCTCTCCAACACACCCACACGCATGGTGGCCACCACGCGGTGGCACTGCCCCTATGTGGTGGCACTGCTGTTGTATCACGTAGTGGCCACACGAGGGCGCTGCAGTTGTATCACGTGGTGGCCACACAGGGACGCTGCAGTTGTATCACGTGGTGTCCACACGGTGGCGCTGAAGTTGTATCACGTGGTGGCCACACGGGCGCGCTGCAGTTGTATCACGTAGTGGCCACACGGTGGCGCTGCAGTTGTATCACGTGGTGGCCACACGGGGGCGCTGCAGCTGTATCACGTGGTGGCCACACAGGGACGCTGCAGTTGTATCACGTGGTGTCCACACGGTGGCGCTGAAGTTGTATCACGTGGTGGCCACACGGGGGCGCTGCAGTTGTATCACGTGGTGGCCACACGGTGGCGCTGCAGCTGTATCACGTGGTGGCCACACGGGAGCGCTGCAGTTGTATCACGTGGTGGCCACACGGTGGCGCTGCAGTTATATCACGTAGTGGCCACACGGTGGTGCTGCAGTTGTATCACGTAGTGGCCACACGGGGGCGCTGGAGTTGTATCACGTGGTGGCCACACGGGGGCGCTGCAGTTGTATCACGTGGTGGCCACACGGTGGCGCTGAAGTTGTATCACGTGGTGGCCACACGGGGGCGCTGCAGTTGTATCACGTAGTGACCACACGGTGGCGCTGACATCACGTGGTGGCCACACGGGGCGCTGCAGTTGTATCACGTGGTGGCCACACGGTGGCGCTGCAGTTGTATCACGTAGTGGCCACACGGGGGCGCTGCAGTTGTATCGCGTGGTGGCCACACGGGGGCGCTGCAGTTGTATCACGTGGTGGCCACACGGTGGCGCTGCAGTTGTATCACGTGGTGGCCACACGGGGGCGTTGCAGTTGTATCACGTGGTGGCCACACGGGGGTGCTGCAGTTGTATCACGTGGTGGCCACACGGGGGCGCTACAGTTGTATCACGTGGTGGCCACACGGTGGCGCTGGAATTGTATCACGTAGTGGCCACACGGGGGCGCTGGAGTTGTATCACGTGGTGGCCACAGGGTGGCGCTGCAGTTGTATCACGTGGTAGCCACACGGTGGCGCTGGAGTTGTATCACGTGGTGGCCACACGGTGGCGCTGGAGTTGTATCACGTGGTGGCCACACGGTGGCGCTGCAGTTGTATCACGTGGTGGCCACACGGTGGCGCTGCAGTTGTATCACGTGGTGGCCACACGGGGGCGCTGCAGTTGTATCACGTGGTGGCCACACGGGGGCGCTGGAGTTGTATCACGTAGTGGCCACACGGGGGCGCTGCAGTTGTATCACGTGGTGGCCACACGGGGGCGCTGCAGTTGTATCACGTGGTGGCCACACGGTGGCGCTGCAGTTGTGTCACGTGGTGGCCACACGGGGGCGCTGGAGTTGTATCACGTAGTGCCACACGGGGGCGCTGCAGTTGTATCACGTGGTGGCCACACGGGGGCGCTGGAGTTGTATCACGTGGTGGCGACACGGGGGCGCTGGAGTTGTATCACGTGGTGGCGACACGGGGGCGCTGGAGTTGTATCACGTGGTGGCCACACGGGGGCGCTGCAGTTGTATCACGTGGTGGCCACACGGTGGCGCTGCAGCTGTATCACGTGGTGGCCACACGGGAGCGCTGCAGTTGTATCACGTGGTGGCCACACGGTGGCGCTGCAGTTATATCACGTAGTGGCCACACGGTGGTGCTGCAGTTGTATCACGTAGTGGCCACACGGGGGCGCTGGAGTTGTATCACGTGGTGGCCACACAGGGGCGCTGCAGTTGTATCACGTGGTGGCCACACGGTGGCGCTGAAGTTGTATCACGTGGTGGCCACACGGGGGCGCTGCAGTTGTATCACGTAGTGACCACACGGTGGCGCTGACATCACGTGGTGGCCACACGGGGCGCTGCAGTTGTATCACGTGGTGGCCACACGGTGGCGCTGCAGTTGTATCACGTAGTGGCCACACGGGGGCGCTGCAGTTGTATCGCGTGGTGGCCACACGGGGGCGCTGCAGTTGTATCACGTGGTGGCCACACGGTGGCGCTGCAGTTGTATCACGTGGTGGCCACACGGGGGCGTTGCAGTTGTATCACGTGGTGGCCACACGGGGGTGCTGCAGTTGTATCACGTGGTGGCCACACGGGGGCGCTACAGTTGTATCACGTGGTGGCCACACGGTGGCGCTGGAATTGTATCACGTAGTGGCCACACGGGGGCGCTGGAGTTGTATCACGTGGTGGCCACAGGGTGGCGCTGCAGTTGTATCACGTGGTAGCCACACGGTGGCGCTGGAGTTGTATCACGTGGTGGCCACACGGTGGCGCTGGAGTTGTATCACGTGGTGGCCACACGGTGGCGCTGCAGTTGTATCACGTGGTGGCCACACGGTGGCGCTGCAGTTGTATCACGTTGTGGCCACACGGGGGCGCTGCAGTTGTATCACGTGGTGGCCACACGGGGGCGCTGGAGTTGTATCACGTAGTGGCCACACGGGGGCGCTGCAGTTGTATCACGTGGTGGCCACACGGGGGCGCTGCAGTTGTATCACGTGGTGGCCACACGGTGGCGCTGCAGTTGTGTCACGTGGTGGCCACACGGGGGCGCTGGAGTTGTATCACGTAGTGCCACACGGGGGCGCTGCAGTTGTATCACGTGGTGGCCACACGGGGGCGCTGGAGTTGTATCACGTGGTGTCTACACGGGGGCGCTGGAGTTGTATCACGTGGTGGCCACATGGGGGCGCTGAAGTTGTATCACGTGGTGGCCACACGGGGGCGCTGCAGTTGTATCACGTGGTGGCCACACAGGGGCGCTGCAGTTGTATCACGTGGTAGCCACACGGTGGCGCTGCAGTTGTGTCACGTGGTGGCCACACGGGGGCGCTGCAGTTGTATCACGTAGTGCCACACGGGGGCGCTGCAGTTGTATCACGTGGTAGCCACACGGTGGCGCTGCAGTTGTGTCACGTGGTGGCCACACGGGGGTGCTGGAGTTGTATCACGTAGTGCCACACGGGGGCGCTGGAGTTGTATCACGTGGTGGCCACACGGGGGCGCTGCAGTTGTATCACGTAGTGGCCACACGGTGGCGCTGAAGTATCACGTGGTGGCCACACGGGGGCGCTGAAGTTGTATCACGTGGTGGCCACACGGGGGCGCTGGAGTTGTATCACGTGGTGGCCACACGGCGCTGCAGTTGTATCACGTGGTGGCCACACGGGGGTGCTGCAGTTGTATCACGTGGTGGTCACACGGGGGCGCTGCAGTTGTATCACGTGGTGGCCACACGGGGGCGCTGCAGTTGTATCACGTGGTGGCCACATGGTGGCGCTACAGTTGTATCACGTAGTGGCCACACGGTGGCGCTGCAGTTGTATCACGTAGTGGCCACACTGGGGCGCTGGAGTTGTATCACGTGGTGGCCACACGGGGGCGCTGCAGTTGTACGTGGTGGCCACACGGTGGCGCTGAAGTATCACGTGGTGGCCACACGGGGGCGCTGCAGTTGTATCACGTGGTGGCCACACGGTGGCGCTGCAGTTGTAACACGTAGTGGCCACACGGTGGCGCTGAAGTATCACGTGGTGGCCACACGGGGGCGCTGAAGCTGTATCACGTGGTGGCCACACGGGGGCGCTGAAGTTGTATCACGTGGTGGCCACACGGGGGTGCTGCAGTTGTATCACGTGGTGGTCACACGGGGGCGCTGCAGTTGTATCACGTGGTGGCCACACGGGGGCGCTGCAGTTGTATCACGTGGTGGCCACACGGGGGCGCTGCAGTTGTATCACGTGGTGGTCACACGGGGGCGCTGCAGTTGTATCACGTGGTGGCCACACGGGGGCGCTGCAGTTGTATCACGTGGTGGCCACACGGTGGCGCTGCAGTTGTATCACGTGGTGGCCACACGGGGGCGCTGCAGTTGTATCACGTGGTGGCCACACGGGGGCGCTGCAGTTGTATCACGTGGTGGCCACACGGTGGCGCTGCAGTTGTATCACGTGGTGGCCACACGGTGGCGCTGAAGTTGTATCACGTGGTGGCCACACGGTGGCGCTGCAGTTGTATCACGTGGTGGCGACACGGTGGCGCTGCAATTGTATCACGTGGTGGCCACACGGGGGTATTGCAGTTGTATCACATAGTGGCCACACGGTGGCGCTGGAGTTGTATCACGTGGTTGCCATACGGGGGCGCTGGAGTTGTATCACGTGGTGGCCACACGGGGGCGCTGCAGTTGTATCACGTGGTGGTCACACGGGGGCGCTGCAGTTGTATCACGTGGTGGTCACACGGGGGCGCTGCAGTTGTATCACGTGGTGGCCACACGGTGGCGCTGCAGTTGTTTCACGTGGTGGTCACACGGGGGCGCTGCAGTTGTATCACGTGGTGGTCACACGGGGGCGCTGCAGTTGTATCACGTGGTGGCCACACGGTGGCGCTGAAGTTGTATCACGTAGTGGCCACACGGGGGCGCTGCTGTTGTATCACGTAGTGGCCACACGGTGGCGCTGCAGTTGTATCACGTAGCGGCCACACGGTGGCGCTGCAGTTGTATCACGTAGTTGCCACACGGTGGCGCTGAAGTTGTATCACGTGGTGGCCACACGGGGGCGCTGGAGTTGTATCACGTGGTGGCGACACGGGGGCGCTGCAGTTGTATCACGTGGTGGCCACACGGGGGCGCTTGAGTTGTGTCACGTAGTGCCACACGGGGGTGCTGCAGTTGTATCACGTGGTGGCCACACGGGGGCGCTGGAGTTGTATCACGTGGTGGCGACACGGGGGCGCTGGAGTTGTATCACGTGGTGGCCACATGGGGGCGCTGAAGTTGTATCACGTGGTGGCCACACGGGGGCGCTGCAGTTGTATCACGTGGTGGCCACACAGGGGCGCTGCAGTTGTATCACGTGGTAGCCACACGGTGGCGCTGCAGTTGTGTCACGTGGTGGCCACACGGGGGCGCTGCAGTTGTATCACGTAGTGCCACACGGGGGCGCTGCAGTTGTATCACGTGGTAGCCACACGGTGGCGCTGCAGTTGTGTCACGTGGTGGCCACACGGGGGTGCTGGAGTTGTATCACGTAGTGCCACACGGGGGCGCTGGAGTTGTATCACGTGGTGGCCACACGGGGGCGCTGCAGTTGTATCACGTGGTGGCCACACGGTGGCGCTGCAGTTGTATCACGTAGTGGCCACACGGTGGCGCTGAAGTATCACGTGGTGGCCACACGGGGGCGCTGAAGTTGTATCACGTGGTGGCCACACGGGGGCGCTGGAGTTGTATCACGTGGTGGCCACACGGCGCTGCAGTTGTATCACGTGGTGGCCACACGGGGGTGCTGCAGTTGTATCACGTGGTGGTCACACGGGGGCGCTGCAGTTGTATCACGTGGTGGCCACACGGGGGCGCTGCAGTTGTATCACGTGGTGGCCACATGGTGGCGCTACAGTTGTATCACGTAGTGGCCACACGGTGGCGCTGCAGTTGTATCACGTAGTGGCCACACTGGGGCGCTGGAGTTGTATCACGTGGTGGCCACACGGGGGCGCTGCAGTTGTACGTGGTGGCCACACGGTGGCGCTGAAGTATCACGTGGTGGCCACACGGGGGCGCTGCAGTTGTATCACGTGGTGGCCACACGGTGGCGCTGCAGTTGTAACACGTAGTGGCCACACGGTGGCGCTGAAGTATCACGTGGTGGCCACACGGGGGCGCTGAAGCTGTATCACGTGGTGGCCACACGGGGGCGCTGAAGTTGTATCACGTGGTGGCCACACGGGGGTGCTGCAGTTGTATCACGTGGTGGTCACACGGGGGCGCTGCAGTTGTATCACGTGGTGGCCACACGGGGGCGCTGCAGTTGTACGTGGTGGCCACACGGTGGCGCTGAAGTATCACGTGGTGGCCACACGGGGGCGCTGCAGTTGTATCACGTGGTGGCCACACGGTGGCGCTGCAGTTGTAACACGTAGTGGCCACACGGTGGCGCTGAAGTATCACGTGGTGGCCACACGGGGGCGCTGAAGCTGTATCACGTGGTGGCCACACGGGGGCGCTGAAGTTGTATCACGTGGTGGCCACACGGGGGTGCTGCAGTTGTATCACGTGGTGGTCACACGGGGGCGCTGCAGTTGTATCACGTGGTGGCCACACGGGGGCGCTGCAGTTGTATCACGTGGTGGCCACACGGGGGCGCTGCAGTTGTATCACGTGGTGGTCACACGGGGGCGCTGCAGTTGTATCACGTGGTGGCCACACGGGGGCGCTGAAGTTGTATCACGTGGTGGCCACACGGGGGCGCTGCAGTTGTATCACGTGGTGGCCACACAGGGGCGCTGCAGTTGTATCACGTGGTAGCCACACGGTGGCGCTGCAGTTGTGTCACGTGGTGGCCACACGGGGGCGCTGCAGTTGTATCACGTAGTGCCACACGGGGGCGCTGCAGTTGTATCACGTGGTAGCCACACGGTGGCGCTGCAGTTGTGTCACGTGGTGGCCACACGGGGGTGCTGGAGTTGTATCACGTAGTGCCACACGGGGGCGCTGGAGTTGTATCACGTGGTGGCCACACGGGGGCGCTGCAGTTGTATCACGTGGTGGCCACACGGTGGCGCTGCAGTTGTATCACGTAGTGGCCACACGGTGGCGCTGAAGTATCAC